>NC_089223.1:31344102-31650554 GCF_963924675.1 Phocoena phocoena | reverse complement strand
GCTTCCCTGGTGGCGCAGTGGTTGAGAGTCCGCCTGCCAATGCAGGGGACACGGGTTCATGCCCTGGTCCGGGAAGATCCCACATGCCGCCGAGTAGCTGGGCCCGTGAGCCATGGCCGCTGAGCCTGTGCGTCTGGAGCCTGTGCTCCAAAACGGGAGAGGCCACAACAGTGAGAGGCCCGCGTACCGCCAAAAAAAAAAAGAATTAAGTATTCGGGGGGTTAGTCACTAACAAAGACAGAAACACACGTGATTCTATGTCGAGTGAGAAATTTGAGCATATTTATTGGAGCAAGCCTTAATCTTTTATGAATAGTACAATTTAAAATAAAGCAACATGGGGGGAAATTACAATAGAATGAAGAAAAGAGGCAATTTTCGGGAATTATAATGTATTGAAAACACATGCCAAATACTTCCCTCAATACTGATGAATGGGATCAAGCCATATTCTATCTGATCTTCACATTGTTTTTCCATCCTACATTCTAACAAAGTCTGAAAAAAGCAGTGTAAGGAGGTAGGGATGGAAATGTTGCAAAAATATTTGTTTTATAGTACAATAGATGTTTATCTTATTTTAAATTAAATCTTCTCTGACAGCTTCTTAATGGCCCGCGTGCACTCCCCTTCCCCCTCCTCTCTTGTAATTTTTGCCCACAGCATTCTCCTAAAACTGCTAGAGTGGCTTTTGCTGTTCTTGGAATTTTAAAAAACAAATGGCCAACCATCTCTCTAACGTGCTGGTGGAGTGTTCCTGGAACAGTTATTAGGCCCTGTATTACACATCAATGCCTAGTTCATTCCACGAACTTCAAGACAATGTCCCAGCTGCTTATTTGCCTTTAGCACTTTTCCCTGCAAACTCAGAAGCCAGCTGCCATTTCCTTTATACCCTTAAAATGAGGTGGGAGTGTATAAAATGATGAAGGACCCCATCCTTCCCCATTGCACCCGTGGAAGAATTTCTTTAGGAACTGAGGGAACTTCCAGGGGCACTGCCCCTTCCTGGGCTGCAGCCCCAACCAATGGTACCTGCAGAGTCTCACCTTGCTGTGGAGGAGAACACACCTGCCAGGCTATGCCAGCCCTCTTCGTCACTTGCATTTAAAAACAAGGCAGAGGAGACTCCTGATTTGGAATCAAGAATCATGCTCCGACAGTGCCCTTGTGAACTGTGTCATTTTAAGTAAGCAACACAGGGACATTACA
Organism: Phocoena phocoena; assembly: GCF_963924675.1. NCBI lineage: Eukaryota > Metazoa > Chordata > Mammalia > Artiodactyla > Phocoenidae > Phocoena > Phocoena phocoena. The sequence continues at coordinate 31,649,342 of NC_089223.1, read as the reverse complement.
ATAGAGTGAAGAAAAAAGGTAGTTTGGGGCATTAGAATGTATTGAAAACATATGGCAAAAACTTCCCTCAATGCCAGTGTATGGAATCAAACCTCTCTGCTTATCCTTTTGGCCTCTTGAGCTGGACATGCTTTTCCATCCACTCCTTGGACCTTTATCTGGACACTTGGACTCCAAGCTCTGCCTTCTTGCCAACCCAGGACCCTCAGTTTCAGTAGCTATTTGCCTGCCCAGAGGCCCCGTTTTGTCATTCCCTCTAGGTCAGTCAAAGTCCTCACTCTGCTTGCTCCTGTGTGTGGCCCCTTCACGGTCTACTAAGCCAGATCAGCCAAGACAACGTCACCCTGGGACATCCTCCATCCTGGTTCTCTGTAGTCTATGCTTCCCCCCACCTCCTGCAATCTTGCACTGACTCCACTCCAGTTCCCAAATTCATGAATTAAGGAATCCAAAAGTAGATTAAAATTCTGGCCCCAACTAAAAAAAAAATGCAATTTTGTTAAAAATGTGAAAAATGTAAAGTACTTAGGTAATCAATATTCTCAAAATTTATCATTTACTTAGAGGAATTGATAGTTTAAGCCAATAAGTATTTCTTAGTACCGTGTTCTGGAGGGAAAGCGTTCAGATCTTCAGTTTGAGGGGAGAAAGTAGAGAGAGGGTAGCAAAGTGAAAAATGTGAAAAGGGTTGGAAAATGGGACCAATGGGAAAGATGAAAGGATGGATTTATTTGTGAGAAGAAATTATTTTGCAACTTCTTGACTCCCTTTAAGAATGTGATGTTATTACATGAGCATTGGATTGTATTGTCCTATTGTCCTCTCATTTCTTTTGTTCAATGAATTCTACTGACCCACCCCCCAATAAATGAATGTGAAGAGAATGTATTCATTCTAGTGCTTACTGAGGGTGGGACAGGCAGTGGCTTAAAAGCCATATCACAAAGATAAGAAAGATCTTCTTGAGAGTCGCCAGACCAGTATTTCCCAGCCCCTTATTTCCTCTCCTGTCATCAGCATGGCCCAGGTCACGTTGTCTAAGGATAAGTAATGGACTATTCCCACTCTGAGGCCCAGTAAGTCCACTTTGAAGAAAATACTCCAAGGACAAAGAAAAAAGTAACTTCCACAAACTCGTTCATAGCAGCATTATTCATATCCTTCAAAGGTTGTGATATCTTTTAGGGGTCAGTCCAACCCATAATCCCTCTTCTCTAGGAACTCCTCCCATTCCCCACCCACAGGGGCCCTGGCATCCATGTCTGTAGTGGATAATCCCACCTCCTGATCTACAATTTAACCAGGAACAGATTTAATGCAAGCTAGGATATGGAACTGGAACGCAAAACTGCAGGTCAGTCTCTGTAGTGGATGGTCAGGGTGGTAAAGTGAACCAGGCCGTGGGATAACTCTATTCCCCTATAAGGAAAGATAATCAGGGTAAGAGAAGAAGAAAGAAGCAGATTCACCAAGAAACATGGAGATAAATAAAGGATGGACTGACAAATTTCTGGCTTCTTCCAGATGCCCAAACTGCATTTTTTCCCTTTGACTCCACGAAACACCCCTCTATCTTTGTAATAACCCTTTCAACTTCAAGTAACTTCAATCACTTTTTTGTTGCTTATAACCAGAGTCTTAACTGAGACACAACAATAAAAAATCAGAAGCAATTCAACCCCAAATAAGAAAATTATTAAATGAATTGCTATCTGTTAACATAATTGAGTATATTTTAAAGTGATGAGGTTTAAAATTGTTTACATGAAAAAAATGCAGGCCATAAAGCAAAATGAACATACTGCTTGCAACTTTTAAATTGTAGATTTAGTCAACAAGGACTGGAAGAGTACACAAAGAAATGTAAACACTTACTAAGTGTATGGAATTTTTTGAAACACTGTTTAGACAATATCTTTAAAATAAAATTTAGACCACTGACTTTTTTTTTAAATTATTTATTTATTTATTTATCATTTATTTATTTATTTATTTATGGCTGAGTTGGGTCTTTGTTGCTGGGCACTGGCTTTCTCTAGTTGCATTGAGTGGGGGCTACTCTTCGTTGCAGTGCACGGGCTTCTCATTTCAGTGGCTTCTCTTGTTGTGGAGCACAGGCTCTAGGCGTGAGGGTTCAGTAGTTGTGGCACACAACTTAGTTGTGGTGCACGGCTTAGTTGCTCCGTGGCACATGGGATCTTCCCGGACCAGGGCTCAAACCCATGTCCCCTGCATTGGCAGGCGGATTCTTAACCATGGCTCCACCAGGGAAGCCCTAGACCACCGACATTTTGAAATAGTGATTTAATAGTATCCTCAAATCTTTCCCAGCATATTCATTATTCTGATACCGATATTTCCCATCAGTCTTCGCCTGAAATACAGAAGTTGTTCTTGAGTCTTTCTTTTCTCCAAGGAACCTTTTATTGGAAAATGGTATTTAGAAGTCACAATTCTGGGTGTGATTTTAAAATCATCCTTGTTTTTATTTATTTATTTATTTATTTATTTATTTATTTATTTAACATCCTTGCTTTTAAATAGAGGATGGAATAAAAGCAAGTTGAGTGGAATTGGAGAAACTGGTTAGGAGGTGGTGTGGTAATCTACTAACTACCAATAAAAGGAATCAGGGCTCCTTGGAGAATTAGCTGCTTACAAGTCTGGGGCAAGAAATGCGAAAGACTAGCCTGGAACATCTTGCTGTAAGATAACAGTGAAGCCATCTAAGACTACTGAGAACATGTCAAAAGGATTCAAGAATCAATGGGAAAAGATGCCCACTGGCCCCACGTGGGATAATCATATACTGGTAAAAATAATAATTGCAAGAGATTGAAACAGATTAAGGTAAAACTAACAATGATATATTAAAAATAAACAACCTTTGAATGATACTAGATGATAACTTATGTAGAAAATCCCAAAAATCATTTTTAAAACTCTTGAAACTGATTCGTGATTTTAGTGAAGTTGCAGGATACAAGGTTAATATACAAAAGTCAACTGCTTTCTTATATACCAGCAATGAGTTTGAAATTAAAAACACAATGCCGTGTACATTAACACCAAAAGAAATACTTAGGTATAAATTTAACAAAGTATGTTCAAGATCTATATATAAGGAAAACTACAAAGCTCTGATGAAAGAAATGAAAGATCTAAATAAATGGAGAAATATTTCACATTCGTGGACAGGAAGACCCAATATCGTCAAGAAGACTCAAGATGTCCGTTCTTTTCAACTTAATCTATAGATTCAACACAATCCCAATCAAAATCTCTGCCAGTTGTTTTGTGAATATCAACAAACTGGTTATAAAGTTTATATCTTTCTGATGCTAAGGAACCCACTCATTATTTTGAAAACTGGTAAATAAAGGGAAAGAGTAAAGCAAAAATAAAAGCAAATAAGATATGTCACTTTTCAGATTAAAACCTTTCAGCTGTTTCAAACTGCACTTTATTCATTTATTTTTTAGAATTTTAATTTAACTTTTTTTTTTTCTTGGCCACCATGTGGCTTGCAGGATCTTAGTTCCCCGACCAGGGATTGAACCCACACCCTTGCAGTGAAAGTGCAGAGTCTTAACCACTGGATCACCAGGGAATTCCCTCAAATTTCACTTTAAATAAAAAACAACCTGTAAAGGTTGTGCTTGATCTGCCATCTTCTAAGTGCACTCATCTTATTTTGTGCTACTTAACTTCTTGATTATGATGTTCCAGTCATAATAACCCTCAAATAAACTCTGTTTTTTCCTATCCTAGGCTGACTCCTCATGCTTCAAATCTCAACTTACCTTTTCAGAAGGACCTTCCCTGGCAATTTTAGCAAGAAATCCTATTTGTTTCCCCCCTAGAACTTACCAACTTTTAATTTATTTTGTTCGTTCACTTGTTTTTGCTTGTTCCTCCCAGTAAATTGTAAGTTTCAAGAGGGGAAGAATGCCTTGTTTCTGCCCAGGACCTACAACATACAGGCATGACATAACTATTTGTGGAAAAAGTGAATGAAGTTATCCATCAAGATGAGGCTAGGTGGCTGAAAAATAGGTGAAACTCTCAATTAAATCATGGAGGGTGATTGTGAGAGCTCTGAGAGGGCAGAAGTGCCAAGGTCCACACATATGAAAGAGCCAGGAGAGGACTGGGAATATAGAGAAATGTGACTTTTCTGTTTAAAAACCAGGTAGGATTACCTTAGGCTTTTGTGGTGTGCTTAATTTTTAAAAATTGTGAATACCACTTTAAAAATAAAAATTGTAGAATTCCTGGGCCTTAGACTTTTATTCTCAATTAACTTTTCCCATGTTACAGGTAATAAATAATGGACCCTTTACACTATGCACTCGAGTGTGGCATTGGGACTAATAATTCTAAGAACTTTTAAAATTGTATCTGATCATTGATATTTCTTAAAGTAAGCTTATGTGTACATATGGAAAACCCATCATGGTTATGTTTTGTGATTTGGCAGCTTTAACAATGACCCAGTGCAAGTTTATCCTTTATGATTAGGAGTACTATCATACCAGGCACTCTTAAATGTTTTTTCAACCAAGAGATTTTCTGAGGTTAGTTGTTGGTGAAACCTGTCAGAATTTCTGAAAATTAAGACTAGGGTAACTGAAATTCTTCATAAAAATGCCAGGAAACTAGTGGGTTCTGAAGAGCATATGACGTTTTTCTATCTGTGCCCTAATTAATCAAACAATATAAATGCATTACAGAAAGTTTGGAAAATCAAAAAAAGGTGAAGGAAATCAGACATAACCAGGTCTCATCACTCCAGTGTTATAAATGTGATATATTTTCTCATATATTTATTGTTTCCTAGTTGTAATCAGTGCACGTACAAGTTTTTATTCTAAAATTTTCCCTCATTCTAAAACAGAAGGCAAATACAATAAATAAAATAATTTAAGTCGGACATTGAAAATGTGAAATAAAAGAGAGTAATGTAGAGTGAGTAGTTAGGAAAAGGATCACAAAAGTGTCATTTGAGGTGGGACTTGATTGACAAGAAGGAACCAGCCTTGTGCAGGTCTGGGCCAGTGCAATCCTCACACATGGGACAGCAAGGGAAAAGACCCAGGACAGGAATGGACTTTGAGGAAAAGAAAGGTGGCCAGTGTGGATAAGAGTAGATGAGCCAGAGGAGCATGGAGGGAGATGAGTTGAGGGAAGGATGGTGTGTGTTTGTGTGTGTAAGAGGAGAGAGGATCCTGTGGGACCTCATAGGACATGGTAGGGAGATTATCTCTTGGTCTCAGAGCAACGTGAAACTATTTTAAGATTTTCAACGTTTTAAAGAGTACCCTGGTCACCAAAAATACTGTACAGAAATTATTTCTGCATGAATGAGGACACAAATGTTAAGGACTGAATCCCAACTCAAATCGGTGTAACCATTGTAAACCAAGTGTCAGGAATACTCATGTAAGTGAGAAGTATAGGGGGTTTAGGTAGGGCTATATCCAGCAGTCTGGAGGATGTCCTCACATCTTTCTTTTCTTTTTAATTAATTCTGTTTCTCTTGGGACTTCCCTGGTGGCGCAGTGGTTAAGAATTCACCTGCCAGTGCAGGGGACACAGTTCGAGCCCTGGTCTGGGAAGATCCCACATGCTGCGGAGCAACTAAACCCGTGCGCCACAACTACTGAGACTGCGCTCTAGAGTCCGTGAGCTGCAACTACTGAGCCTACGTGCCACAGCTACTGAAGCCCGTGCGCCTAGAGTCCATGCTCTGCAACAAGAGAAGCCACCGCAATGAGAAGCCTGCATGCCACAACCAAGAGTAGCCCCTGCTTGCCACAACTAGAGGAAGCCTGCAGGCAGCAATGAAGACCCAATGCAGCCAAAAATAAATAAATTAAATAAATAAAATTTAAAAACACTCTGGGGCTTCCCTGGTGGCTCAGTGGTTGAGAGTCCGCCTGCCGATGCAGGGGACGCGGGTTCGTGCCCCGGTCCGGGAAGATCCCACATGCCGCGGAGCGGCTGGGCCCGTGAGCCATGGCTGCTGAGCCTGCGCGTCCGGAGCCTGTGCTCCGCGACGGGAGAGGCCACAACAGTGAGACGCCCGCGTATCGCAAAAAAAAAAAAAAAAAAAAAAAAAAAAAAAAAAAAAAAAAACTCTGTTTCTCTTTGTATATTGCCTCCATCCTCTCCTCTGCCCTTCTAAATCCAGTCAGTGGAGGGTAGAGGTGCCAATAACCCAAGATCATCCAAAAGGAAGAGAGCCTCTGTCTACCTTCACTTTGGAAAAATCTGGGAAAGGACTCAAATTGGTCAGACAAGAAGAATGTATCCTTCCTTTGACCAATTACCATGCCCAGGGTCATGTTACATTATCACTAATCCAACCTGGGTCCTATGCTCACCAGTTGGCAGAGATGAGGTTGGGCCATCATAAGGCACATTCCCACCAGGATTACACAAGATTGAGAAAGATTCTCCAAAGAAAAGGGATGCTGTTAGCAGAAGGAGATTGGTAAGCAGAGCGGGGGCGGGGCGGGGGGGGGAACCGGAAACAATAGCTGCATTGCATGGTCATTTAATTTGCATAATGATCTCTTTTTTTGCTGAATAATATTCTACCACACGTATATTTCAACCATTCAAATGTTTTTCTTCGAGCTATCACTTGCCAAGTTCTATGTTTAACTAAACTAATTCTTGGTTGTTATGTAATTTTGTTGCTTCCAATCTTTTATACTCATAAACAATATTTTATGATTGTCCTGGTGTATATGGCTTTTCCATACCTTTTATCTTCTTCATCTCCAGAAAAGGGACCCTGGATAAAAGGGCATGAGATCTTTTCTTCTTCTTAATACATTTTGTCAAATTTATTACTGTCTAAAATGTTGTATCCATGTGAAATGTCACTAGAAATGCGTAAGCATATCCATTTTTCTGTCCCTTCTACAGTAATGAGTATCATCACCTTTTAATTTTGCCAAGTTAATAAGTGAAAATGACGTAAATTTGTTTTATTTTTTGCTTTTTAAAATCACAACTGCCAGTGAACATTTTTTGTCTAAAAGTAGTTGTAGTAGCTCTTCTGTAAATGTCTGCCCATGCTCTTTGCTGGATTATCTATTAGAACCTTAGTAATTTTTATATCTATTTATCTGAATTATTTAAAGTTATTAGTCTCTTCCCATAAATGATTTCTATTTTGCTGTTTGCCTATGTTTGTTTTTTTGTTGTTAGGTTTTTATTTCTTCATTTTTTTCAAGCTTAGAAATTCATCCTTTCCCAGAGGCTTGAAAAATATTTAATTCTATTTTCTTTTAGTGTATCTGAAGCTAGATTTTTCTTTTTCATCTCTTTACATATTCTGAAATTTATTTTTAATTTATTATGTGAGGTGAAGATATGAGTTGATTTTTCTCCCAATTGCTAGCTGTTCAGACCATTACAGTTTATGGAATGAGCTTTCCTTCCCAATTGATTTGTGATACAATATTTAAGATGTACTTTATACATACTAGAATCTATTTATAGGCCATTGTGTTCCAGTGAGAAATTTATCAACACAATCTTCATACCAGCACCACAAAGTTTTAATTCTTATTGCTTATGTTTTAGTGATGGATAAAGCTAGCTCTCTACCTCATTTTTCTTTAGAATATCCATGTTGTTTTCATTTGTTCGTTCTTCCAAATGAAGGTTAGGATAACTTCCAAGTTAAAAAAAAAAAAATCCTATTGAGCCGTTGATTGGAACTGCATGACCCTTAAGGGAGAAAACTGGAACAGACCCAATTACTAGAATCAGAGTTCCCTGTCATCAAGTAGACCTTGTTCTCCTCTGTCCAGTTCGCTCCCTTTTTTTGAAAATAAAATTCATTTGGACAAAGAAGAAATTTCCTCTTCTTGTGGAGTTATTATTTAAAATTTGCTATTAAAATAATAGCTTTATTGCTTTTCCAGGCAAAGGGGGACACACAGTTTTGAGGGCACAAGCCCGCTATTCTTTTCTACTTCACCCAAAACTCTCTCCAAGATTTGATTTGGCACTGGTACACAGAGTCTGAGTTTTCAGCATCAATCTCAGAATTAAAGGTAGGACTTAATCAGTGGGTTTTATTAACTAAAATTTCTACACTTCTTGTTGTCTTTTTTTTAGTTTTAGTATATATATATATATATATATATATCTTTTGGCACTTAGAAAAAGAGACTTAGAGATTCAGGATGGAAATTTTACTCATTAAATTTATTGTACTTCTCAAATTTATATGAAAATATGAGGGTCACGTACCACCTGTTTGGATAGCTAGCTATCTGGTTTGCTTAATCATTTATGAGTTTATTATAGAAAGTAAGATCTGAAATTTTTACCAGTCACTAATCCTTAGTTTTCTGCTTCAGATCCCAAATTATATGAATGGTGCCCCCTAGAGTTGGGCAGTGTATAACTCACATGGCCATGCGCTATAGTCTTGGTGATAACCATCTGCTGAACTTGAAAGCAAATATATATATTTCCAGTCTTCCAAGGTCACATCAAGTGTTGCACTATACCCTAAAATTACTTAGGTGCTTTCCTGGGTACCTCTTGGACAACCTGCATTTTTTGAGGGAGGAAAGAAATGATGGTGATGGTGTACCAATAACTTTTGTTTTCATTATCTCATCTTATCTTCATTATAACTCTGTTGTGAAGGACGAGTGTTATTAATCCCCTATAGTAGAGATGTGGAAAATGAGGTTCAGGCAGACTATGTGACTTTTCAGGCTAGGAAGTAGTAGAACTGAGCCTTCTGACTGTAAAGCTCTACCTCCACACTATTTCTTCCTTTAGAGATAGTCAAGGACTGTCCCCCACCTGTAGTAGTCCAACACTTTAAGGCACTTTCCTAATGTTTGGAATCTCAGGGGATTGTGTGTGGGTTTCTTTCAAAATCTATCTTGAGTAGGTTATAGCTCTCAAACTCTATATTCAACTTTGGGCTCTCTGTGTGTGTAGTGGGATTTAGGGAAAATCGTACTGCTTTCCTTGCGTCATATTTCTTTATCACTTGATGCATTGCAGTTGTTGGACAGATAAAACCGGCTTAAAATATACACCCAGGCCAGATTTGAAGAATAAAGGAAGTAACAAAAGGTCAGCCAGAGGAGTGCGTGTGGAAGAAGGAAGGGGTAACTCTACCTCTCAGCCTTTTTGGTGATGAGAAAGATATCCTAATTGTATAAGCCCTAGTTTTGCTTTGTTTTGTTTTAAGCATCAAATAAGAAACCTCCTTCTCCTCTCCTTCCCATGGCTGTGTTCAACCGGCTATAACTTGGAGATCCTTAGAAAGAATACAGCCTGTGTGTGTGTGTGGGGGGGGTGACTATATCGGTCTCCTCCGATGACTTACAAAATCATACACAAGCTTTCTGACTGCTTCAGGGGATCGTAATTCTTCCATCCATTTATATGCAACATGGACTGTTTCACCTTCACTTTTATTGAGGTGATTTCCCTGACTTTATATATTTACTTAGTCTTTGAACTTTTGTTTTCGTCCCAATCCGTTTAATTTAAATCCCTACTTAATTGTCACACTCCCCAAAGTTTTTCTTTTCCCTCCTTTGGCAGGTAAACATATGCTCTCCTGAAGAACCTTGTGGTCAAGAGAATAAAAACCTCTTTGTAGTTCTCAGAATAAGGAGCAGTTTCTTTTCTTTCTTTACTGTATACTGCCTAGCAGTGCTTTAGTTGGCACGCAATAGATATTTATTTACTCAAAATAAAATATATTCTAAAGAATATTACCTCAAATGTCACATTCATTCATTCATCTAGTTCCTGTTAGCTCCTTTTATATTATGCTGGAGTGCAAGTCAGGAGCACAATAAAGCTTCATAGACTTCTTTTTAATTAATAGATTTCATTATTTTAGAGCAGTTTTAGATTTTCAGAAAGATGAGGGGAAAGTACAAAGCGTTCCCATATACCACATTCCCTCTCCCCGGTTTCTCCTATTATTAATATCTTTCATTAGTTTGATATATTTGTTATAATTGATAAGCCAATAGTAATACATTTTTATTAACTAAAGCCCATAGTTTACATTAGGCTTCAGTCTTTGTATTGTATGTTCTATGGGTTTTGGCAAATACATAATGACATAGATCCACAGTTAGAGTATCATACAGAATAGTTTCACTGTCCTAAGAATCCTGTGTTCCTCTTATTCATCCCTCCTTCCCCCAAACCCCAGGCAAACCACTGATCTTTTACTGTCTCTGTAGTTTTCCCTTTTCCAGAACATCGTATAGTTGAACTCATACAGTATGTACCCTTTGCAAACTGGCTTCTTTCACTTAGCAACATGCTTTTAAGGTTCCTCCATGTATTTTCAAGGCTATAGACTTTTACAAATTTATCAACAATATGTATTAAACAGCAGGCAGAGTGATAGGTGCTAAGTATACTGCAGTACACAAGACAAGCGAGACTGCTGTCCTTGACCTAAACTTCAAAACTGTCAGATATTCAGCACTCAGCATCAGTAGGTTTTCCAAGACCATGAGTACTGCACCTGTTACATTAAAGGTCTTCTCGTTCTTCCCTAAGGAAATCATTTGCTTACATCATAAACATAAGGAGACCGGTGGTGCCCACAAATGATTTACCGTATTCCCGACTCACCAGTTCTCTCTCCATAGTGTAACAGGCATGCGCCTTCTGGTTCACAGTGTAGACGCTGTTCTAATTCTTGACTAGGTAACTTGATGAAGCAAGAGAAATGCAACTGCCCCAGAAGGTGGTCTCCACCTGTTTCCTTAGCCTGGAATACATCTGGATCTTTCTTCCTACATATATAAATTTATTTCTGCCTATAGTCAGTGATAAAATCTACATCTGTAGTTAAACTTTCAAAGATAATTTATGAATCACCAATAATATTGATGTAAATGAAAATATAAGGCATCTTCTAAGTCATTAGCTGCTTCCTCCCCCTGAGATAAGCAAGATGCATCTTGTATGTACTAGATTTCATTGGGTTAACAAAATAAGGACTCTAGTCCCAGGCTCAAGTCAGTTCTATTTCATATTTTAAGGTTTTTGTTTGTTTATTATTGTTCACTTAAAAGATGGAACTAGAGATGGATCTCCATTATAATTCATAGTAGTTTAAGTTTCCAGTGAATGTAGGGCATAAGTTTGGAATCTCAGGGGATTGTGTGTGGGTTTCTTTAAGATATTTATCTCCTGTTAAGACCAAAAAAATGCTAAAAGTAGAATATATTACCAAACAAAGCAGTATTACATATACAATTATAAACAATACTACTAAGAACCTGAAAATGTACAACAAGCAGATCAGTGGGTTATGTTAGGTGGTTTTTTTTTTTTTCTCTTTAAACCTTGAGGTTTTCTGTACTATAAGGTATATTTACAGAGTAATAAGAACCAGATTAGAAAATAGACTGCATATGATGATATCATGATGTCTGAAGAAATAAATTGAATAATTAAATCTCTGATTAATACACGAACACAATGGTAATACTGAGATACCCTACTTGTCACTCAATACTTTCATGGATTTTATTTTAAAGTCTTAGGCCCACAAAAGAGGACTGTCAAAATGGTTATTAAATCACAAAGAACATGAACGCCCACAAACAGACAATTCTTTTCATCCCTACTGCAAGAAAGAAATCTTTAACTGAAATAAGAGAAACCCTGGAAAGGGGCTTTAAATAATATATTAATTTTATATCAAGAATGTGCATCTGTTTATAACCAAAACAATTCTACACCAAGATAAGAAGGGGACATGATGATTTCGATTATTCAGGATGATTACTATTAGTATAAAAAAGAGCATTTTAAAATGAGAAATATTTAAGATAACTGCTTGTTCTTTCCCCTGTGGTCTATTGGCACATGCAGGATGCAGCTGAGGTTCTTTGTCTTGGAGACAATCTGTATTCTTCTGCTTACAGACCTGTTATATTTTTTTCCTTTGTTAGTTTTCTATCCTTAGATGTCTTAATCACAGCCCCTGTTTTCTTTCCTTCCTTTAATGAGGGAAGTAATACATGGAAGGAGAGAAAACCATGATCAGATGAATGGGTACCTGGGACCTGTCAGGCCCTAGCAGATGTGCTGAGGGGATCAGGGTTATGAGCCTGTCATTCAGGCAGAGGGGGATGAGCCAGTGCTGCCTGGAGCCATGTTGGAGCCTGAGGCTCAGGAAAAATCAGTCATACTGATCCTGTCTTTATTTAAAATTCTGATATCATCAAATATCATCATCCATGTTCTGCATTGATTTTGATTTTGAAAATGTTTACATAAAGTGTTATATAATATAAATAAATATTATAAAGTGGAGCTAGTTAATATGTACTAGATACGGTACATTCTGTAAGATACATGTGTTAAAAGGTGATGGGAATGTTCTAGATTAAAAAAGACTAAAGAGATAACCAAACGCAAAGAGTGAAATTTGACTGGGTACTGATTTGAAAATACTTGATTACCAAGATTTTTGCTGTCCTCTTAAAATTTGTATTTCAAGTGAGTGCCTCCCTTGCCTCACCCTCATGCCAGCCCTGGAGTGGACAACAAGGGCAGCGTAAACCACAGGCTAAACGATCTAAAGGGGAAGAAGACACATCTTTGCTGAGTGTCATCAGCAAAGTTTTCAGAAGAAGCCTTAAAGGGTGAATAGAGTTTCTGCCTGCCGGACACAGGTGAAGGGAGAGGAGGGCACATGTGAGCAGAGGCATCTCATGCAGAAAGGACACTATGGACAAGGGTACCAGCAGTGCAGGCATGAGGGCTGCAACTGGCAGGCAGGCCAATCAACCTGGGAATGGGTCATGGACAAGGCAGTAACGAAAGAAAAAGCTGAATGGAGAAATTTAGATCCTTCAGTGAACTGCCTCTATGCTTAAATCAGGAGGCAAGAGGGAGCTTCTGACAATAGTTTTTCTTTTGGTTTTGAAATTAAAACGCATCTTAAATGTTTTCTTAAATTATTTTCAAGCACTTTCATAGAAGTAGCTTAAAACTTAAAATGTATTTTTGCTATTGTTCAAGATATAGGCCTCTGGGCTTCCCTCGTGGCGCACTGGTTGCGAATCTGCCTGCTAATGCAGGGGACACGAGTTCGAGTCCTGGTCTGGGAAGATCCCACATGCCGCGAAACAACTAGGCCCGTGAGCTGCAACTACTGAGCCTGTGCGTCTGGAGCCTGTGCGTCTGGAGCCTGTGCTCCGCAACAAGAGAGGCCGCAATAGTGAGAGGCCCACACACAGTGATGAAGAGTGGCCCCCGCTTGCCTCAACTAGAGAAAGCCCTCACACAGAAACGATGACCCAACACAGCCAAAAATAAATAAATTAATTTTTAAAAAAAAGATATAGCCCTCTTCTAAATCTAATGTAAAGTGATGTGAGTGAAAATAGGATATCAGAGAGAAATTTAGAAACAAGGAGGATAAAGCCTTGGTGATTGATTATAAGCACGATTTCTATGCACGCTGAATTTAAAAATTTCCCATTTTAAAATCTTTTGTCCTATTATTTTTACTAGTATATTCTTCCCCGCCCAACTTTTTAACAGTTTTGTTACATTGTAATTTATATACAATAAATGGCACATATTTAAAATGTACAGTTTATCAGTTCTGATATGTGCGTACAACTGTGAAACCATCACCACAAACAAATAATGCACATACCCTCACATCAAAAGTTTCCTCAGAATCCTTTGCAGTGCATCCCTCCTTCCTCTCACCCTCTGCCCCATTCCCAGGGCACCACTGGTATGCTTTCTGTCACCATAGATTAGTTTGCACTTTTTTTGTTTTGGGTTTTTTTTTTGTTTCGTTTTTTAAATTTATTTTTGGCTGCGTTTTGGGTCTTCATTGCTGCAAGAAGGATCTCTCTAGTTGCGGTGAGCGGGGGCTACTCTTCGTTGCGGTGTGTGGGCTTCTCATTGCGGTGGCCTCTCGTTGTGGAGCACGGGCTCTAGGCGAGCAGGCTTCAGTAGTTGTAGCACGTGGGCTCAGCAGTTGTGGCTCACAGGCTGTAGAGTGCAGGCTTGGCAGTTGTGGCACATGGGCTTAGTTGCTCCGCAGCATGTGGAATCTTCCCGGACCAGGGCTCAAACCCATGTCCCCTGCATTGGCAAGCGGATTCTCAACCACTGCGCCATATGAAATTATGCAATATGTACTGAATATGATTTATTCTACAAGATGCATTTTTAAAAGGTGGAGGAATGTTCTAGATTAAAAGAGACTGAAGAGCCATATCAACCAAATGCAATGGGTGAAAACTGACTGGATGTTGATTTGAGAACACTAGTGACAACATTAGGGAAAATCTGAATAGGACTGGCTGCTACATGACAATAGGGAATAACTATTAATTCCCTTAGGTGTGAAAAGTCATCCCTTTTTGTAGGGGAATATCCTAACATTGCATTTAAGTGTAAAGTGTCATGGTTTCTGCAATTTACGTTCAAATGGTTCAGAAAGATAAATAAAGCTATATGGAAACACTTTAACAACAGTTGAATCTACATTGTGGGTACAGGGGTGTTTATAAAGGTTCTTTTCAACTTCTCTGTATGTTTGAACTTTTTTAATAATAAAAACTGGGAAGGGGAGAAGGACATAAAATTAAAAATTGAGATTTTTCCTGGAAAATCTAAGTTATAAAAAATCACCAAGTCTTTTTCCTACTTCTAAATCTCTCACAGAGAGATATAGATATTTCTCTATATATTTAATTTTATCACCCCACACCTGATTTGAAATAAGCATACATCTTAACCAAGAGCAACATTGAATCTTGACCTTCACCTCACATCATATATAAAAATTAAATTTGATCATAGACCTAAATGTAAAGGCTAAAATTATAAAATTTCTGGAAGAAAACAGAGAAGTATATCATAGTGATCTTGAGTTTGGCAAAGATTTCTTAAATACAACATAAAAAGCATAAACTATAAAAGAAAAAATCAATAAATTGGACTTTATAAAAATTAAAATGCAAATTAAAATCACAATGAGATACTACCACACACCTGATAGAATGGATGAGAAACTTGTTCATAAATGTTCATAGTAGCTTTATTTGTAATAGCCAAAACTGAAAACAACTCAAATATCCATCAACCAGTAAATAGATAAACAAATTGTGGTATACCCACAACAATGGAACTCAGCAATGAAAAAGAAGGAAAACAAGCCTCAAAATAATTATGCAGCAGAAAACCTACAAAACCTCGGGCATGATCAATGAAAGAAATAATTAATAAACTATACTTCATCAAAATTAAAAACTTCTGGGCTTCCCTGGTGGCGCAGTGGTTGAAAGTCTGCCTGCTGATGCAGGGGACGTGGGTTCGTGCCCCGGTCCGGTCCGGGAAGATCCCACATGCCGTGGAGCGGCTGGGTCCGTGACCCATGGCCACTGAGCCTGCGCGTCCGGATCCTGTGCTCCACAACGGGAGAGGCCACAACAGTGAGAGGCCTGCGTACTGGGAAAAAAAAAAAAAAAAAATTAAAAACTTCTGTTTTATGAAAGACAAAGTCAAGAGAATGAAAAGACAAGCCACAGACTGTAAGAAGATATTTGCAAAAGACACATCTGATAAAGGACTCTTATCCAAAATATAAAAGGACTCACAAATTTCAACAATAAGAAAACAAAAAACCAGGTTAAAAAATGGTCCAAAGACCTTAATAGACACTTCACCAAGAGAGATATACAAATGGCAAATAAGCATATGAAAAGATGCTCCACATCATATGTCATCAGGGAACTGCAAATTGAAACAACAATGAGATACCACTACACACCTATTAGAATGCCAAAAATCTGGAACACTGACAACACCATATGCTGGCAAGGATGTGGAGCAACAGGAACTCTCATTCATTGCTGGTGGGAAAGCAAAATGGTACAGCTACTGTGGAAGACAGTTTGGTGGTTACTTTACCATACAATCCAGCAATTGTGTTCCTTGGTATTTACCCAAAGGGGTTGAAAATTTATGTTCACACAAAAACCTGCACACAAATATCTACAGCAGCTTTATTCATAATTGCCAAAATCTGAAATCAACCAAGATGTCCTTCAGTAGGTAAATGGATAAATATACTGCAGTAATCCAAACAATGGGATATAACTCAGTGCTAAAAAGAAATGATCTATCAAGCCATGAAAACACATGGAAGAACCTTAAATGCTTATTACGAAGTGAAAGAAGCCAGTCTGAAAAGGCTACCTACTGTATGATTCCAACTATTCCAGAAAAGACAAAACTACGGCGACAGTAAAAAGATTGGTGGTTACTAGCATTTAGCAGGGAGAGAGGGATGAATAGGTGGAGCACAGAAGATTTTTAGGGCAGTGAAATGATTCTGTATATTATAATAGGGCATACATGTCATTATACATCTGTCCAAACCTAGACAAGAGTGAACCCTAATGTAATCTATGGACCCTAGGTGACTATGACATGTCAATGTAGATCCATCAGTTGTAAAATGTGTACTACTCTGGTGGGAGATGTTGATTCTGGGGGAGGCTGTGCATGTGTGAGGGCAGGGGGGATATGGGAAATCTCTGTATCTTCCTTTGAATTATGCTGTGAACCTAAAACTGCTCCAAAAAATAAAGCTGAATAAAGAAAATTATGGTAAGTGAAAGAAGACAGACAAAAAAAGACTTCTTTGATTATCTCCTTGTGGTGGTGTTTAACTTATACCTCAATGCTTTGGAAGGTAAGTCTAAAAGCTTGATTTACTTTGGGTAAGAATATTTCATAGGTCATGCTGTGTACTTCTTATTACGTAACATGAGGAGGTAAATAGATTGTTCCACTGTGTGATACTCAATTTGATCATTTGCTTAAGGTGGTGATTGCTAGACCTCTCCTCCATGTAGGTCTATTTTTTCGTTTGCAATTAGCAAGTGATCTACGGACTACGCATTAGCAACAAGTGAATATCTCATCTGCGTTCATGGGTAACCCTTGCATGGACTGATTATTTTATTAGGTTTCTTTAAAGCATTAATTAAAAATTTCCATTATTCTTCCTCAGTGAATTAGCTGGCTTTCTTCTTAATCAACTGAGACTGAAAAGTTTTTGAGCAGAACAAATTTCTCACGTTTGTTTCCCTTGACAAATCATGCTCATCCTTCAATGAGCCCCTCTTCTGAAACCCTAACCTCCTCCTTCCTAACTTCCTAACCACAGAAGCTAAGTGTTTTCAAGCCATGTTGCAAATAGTACCGTTTTTTCATTCACTCACTCATTCAGCAATACTTATTGTGTCCATGTCATGCTTTAGGCACTGTTCTAGGCATGGGGCACACAGTGAATAAATCAGATGAAGTCCCTGGCCTATACTGTAGTGTGTGTGTGTGTGTGTGTGTGTGTGTGTGTGTTTGTGTGTGTGTGTGTCTGTGTGTGTGACTATGAGTAAATAAATATAAACACAACAGAATGCCATAATAGAAATACCACTGCAAAGAAAAAGAAAGCAATGGATGAGGGAAGGGTAATGATGGGGTGTGTGTCATTTTAGATAGGAAGTCAAGGAAGGTATATCTGACAGCCATCAGCGCCCGGCCCACATTCCCATTCCCTAAGCGCTCTGGAATGATCCAGTTCAAGCTAATCTTACTGGCAGCACTTGTGACACTCTGTCCGTGGCCTGAGGGCTTCTCTCTATCTGTTTGTGTGACAGGTTCATGCTTGAGGAACAGCTCTCAGCCAATGGTCAACAGGAGTGGAAGGACAAACATCCTGTTTCCCTGCCCCCTTGCGTGGAACATCTTTGATGTGTGGTCCATGTTTCCCAGAGGATCCCTGTGGGCTGAGCTCCAGTCATTGGTAGAATGACATTAAAGTGCTCTGGATTGTTTCTTTTCCTTTGCGTCTCACGTCTCCACTCCTCTACCACTGCTTCCTGGTATCACATTTTACTCTTCAAACATATCACTCACACTCAAATCCTTAAGTTTTGGAGGAACACAGCCTAAGTCAGTAGGTCCTAGAAGTGATGCAAGGAAGGAGACCCTCAGAATAGGATTCTAGAACTGGATCACTTGCTGGTCAGATGGCAACTAAGACCCTGCTACTGTTGGTAAGTGAGGCCACGATAATGTCTGGCTACTGTAGCATCACTACCACTAAGAGTCTTACCTGTGGTGAATGGGGCTGGTGTCCAGGGGCAAGACAATGTTCTGACCTATAGAGTAGTTCATGAACAGAATGGGGCGCAGTGACAATTATTAGAATTTTGGAATTGGTTTGTTGTTGTCAACTGCTAGAGGAGCCATGAAAGAAGAAAATAACAGGCTCAGGTCAGGTAAACATTAATTTAGAATTTGGGTTGAAAGAAAGCCAGAAGTCTTCCATCTCATCTTTTAAAGCGGGTCTCATTTCCTGTAGACAGAGCTGAAAAATAAGACCTCAAATATGATCTTAAATACAGCAGAGCTAAAAAAGGAGGGTGAGTTCACAGCCCAGAAGTGTTCTTATGCTAAAGTCAGGAAACAGAAAGGGAAGGAGAAGAGCCCATTTGGGTAGATGGGATTGAGGATTTAACTCTCTAGATTCCTCTGAATAATCTGAGCCAGAATTCTCTGGAGCCCTACCTCTTGCTAGAGGAAACTAGTCTCCAACTGCCTGGAGATTGTACAAAGGTCTTACCTAGGGCAGACGCCTTGCAAGATGATGCTTGTCTGTAAGATCTTTCCTTCCCTCTCTTTATTGCTCCTAGACCAATAATTAGAAGTCTTACTATGATCCCAGCAGAGAAATACCACTATGTGGAGAAAGAGATTATTCACTGAAAGTACTGCAGAACCTGTCAGTGTCATGTACCACCAGGAGCTGGGAGAATTTGCCTGGAAATGGATATCAAAGGTGGTGGAATCATGCGGGACAGACTGTGAGGCTGGATAAAAGAGAGTTTATTAATATGGGTGCATTATTCAGTGACTCAAGACTTACTGTCTTGGTAGGATGCCTAGAACTGTCCCTAGTACATTGCAGGAATAGCTCTTTGAAACTTGAAAACAATGACGAGATGGAGATGCTTGAATTTCGTAGAAGAAAGCTGAGGAAGGGGTAAAAATATTCCAACAGACTAGATTTAAGAATGCATTTATTACATAATACCAGATAACCTACCTGCTAACAATGTTCCCTGGGCAGGGGGGTGTGTGTTCAGAGGGCACTCCCTTCACTAAAATATGGAATGTGCTAGTACATTCTGAGAACCTCAGAATTGTTTGTCCTCTACATTAAGCTTGTTGTGCCAGAATCAATGGGAATAACAGGATTCTAGGGGCCAGGCTGGCAGCACTATACCATCAGAGGCAACAGGGATATAATTATGATCACATATATCAACCTGAATAAATCTTAGGGGCCTAACGTTGATGGGGGAAAGTGAATCCCAGAAGAACATGTGAGTTATTTAGATTTTAAAAACACACAAAATGAAAATGTAAGTGTGTGTGTGTGTGTGTATGTGTGTGTGTGTGTGTGTGCTGAGAGGTTAGTAAACACAAAACTAGAAGAACGGTTCTGGGAGGAAGGGGGAAGAGAGAAGGGTTGGGGAGGTTATAACAAGACTTCTAAGGTCTTGGGAATATTCATTCTCTCAAGCCAGATGCCGAGCACACAGGCAATCACTTTACTGTCACTATTTATACACATAAGTTATACTTTTTGAATGTATTCAATATTTTTTAAAAATTATTTATTTATTTTTGGCTGCGTCAGGTCTTAGTTGTGGCACGTGGGATCTTTTCATTGTGGTGCGTGGGCTCTTTGTTGCGGCACATGGGCTCTTTGGTTGTGGTGTGTGGGCTTCTCTCTAGTTGTTGCGTGTGGGTTTTTCTCTTCTCTAGTTGTGATGTGCAGGCTCCAGGGCACGTGGGCTCTGTAGTTTGCGGCACGCAGGCTCTCTAGTTGAGGTGCAGGAGCTCAGTAGTTGTGGTGCACGGGCTTAGCTGCCCCGTGGGGATGTTAGTTGGCATTAATTTAGAATTTGTTAGTTCCCCGACCAGGGATCAAACCCACGTCCCCTGCTTTGGAAGGCGGATTCTTTACCACTGGACCACCAGGGAAGTCTTGAATGCATCAATATCTAACAAAAATAATTTAAAGAAATAAAGCCTAACCACAGTTTCTGGCTGGTTGTGACACAGTAGAGAGTAGTGAAAGGAATGCAGGTATTGGGCTTTGGCATCAGATAGAGCCAAATTCAAGCCACTTACTGGCTACACAACTTTAGGGAAGTTACTGAGTCTCTTGGAGATAGGTTTCTCATCAGCAAAATGATTTTGATAATAACTATCCAGCAGAGTAGTGGTAAGGATTAAATGAGATAATTCACATAAATCTTATAGTCAGCACCTGGCACATATCAGGTGCTTAAGATACAGCAATTGCTATTCAAAAAGTTTGTCCATGCTTCCCATTTTTTTCCCTTTTAGGAATTGTCCATGTTCCTCACTTGAATTTGACTGCATTCACCTTAATTATTTCCTGAAAGCACAGCTTTATGTTGGGTAGGCTATGTCTTATTTAAAAAAAAATTTTAAAGTTAGTTTCAAAATACCATTATCTCATTTGACCCTCTTTTTTAATCCTAAGTTCCTAGCACAGGTTGGAACATGAAAGGAGCCCCAATAAATCTTAGCAAATGAATGAATGTAGCAGGTAGGTATAATGGGCTTAATTGTGTCCCCCCCCCGAATTCATATACTGAAATCCCAATCTCCAGTACTTTCAGAATGTAACTGTATTTGGAGATAAGGTCTTTAAAGAGGTGATTAAGTTCAAAAGAGGCCATTAGGGTATGGCCCTAATCCAATATGACTATTGTCCTTATAAGAAGAGTAAGAGGGGACTTCCCTGGTGGCGCAGTGGTTAAGAATCTGCCTGCCAATGCAAGGGACATGGGGTTCAATCCCTGGTCCAGGAAGATCCTACATGTCACAGGGCAACAAAGCCTGTGCACCACAACTACTGAGCCTGCGCTCTAGAGCCCATGAGCCACAACTACTGAGCCTGCGTGATGCAACTACTGAAGCCCGTGTTCCCAGAGCCCGTGTGTGTAACAAGAGAACCACTGCAATTAGAAGCAGGTGCACCACAACGAAAAGTAGCCCCCGTTCGCCACAACTAGAGAAAGCCCGCGCACAGCGACGAAGACCCAATGCAGCCCAATAAATAAATAAATACATAAATCTTAAAAAAAGAAAGGTAAGAGACCCTACAGATGAGCTCCCACAGGGGAAGGCCATGTGAGGACACAGGGAGAAGGCCAAAGAGAGAGAGGCCCCAAGAGAAACCAACCCTGCCGACACCTTGATCTCGGACTTCCAGTCTCCAAAACTGTGAGAAATACATTTCTGTTGTTTAAGCCACTTGGTCTGTGGAAGTTTGTTATGGCAGCTCTAGCAAATCAATAGAGTAGGGCAATATTACTATCCCCAAGTTATAAATGTATAAACTGCGTTTCAGGGGTTAAGACTTGTACAGACTTAACGTAAGCAGTAAAAGGGTAGAATTGCTCACTGAATTGAATCTAGCTGTCAGATTCTGACATTAAAGATGTTTCAATCTATACAAACAATTTTTAAATCAAATTCTTATTTTTATCAAAGTTAATATATGGGTTTCTGAAAATAACAAGATTCACCTGCCTTTCCCTCATCTAACGTGGCTTCCTCAAAGGCAACCCCTTTGAGCACTTTAGGTGTTTCTACGCTTGGTATACGTGTCTAAATAACATGCTGATACAGAATATGTGATGATTTTTCAAACCAAGACATCACCTATGAGGTTCGTTATTAAAGATGAGTCTTAATTATCTCCACACACACACAGAGACACACACATCATCACTATCCTTCGCCTTTCATCTCAAAGTTTTATCACGACCTTTGATAATTGTTCTTCTTCTGTATTGTCCTTGTTTTCTCCAGGTTAATTTTATTTTTTGCTTTCATATTAGACTTTCCTCAAATGTCTGGTGATCCTTGGCTGTCCATTCACATTTAAGAAAAAGCTTTTTTCCACTTTACCCTGCTCCCATCCTTCAAAGGTGACTAGTGACTTCCATTTTTGACATTTTCTAGGGTTTCACATCAGAGATTGGCTAGCTATTGCTGGACGCTCTGCAGGAACTTAGGTTTTAACTTCATTTTCTCTAAGTTAGTTGTTCATTGTCTATCTTTCTATCTTCTAGAATTTCCTGACATCTCCTCTCTGCTGTCATTTCATCTCCTGTGCTCTTTGTACTTTTTATGCCTTTTTATTCCTTAACTGTTATTTTAGGGGTTTTTGAGAGTAGAGACAAACACAGGCTTTTAAACAGAAGCCTACATTTCTAATTTTGACTTCTCTTGGGTTTTTACTATTAGTCAATAAGTAATGGTTAGTATCAGCTCAATGCAAATGAATAAAAATATCCCTATTTTTTCAGTTGCCTTTGTCAAAGCCTCTTTTACTTTGAAAACCTTGTGTTATGAGTTATGAGTGTCACGAATAAGAAGAATAACAAGAAATTTCTTACTTAAGTATCACTTATACCTGAAGACGTCTGTGCTCAGAGCAAGGTGAGGAGGGTGTACACACAGGACAAAGGGCTGGTGTGGAGTCCCACGGAGGCTGCCCCAGTGCGTGGTGACAAAGCCTGTGCAGGGAGAGAGGTGAGGATCCGTGCAGCGGCAGAGTCGGGGTGGGATGGGTCCCGGCCAAACAAAGAGGTCACCCACACTATGGAGCGGCCTGTGGTGAGGTGAGAGGGTGTCCACCTGCGGGGATGTCCCAGCATGGGATCTGAGCACACGCAGGGCATCCTCATGGGGGAGGGGGCAGGGACAATGATGGGAGTTTGGTCATATATCAAGAGATTGATCAAATAAGTAAAAAATACTAATGGTAATGAGAACCAGGGTTCTCACCCTCATAGAATGAAGTCATAAACACGGAAAGGGAGAAAACCAGAATACACCTTCAGCATTGGAATTAGAAGTTATCAGTGTGAAATCACGGACTGCAACGTATCTGTATCTTTATGGCATCAATGTTGATATATAAATATAGATGTAAATGTCTGCGTGTGTGTGTATACATGTTCCCTAGCTCCGAACATCAAGAGAGCCTAAAAGCTGGGAACTCAAATTGCAACAAGCAGCTCTATCCAGATTGTGGATTCTAAATACCATTTGCTACGTAAGGGAACCAGGGCTCCTTGGTAGGGTGCCAGATTTAGTACATAAAAATACAGCAAATATTTAGCAAACAAGAAATTATTGCATGGGACATACCTACACTAAATATTTATTAATTATTTATCTGACTTTCAAATTTAACTGATTAACCTCTATTTTATCTGGTAACCCTATTCCTTGGAGAAATGGCCACTTGCAATACTGGGGCAGGGAAAGGACAATATGAGCTGGGAACATTTTGTTGTGTCAGAAAAAAAAGAAAATACTCACAGAAGGATGGGGCAAAATGACAAAGAAGCCAATTTGAAGGGGTTCTCAAATATGGGACAATGTGAGCATCAAAATAAATAATAATAGTAACAAATTATAAACCAATGAACAAAATAGGAAACCAGGAGCTGATACTGATGTGAATAAAAGTAAAGGCGTGATAAGGAATAGGATATTTATTTAGATCTAAAGTATCTCTTCGCAAAATTAATACTTGATAATTCCAGATGGAAAAATATAGTAACTTCATTTTGGAGTTACCTCCTTGTGGAGAAGTCTGGTAGACACCATTTTAATCAAGCGATTAAAGTGAACATCACCAGTAATAGGACAAATCAAAACTGAGTGTCACCTGAACACAGCATCACTTTGGTGATATTCCTGCCAAACACAAACACACCCAAATTGAGGGATATTCCACAAAATAACTGAGTCTTCAAAAGTATCAAGGTCATGAAAGTCAAACAAAGAGTGAGGGAACATTTTTGACTAAAGGACACTAAAGAGATGTGACAATTAAATGCAATACATATTCTGAAGTGTAGCCTTTTTTTTTTTTTGCAGTACGCAGGCCTCTCACGGTTGTGGCCTCTCCCGTTGCGGAGCACAGGCTCCGGACGCGCAGGCTCAGCGGCCATGGCTCACGGGCCCAGCCGCTCCGCGGCATGTGGGATCTTCCCAGACCAGGGCACGAACCCGTGTCCCCTGCATCAGCAGGCGGACTCTCAACCACTGCGCCACCAGGGAAGTCCATGTATCCTTTTTTTGCTATAAAAGATATTACTGGGATGATTGATGAAATTTAATGAAGGTCTTAGGATTGTTTAATATAAATGATCCGTGTTTATTTTGATGGTTATATTGTGATTATGTGGGAGAATAACTGATTGTACTCCCTTAAGTATTTGGGGATGGTGGGGCATCAGGTTGGCAACTTACCCCCAAATGGCAGTTCAAGATAAAAAAGTTCTTCCTACTGTACTTGTAATTTTTTGTAAGTTTCAGATTGTTTTAAACTAAATAAAAGTAATGCTTATGTTTGGTTTTAAAAGGGAAATGAATATTTAATCATTTTTACACATGGGTCTAAAACAAGAGCTTAAAATGCCACTAATAGGCAGTGTTTTGCAATGATGATGTAAGAGATTAAAAATGAACCACATGGAAGTCACAAATTCATTTATTAAAAATGCTCCTGAAAGTATGTTGCTGGAATTTTTAAACTACAAGAAGCCAAAAAGAAAATTCTACATATTACTGATGTTTGCATGCCAAGCATTGGGGAAATTGCCATTTAAAACAAAAACCATGGTAGCTGTTTCTGGGGTTTAGACC
Organism: Phocoena phocoena; assembly: GCF_963924675.1. NCBI lineage: Eukaryota > Metazoa > Chordata > Mammalia > Artiodactyla > Phocoenidae > Phocoena > Phocoena phocoena. Next base: position 31,624,493 of record NC_089223.1, on the reverse strand, counting down.
TTGGCATTTCATCTCTGGGGTAGATTGGTCTTTTTATGAAAAACATCTTTAAGGGAGCTATGGACTGAATGTTCGTATGTTGAAGTCCTATTCTGCCCTGCCACCCTCCTCTCCTTCCCTCATTGTGATGGTACCAAGAGGTGAGGCCTTTGGGAGGTGAGTAGGATTAGATGAGTTCATGAAGGAGGAGCCTCATGAATGGGATCAGTGCCCTTTTAAGAGTTAGGAGAGAGGTTGCTGCCCTCTGCTCTCGATCATGTGAGGATGCAAGAAGTCAGCAGTCTGCAACCTGGAAGAAGGCCCTCTCCCCAGCATGCTGGCACCCTGCTCTCAGACTTCCAGCCTCCAGAACTGCGGGGAATAAATTTCTGTTACTTATAAGCCACCTAGTCTACGGTAATTTTTTATAGCAGTCAGAACAGACTAAGACAAAGTGTGACAGACACTCCTAATTTCCTACTCCTTGTCTATTCTTCCCGCTTTCCTTAGTTATAGAAATCCAACCTCTTGTTGGGCAACAATGCCCAGCTAAAATACTACTCAGCCTTCTTCAGATCTAGGTGTGCCCCAAGGCACCACTCTATCAATTAGACCTAAACAGAAGTGTGCTGGAAATGTTGGGAGAAGAATCGGCTTTCCCTCATACAGGCACCACCCGTGCTCCTTCCTTCCAGTCTGCAATTTGGCTGTAGCTCCTGAGGAACAGCAGCCTGTTTGTGACTCATTAAACAACAGGCTTGATGATAAAAGTCAACATGACATTGATGGCAATGAGGATGGCAGGGAAAGAAAAGCAGCCTGGGTACTTGATGGCATTACTGAGCTGCTGTGCCAATCTTGAACTCCCTACCAGTGGATTTTTTATTAAGAGAAACAGCAAACTCTCTACATGTTTATGCCAGTTGGGTTTTCTATTATTTGCATCTGTATAAATTATTAACAACGAGTTTGATGGGCTTTTTTAATCAAAGGTGGAGACCTAAGACAGTTGAATTGCTTGTGAGAAAGTAAAAGGAATCTTGTATTTAAAGAGACTGTTCTGGAGAGATGTGAAGGGGATGTGGGGTTAGAGTAGCAAATCCAGGGTGACTGGAAGAGACCTAAGGAAAGACATAATCAGTGAGAAATTCCCTAAGGTTGCAACTGACCAACAGTTTTAGGAAAAGTTATATCTGACATCAATTTTGAAATTGTTTCCTGTGCTGTAAGTTGGTTCTTATACTATAATAACCATTTGTTACCCCTCAACCTAAAAGTCTGCTACATACAACAGTCTTATGTTGATGAAATGAAATACTTGTGTCCAGTGAGGGGCAAGGCACTGAAATAATATGAGGACACCAGCCATAGTGGAGAGAGCTGGCTCTGAACTTTTCATAACATATAAGATGGTAGGTCATAACATTTTGTTTGGTTACTGAAAGAAATGTCAATCCTGCAACGACAGGCTGGAGAACCTAAGGATATATTATCCTCGAATTGGAAGACTACTGGTTGACAAGGAAGCCTTCAACAAATATCTGGAGGGTGCTGATGTTACACCATGTGATTCTTTCGCAGAACAGTCAGTACCTAGGATTGTTGTTTTCTTTTCCCTAAATGTCCTTTTTATAGCTTGAATTGGAACTCAGAACTCATATTTCTATAAAAATATAACAAAAGGGGGTTGCATTTTCTCATCAGGTCACAAAAGCTTACTTATATCACTTAACCTCACTAGATTAGAATACTAACATTCTTTATGTTTTAAATGCAGACTTGTTATTAAACTCAGCAACTTAATATAACTTTATATGTTTTGCTCTGTTCACTGTTTGATTTAAGTCAGATAGCACTTCTCCAAGCAGCAACTAAGGAATCTGGACTCCTTCTAGCATGTGATCCAATATCTGCACATCCTTTGCTTCTAAGCCCGTAGACAGAGGAGCTGATTATCTCATGGGAAACTTTAGGGATCAAGTCTGGGCATGACACACATTACTCCTGCCCACATTCTGCTGGACAGACTAATCACTGGGCTCCAGCCTAACTGCAAGGGAGGCTGGGAAACACAGTCTTCCTTTGTGGCCAGGGAAGAGGAAAAAGGAACGTGGGCATCTTGCACCTACTTTGCAAGGTTTTGTGAAGATTAAATAACTGCACATTCTAGGTTCTTGTCAAGTATGTCTTTTCCTTCCTTTGGAATCAGCTAAGTACATACTGTGGTGGCAGGCTGCAGTGGTGGTGGGTTCTGGTGCACAGGACTCCTAGTGAAAGGGTTTTGGTAACGAAAATCAGATGCAGATTCTGGTCGAGTTAAGCAGAGGTTGTGGTAGCCTGAAAGACAGCTAGAGAATGAGAACATGAGGAACTGTGAGTTAGATGCTCTTGAAAGGGCTCCTAGAAATTTAGGACAAATTCAAGGAGAGGAGAAAGAGGGAATAAGGGTTTTGGCTGGAAGATCAGAGCCTTCCAGGGAAGACATGGTGGGGCAAAGGTAGAAGGAAGCAGCGTCTGAGAAACGTACAGGTTGCTTTCGGAAAACAGAGGAATGCGTAGCACCTTCCCCAACCACTGAAGCTGCACGGAGTCAAAGGTGAGTGAAAAAGCCACCGAAGGAAAGGAGATCACCCTTTACTGAAAACATATAACATTCTTAATAGACTTAAAAATATAACATTTTAAAAAGGAAATGATATAATGTAAAGCAATTACTTCCAAATAGTATTGGAGAGCCCAGTTTTTAGTTTCCCTAAAAATATTTACATTTAAATATGATTGAAGAATGCAATGTGTGAACCTTGATTGGATCAGGTTGGGGGGGAGGACACAAGCTATAAAAATAATGTTGGTATTTTATGCTAGAAATTTGCTAAGAGAGTAGATCTTAAATGTCCTCCACCCCCCACCCCACAACAAACACACAAAGGTAACTATGTGAGGTAATGGATTTGTTAACTAACCTTATTGTGGTAATCCATTTCACAATACGTGGGCATATCAAATCATCACTTGTACACCTTAAACTTATACAATGTTATTGGTCAATTATATCCCATTAAAGCTAGAAAAAATATTGTTGGGTACAATCAGGAAAACTTAAATGTGAACTAAATTTAGATATAGATTTTTGTTAATTTTCTTAGATCTGACTAAAGGTTGGGGTTAGGTATACCCTTTTCCTTAGGTGACACCTGCTGAAGCATCACCTAAGAAAAAGGATGACGCATCATGATGCCTGCAGTTTAGTTTCAAGTGTTTCAGAGAACATACATAAAGCAAATATAGCAAAATGTTAACAATGACTAAATCTAGGTGGAAGGTGTATGAACAGAAATCATATTGTTCAATGTTTCTGTATGTTTAAAAATTGTCATAATGAAAATCTGAAAAATGACAATACGACTGAAGGTTTCTAGCCTGTGATCATTTATTTGCTTATCAAGAGAACAAAGCAGTCACCCAATTATTCATAAAATATATCATCAGATGATAATATAGCTCAAATAGTTTTAGATGGAACTGGCTGGGGTCAAGTATAAAGCCTGGGACATATTGGCACCGGACCGTGAACTCCATGAAGCCAGGACACCATTGTTTTCACCATTATACGTCCAGCACTTAGTCAAGTGCTAGGAAATAGTAGGTGATAAGTATATTTGTTCATTGAATGGTGAAGTAAATGTGAAAGTTCTATGCTTAGAATAGATATTCCAACCCTTTTGTGTTTTCTACGTACCACTGCTTTTTGGAAGACAAAAAATATACAAATAATATTTATGCATCTGGTACCTTTGGCAACTCCTTACCGTTAATTCAATAACTCAGTTTTGAATTTCAAGCCAAAACATTTAGAAACCTGTGCTTTTCAGAGCTAAGTTATGTGTAAGCCTACCTTAATATTTTTATGAAGTTATTTCCTTTAAGGCTGCTTTCACTCGGTATTTTATTTTAAAAATAACAGCCAGATTTTACTCGATAAAAATAGTGACTATTAATGACAAAATCAAATGAAGGATTCTTCTGAAACTTTAAAGGTAAATAATCAAACATAACAAAATTATTTCAAAATTATTTTATTAATTTATTTTCCATTAAAACTAGTAGTCATCTATCATTCATTTTTAGAATCAATCTTTACGCAAACCTAGATGATGATAAAGGCCACACAGGGACAATCTTATCAAACAGTTGGTAAGTTTTCTAGGTTGATTTGTTCTTGTATTTAAAAATGTCTTTCAAGTTCTGATATCTTCCAACGTTTTTAACAGAATTATGATATTATTAGGGAGCTGATCACCAAATCCGAGGGCGTTTGCTGCATCATTTTGACACTACCAACCACTGCTTTTTTTTCAGTTTTTTCAGATGTTGAGGAGGTATGGTAATTCTCTGGAGAGGCGATGGGGCCTAGTGACAGACTGGCTATAAGGGATGAAGGCAAGAGTGGAGAAATCTGCTTTTTAAAAAGCAGGTTTCCATGTAACCCCTTTTTAGCACTATTATTTATATTAATCTCTAAAAATTTTATTCTTTTATTTAATTTTTAATTTTTTTTCGGTACGCGGGCCTCTCACTGTTGTGGCCTCTCCCGTTGCGGAGCACAGGCTCCGGACGCGCATGCTCAGCAGTCATGGCTCACGGGCCCAGCCGCTCCGCGGCATGTGGGATCCTCCCAGACCGGGGCACGAACCCGTGTCCCCTGCATCGGCAGGCGGACTCTCAACCACTGCGCCACCAGGGAAGCCCCTATTCTTTTATTTTTATTTAGACCAATCTTAATCTGATCCTAAAGCTGTTAGGCTTAAAATAAAGTAACCTTATCCAACGGTAGAATAAGAGGTTTGCCATGTGGAAGTGAAAAATACTGTATAGACCAGGAGAATTAATTTACCTTACTGCTCCAGGAGCCTGAGGGCCACTGTGATATAATAGCGAGCCTGAGGGCCACTGTGATATAATAGCGAGCATACTCTATTTTGAAGACTTGGGGCCGAGTCCAGGCTTCCTTTTTACTTGCTCTTCTGACCCTGGGTAAGTCATTTAATTTCTCTGGGTCTTCCTCCAGCCTTATAATATCACTGACTCTAAACAAAGAACTGACAGAAAAGAAAATGATAAAACAGTCAAGTAGAATATGCTGGGAAAATTTGCCAGGGAGTGACATGGATAGTATGTATTGGATAATAATGAGTAAAATGAAAAAACAAAGTATGTATTTTAGCAGGAACTTTAGGAGGAAAGAAAAAGCCATTGTGATTTTTATAAAATGAATGAACATTGGAAACGAAAAAAAATTTGTGCTGGTGAAACAATTTGTTACACAGTTGCCTATAAGATACAAAGCAACAAAGAACAGACTTTAGTTACACAGATTCAAGAGAATAAACGTCTGGCTTTACATACTTGAGGGAAACTAAGTCACAACAAAACCGGAAACCACCATGATGGATTCCAGCGACAATTTAGTAGCCGAAAGCATGGCATTATTTTGGAATGTAAAAAATATAGCCTTATAGGGCTTCCCTGGTGGCGCAGTGGTTGAGAGTCCGCCTGCCGATGCAGGGGACACGGGTTCGTGCCCCGGTCCAGGAAGATCCCACATGCCGCGGAGCGGCTGGGACCGTGACCCATGGCCGCTGCGCCTGCGCGTCTGGAGCCTGTGCTCCGCAACGGGAGAGGCCACAACAGTGAGAGGTCCGCGTACCGCAAAAAAAAAAAAAAAAAAAAATATATATATATATATATATATAGCCTTATAGTCCTACTTTTAAGAAGTTTATCATCAAATTCATAAGAGACAATTAGGTAAACTATAATTGTCCTTATTTTGGAAAGAACTTGTCCCAAATGTAACTCATTTGATAGTATTACCTTACATAAATTATATTATTCAAAAGTGGACTATAAAAGGATATTGGAAAATCGGGTATCTCGGTGATTAGGCATGAAAACGATAACACATTTCACAAAAGAAGAAATACAAATGGCTAGTTGATCTATGAAAACGTCCTCAACAGCATCAGCAATCGGGGAAGTGCAAGTTAAAACCACAATGATAAGTATACACCCCCACCAAGCTGGCAAAGCTGAAAAGGACTGACTATTCCAAATGTGGTTGAGGGTGTGGAGCCATGAGGCTCATACACAGTGGGCGTGAACGTAACACTTTAGAAAACAGCGCGGCATGATTTGTTCAAATTTATAATACACATTACCCCTCCCAGGTATACACCATACAGAAACTCACATAGATGTGATGGAATACGTACATGAGGAATATTTACAGCAGCATTTATAACAGTTCCAAACTGGAACAACCCAGATATCCATCAACAATAGAATGCCTAATAAATGATGGCATATTGCTACAATAGAACACTGTAATATGCAACAATTAAAATGAATAAATTACAGTTATAGGAACAACATATGGATTAAAAACGATGTTGAGCGAAGCCATAAGCACAACAGGTTACATATTATTTTGTTCCAAGAAAGGGAAAAACCAAACAATATACTGTTTAGGGATGCATGCATGCTTGTGATAAAACAATAGAGAAAAGCAAGGAAATGGTTATCACAAAAGTTAGAATAATTGTTACCTCTAAAAGGGAGGGAAAGAGTTGTGTTCAGGAAGGTCACTGGGGCACTTCTGGGGTGCTGGCAGTGTTCCAGTTCTTGACCTGGTTGGTTACATGGAGGTTTCTTTTACAATTACTCATTACAACTGAATAACTGATTTATGCATTTTAATGCATATGTCACAATAAAACCGCTAAAAGTAACTGAATATTGTAGATGGAATTTCTAGAAAGAAATTTTGCTAGAAAATTTAGCTTATGAAATCTTTGACAGCAAAAGCTACTGATGTGGGATAATAAAACTGATAAAATAGTTTCTCAGACGAGCTCACTTTCAAGTGTAGCAGAGAAGAGCCTTATACAAATATCCCATTGTTATATTTTAACATAGTATGCAGATCTTTATCATACAAACTGATGTACCAGGCAAAGAACGCTGTTACCTAAAACTTCAGATTTTTTTTGGATTTGCGAATGAACCAGCTGTTTTCTCCTCTGGATTAATAAGAAGTAAAAGAACTAAAGAGATGCAGACCAAGCTGGAAATGTATGAACTTCCTTCTCTGCCGTCACCAGTTCCAGCTGTTTCCTCCAGTTACCATACTGGGTGAAGGGGGTGGATCTTGCCTAGTAAGCTAGTACAGCTGTAACTTCATCAGTAGGTGGCTGAGTGCCATTCTGCCTCTCAGCACCAAAGTTCTCTGGTGGAGCCACTGACAACGAAAACAGATCAGGCTGCTGAAAAGCTCCATGTGGTTACACACTTTTCTGGAGGCGTCCTCTGCTGGGTTGCAGAGCTCTGACGTTTGCATTCTTTTCATCCAAAGCTCTCAGAACTTAAAATCTGAGGTGCTTGGCTTTACAAAATCCCCTCATTCTGTATATTTTATTCTTGCCATTTTCATGAAAAAATTAGGAAGAGGAGCAAAATCCAAAAAGATTTACTTTGTAGCCATGTGGGGCCATCACTTGCTGGTTTGATTTCCTGTGAGTCTTATTTGGAAGGACCTGGCAAGGACTGGTCACGAGAAGAGAGTCAAATCCAGGGTAGCTGAAAAGTAGGAGAGTTAACCTGGTTCTCAGAACTTTGGATGAAGGGCAGCTGTGCAGACGCTACTTTGTGATTCTCTTCTTGCTTTGGCAATATCCATCTCCCTCCTCCCATCACTTTTACTGCAGCATTTTAATAAAAATGAGCCCTTGGATTTTACCCAGTTACAAGTTTCCTTGGCCTATTTGCATATGGTGGTGGCAGGAGTGTCAGACTCTGAGCTCCCCAGATCTGCCTATAAACACTTGCACCTCACCCCCTGAGGTGGAAAGGCCTGTAACAGCCACTACTGCTGCTTACAGACGAGGCAAGGAGCGCCAGAGTCCGGAGACCCAACTGGAATCTGCTTCCTTTCATCACTGCTGCTTTTATCTCGTTCTCACACTATTCACCAGGACAGGTTCAAGACAGATTTCTGAGGATTCTGAAATCCTTTTATCTTAAAATTTCTTGTCCTAGAGAACCACCCTTTCAACCTCATGAGTTTTTTACTTTGATTTACTTTCCAGGATAACACCCGTAGGAAGACCTGCCTAAATGGTAATGATATTTTAGAAAGGAAATAGCCTTTGAATCAGACCTGAAACACAGGCCAAAATTTCTTGATGACGGTAATGGACACTGATTAACAGCCAATACCAGCTCTCCAAAGCTCCAAACCACAAGCAAGAATGATTCCCGAAAGGGAGGCACTGCTAAATTCTCCTCCTGAAAAAGTCAAAAATCCTTCCACACTCTCCGGGAGGATGGCTCCCTTCCCTCGTCCCAGCAATTCGCCTCGTTTTTCACTAAAGACTCAGGTTGTGACTCCTCACTCACGCCGCACCCCTATTTCCTTGCGGGGAGGGGGACGGGGGGGAGAGGGATGTGTTACAACTCTCATCTTTACAATGCTACGCAGTTTACAAAGCGCTTGCACTTCCGCAAAACTCCTCTGAGCTCCGCGAGGGAGGGAGGCATTCATTCATTCATTCATCAAACATTTGCTCGGCCCGACCACGCGTTACCGGGCGCTGGGTCTCGCCCCACACGGCGGGAAGGGTGGGGCGCTCGCTCCCTCGAGCAGGTGCAGCGGATCAAGCTGTAAGATAACTTCTCGCTCAGCCGGGCTTTTCGAAGGCCCGTTGGGGCCAAATGCCTCACCTTCGGGTGATGCGCGCCCGAGCATGGCCGCGCGGCCTGGGCCTCCTCCTTGCTCCCCAAGGAGCAGTCACCACCTGCTCTGAAGGAAACCGCTACGGAGCAAGCTCTCTCCACTGCCCTCGGGTCAGGGGTAAGCTTAGGCGGCAGCTTAGGCTCCACGCGGCTCCTCCCCTTCCTCTCCTCAGTTCTGACGCGGCCGTAGAGGCGGCGGCAGCGGCGGCGAGTCCCGCGGCCCGAGGCGCACCCACCCGCTCTCCGAGCCCGACTTCCTCTTCCCTTGGAGCGTCATCGTGCGCGCCAGAGGCGCCCAGGGCGGGGTGGTTGGAAAGGGGAAAAAAGGCCCGCGGAGGAAGCCTCCGAGCGGAGAGAAAAGGGAGGGGGGAAGAGAGCGGTTGCTAGGTGACTTGCGTCATCGGTCCGCGCCGTTTTCCTCCCGCCCCTCTCTCTGGAGTGAGGCGAGAGCCCCGCACTGAGCGAGGGAGACAGCGAGCTGAGCTCGGGGCGCTACCGCCGCCGCCGCCGAGAGCGTGAGAGCGAGGGAGCATCCGAGAGACCCAGCGCCCTTGCACTGGCCGCCGCCGAGACCTCCGCCTTAACCTGGGCCAGAGGGAGCCGCGGCCACCCCTCTTCTCCCCCCCTCGCCTTCCCGGCCGGCAGCGGCGGCTGCACACGCCGGAGCCCGAGCCCGAGCCGGAGCCGGTGGCTGGGGGGCAGGGAGGCGGCTACCTCGGGTCGGGACTAGTCGGCTGCTCCGCGGTGAGAGGACGCTGAGGAGGGGCCGGAGCTTCTGTCCGTTCCGGGGCGCGGGGCGAGGGACCCCCAAGGTGGAGGGAGGGGGTCCCAGCCGCAGCGACACATGCTGGAGCCGGGAGCGGGGGCGGCGCCGAGCGGAGCCGGCCGGGTCCCCCACCTCGCCGCCGCCTCGGCCACCCGCCCGGGGCCGTAGCATCTGGCCCCGGAGTGTATGAGCCGGGACCCCAAGCCCGGCAACCACCCCCCGACCGGGGGGGCGGGGACCCCGATGTGAAGCGGAGGCCGGGGCGGCGGGGACAGCAGGACCGGCGCCGCCGTCCTTTCCTTCCCTGCCCCCTCCCCTCCGCCCCCTCGGGGGTCTTCTTTCTCGGCCAGTCGCCGGCCCCCCGGCTCCTCGGCAGGACTCCGGGAGGAGTTCTTAGAGCCCCCTCCCCTGCCCCAGCCCCGAGGGCGGCGGGGCCGGGGGGGACCCGGGGGGCCGGCCGCAGCCTCCGCCCAGAAGAAACTTTTCAAAAAAACAAAATCCGGAGCCTCCCAAACGTGACTGTCTGGGGAGAAGTGGCCCGGGACGGGCAGAAGACCCAGCCTGAAGAGACCCAGGAAGAGGAAAAGAGGAGGTGAGCGGGGCCGCCGCCTCGTCTGCTCCGGCGGCGCGGAAGAGACCCGGGTGGCCGCCGGCTTAGCGATCCCAGCCCCGCTTCTTCCTCACTAACGCTCCGGAGCCTGCCGCAGCTGCCGCCTGAGTCCCAAGGAGGAAGGGAAGCACCCCACTCTCTCAGCGCCCGGCTCTTCTCTAAAGTGTGAGTGGCCCCGGGAAAGGGAATGGAGGGATAGAAAGGGGGAGGATGCTGGGGCGTCCTCCGGAGTTTTGCCGGTGTTTTCCAGGAGTGTTGGGAGTGTATAGACGAGAGGGGTACCTTAGTCCTCACTGCGGGGAGAGGCATCCGGCAGTCCAGTGTTTTGTAACCTTTTAGCGCTCTGTACGTGTGATACGCAAGCCCACAGGTTTCTCTTCGAGGAGTTCTGTCTTTCTCCAGGGTGGACACTTGGTATCTTTCTGGCCAGTAATTGGCAAAAGGAAATTGAGGAAGCCAGAGCCTATGTGCGCACAAGGGACATCTCTGTAATACATATTTTCCTGGTACACCCGGTGGGAAACAGCGCGGTAGTTTTTGTCTCTGGGCAACTCTTATTTGGTTCTCAAGTAGGAACCCCTGAAAGTAAAATTGCTTTCTTTTTTGCTAGTCTTCCTTGAGAGATTTCATTTCAGTACCTAGTGGTACAGGAATTTTTTTTACCTTCTCATTTCCTGGGTGCAGTTCCTGCGTATCAGGAAGACACTGTAACATTTCAGTTACTCAGGAAATTCTGAGGTCTTTTGATCACAACTGATTTGGGGGAGAGCATTTAGTACTTTAACCAGTTTATAAAAGGTATTAAATTTTTTCCTTACCCAAATGCTTTTTTTTTTTTTTTTTTTTGAGTAGCATATGTCCTAATTGCTAGCAGTTTTTTGTTTGTTGGAATGACTTGAAGCTTTGCTTATTTGAGTTATCTCATGCTTCTCTATCAAATGAGGAGAAACTTCTGATGTTTAATTCTTTGAAGAATGATGTTTTTCCTCTTCCTTTATTTTAAAGGTGAAATCTGTAAAATCTTTGATTTGTAATTTAGGTATCCCCTCAGAGTGCCAAATTAAGGTGCAGGAAAGTAATTGACATTTCATATGTTTATACAGACCTTAGGGTTAAGCATAGGGTGGAATTTTATATAACAGAACATAGGCAGTACTAAGAATTATGGCCCCTCCAGACAATTGTGTGAGCTTATACTCTGAAGCCACTGCTGAGAGAAACTTTGTGGGAGTGAATGTAAGCCTGGGATTATCCATGCTAACTTTTCCATTCAGGATCTTGATTAAACTTTTTAAAACTTTCTCAAACACTTTTCATCCTGTACTTTTTCTCTTTTGAAGAGATGAATTCTGCAAGTTTACTAGCCCCTGAATTATGTAACAGTTCATTTATTTATCCCAAACCTGTCTCTTTATAAAGTTTCAAGACACATCCCAAGTTCGTATTTTGAGAATTGCTAGAACAAGCTGGAGTTCATCTTTTCCTGGTTTGTAGATTTTGATTGTTCCTCTTTACTATCATCTTTCCTGACTTATTGTCTTAAAATAATTTCTTCCATCCTTTTGATCACTTTGCCCTCCTCTGGAACTTCACCAGCTGTTTTGTTTTCCTTTATATGCCTTTTCCTTGTTATGCTTTTGTTAGGAACCTTAGATTCTACTTTAAATAAGTACTGGCATCAAAATATTGAGTAGTGGGGCTTCCCTGGTGGCGCAGTGGTTGAGAGTCCGCCTGCTGATGCAGGGAACACGGGTTCGTGCCCCGGTCCGGGGAGATCTCACTTGCTGCGGAGAGGCTGGGCCCGTGAGCCATGGCCGCTGAGCCTGCATGTGCTCCGCAGCGGGACAGGCCACAGCAATGAGAGGCCCACGTACTGCAAAATATATATATATATATATTGAGTAGTGGATGTAGTGTTAGATGTGGAATCAAAAACAAATTTTGCGGGCTGCCCTGGTGGCGCAGTGGTTGAGAGTCCGCCTGCTGATGCAGGGGGACATGGGTTCGTGCCTCGGTCTGGGAAGATCCCACATGCTGCGGAGCGGCTGGGTCCGTGAGCCATGGCCGCTGAGCCTGCGCGTCCGGAGCCTGTGCTCCGCAACGGGAGAGGCCACAGCAGTGAGAGGCCCGCGTACCGCAAAAACAAAACAAAACAAAAAAAACAAATGTCTCTAGATCTGTTATTTTGTGACCTTGAGGAAGTCATGTATCCCATACTTCACAAACATAGGAGGAAGAGAAATCTAGTCTTGCCTAGGCTGTTTTTTGGGGGAGGAAAAGAGGACAGACCAACAAACTAGTTTGAGCGTAGATTATACTCCATCAAAGTTGCTTACAACTTTGACTTGTGTTGTTTTGACTATAGATTGGTTAAAAATCATGGTAATGTTTAATGTATATTTGGGTAGCAAAGAAACAACAGAGCATTTGTGGGTCCCTGCCTTTGAGATGCTTTTGCTTATGGGTGGCAGAGGCAGTGAAACACAGATTGCACGAAATTATAGAAAAGGAGGAATGGACCAGTTTTTATCTACGACCACTGTATGTCAGCAACTGTTTGGTACCTTATAGATGTAAATGTATTTGTACATTTTTCACTAGGGAAATGTCGATGTTGGACTATACAGAACTTATTGGAGTGTCTGAATCAGGAGAAAGTGTTTTTTGGGAAGAAAAGAACAGGTGGAGATAGTGTTTAAGACTTTTGGAATTGGAGGGGGTGAGGGACAAATGTAATTCGGACGTTAGCTTATAGGAATACAGAGGGAGATTGTTGAGTAGGCTTAGGGCCAATTTGTGTTTGTGTGGATACATGTTTACAGCCCAGAGAATGAACTGAGAACAATGTTTCTGAGAGGGTAGTTTTAGACCACTGAGAAGAAATCGTATTTTAAGCCAAGAGGCATTATACCTGGATTAGGATTTTGTTTTTCTAGAGAACTAACATTTTTACACTACAGTCATTGAAGAGCTGTACAGATGGAGGGGTGAAAAAGAAGGTGCTTCCAGTATGTTGGTATGGTGCTAGTGGTTTCTTATAAAAAGTAATTCAGAAATGAGGCAGTGGACTTTGGACATTAAATTTTAGGGTTAAAGTTGGATACCAATGCAATCTTAAGACAGTAAAATAATGAGTGATATGCTGAAAATTTAGAATTGGGAGTCATTATAAAAGTACTAAGGTTTCTCTATAGTGCTGATGGAGAGTAGAGAGCTGAAAAATGGGTATTTGGGGGGAGGGGAATGTGTTAAAGTTAGCAAAGATACAGGAAGAGGAGAATGGATGAGACTCTCCTGTTTTAAAAGTGAATAAGGGTTGAAATTGAAAAAGGAGGAACAACCTTTAAACATGGGCACCAGTTCAGTCTTAGGGCAGATGATTATTTTTGAAATACTAACAAGCTTTTTGTAAGGTATATATGTCCCTTGAGATTGTTCAGAAGAATATATAAGATTTCAGTGTTAAGGAACTTATACATAAAAGGACAGATCTGTTTCATCAAATTCATGTTTTTAAAGTTTACCTTTCATTATTATCCTAAGTTTGGAGTCTAACATGACGAAGTGGGGCTAAAAATAGCTGGCAAAGAACACTGCTTCCCCTGCTCGCAGTTGGTGTGTGTCTTTGTGTCCCATACAATGGAGGGGATATCCCTGTGTTGGCACAGCAGTGCTGAAAATGCCTTAAAAAAAAATCTTTTTATTAAAAAACAAACAAAAACCAACTTGGCACTTAAAAAAATTCAGACGTCTTCGAAGCATTTATGGACATTGGAAGACTGATTTTTTAAAAAATTAAAATTTAAAATTTTTGTGGTGAAACTTGGATTTAGTGTTGACACTAACAAGGATTAAGGATTGTGAGGTAGGGAATACGTATATCCACACTTTTTTGTGTTCCTTAGTTCCAATTCACCTTCTTAGTAGCCTGTTTGGCCTCTTCTTAAGAGTGATAATTCAAATGGCAGGACCTTCTGGGCCACAGCTATTTAGACAGGGAGCTAGATCTATGGTGGTTCTAGGATCTGGAATATATGCCATATGAGTGCCTTCTCTCCTCACCCACTATTTTCCACAACAGTTTTTATGCAGGCGAAATCATGATTCAGTGAACTTTAAAGGGCAGCCTTTTGGGGTTAGCACGATTTACTAGTGAATGCAAGTGGGGAAGGTGGGACCCTGGTAGTAGGGAGTGATCACCTCGTGTGCTCTGCCTTGGCAACTTTGGGACTGATATGGGATGATTAAAGAGCCTTGAGGGTGTGTGTTTGTGTGTTTTATCACCGGATGATCCCAAAGCCCACACCTAGGCTAGCAGCAGCCCAATTCGTGTACTTGGAGATGGTTTTTGGAGAAGTCTTGTGTTGCCTCCGGCATCTCATTGTGTAGAGGAGGGGTTGGCATACTTTTTTTTGGTGAAAGGCCAGTTATTGAATAGTAAATAGTTTAGATTTTGTGGACCATATGGTCTGTGTCGCAACAATGCAGTTCTGCTCTTGAAGTGCTCTTGAACGCCACAGACAGTATGTAAGTGAATGAATGTGAATGTGTTCTAATAAAACCTTATACATAAAAACAGGAGGTAGGTTGGGTTTGGCTCGTCGTTTATGGACCCCTGGTATAGAACACTGACTGCCAAGTCCACCAACATGCAGAATGAGCTTCATTCCGCTACGAAGCTGGGACTGGCTCTTTTAGCTGGTCTCTGTTTTCTAAATGAGATGTGTTCCTTGGAGGCAGTCTTAAAATGATTCTGCATAAAGCACAGAGTCTACTGTTCAAGGTACTTTTGCCTCCACAGTGATGAAAACTATGGACTGAGGAGCAGGGGCAATGCCATCTATAAAGTGATGAAGCTAAAAAGTAGGACTACTTGTATTTCTTATTCAAAGATACCATACCATATAAGATACCATATAGTGATATACTGGACGTGTATCATGGCCAGAAGTATCTTTGAAGAAACTTGCGAGTATAATCTTGAAAGGTTCTGAAAATAAGTTGTAAAGCATTTACTTTGCATGTAAAATTAGAAGTATTGATGGTTTGTTTGAATCAGATGAAAATATTTGTCAAACTATAAGAACATTAAGGTTTGGTACTTCTGTTTCTTAAAGCTTTGATCTTTTGCAGTGACCAAATTCATTGTGTAGAATTATTGGCTCCACAATTTTTGTTTTGTTAATTTCAAGTATTATATCTTACCAGATCACT
Source organism: Phocoena phocoena (assembly GCF_963924675.1). Lineage (NCBI taxonomy): Eukaryota > Metazoa > Chordata > Mammalia > Artiodactyla > Phocoenidae > Phocoena > Phocoena phocoena. The sequence continues at coordinate 31,609,134 of NC_089223.1, read as the reverse complement.
TAAATCATTTAACTCTGTACTTTAAAAAGTTTTGCTGTGTTCTTAAGGGTAAATGTAGCATGGGTTAATAGATTCACCCAAAAAATAAATCTCAGATGTGTTGTTTAGAAAGGGTAATTCACTTTGTGCAATTTTACATCACAGCTAATATCAAAACATCTGTTTCATATGTCAGCATTGGACGGTGGTATATTTTTACCCTGGTTTCATAAATCTTATTTATCTCAGGAGTCCCCTGTTTATGGCAGGGGAAGGGGTTATTCTTGCAGTAGTGACCACTTTTTAGTTTCAAACCTGCTTTTACTTTATATAATGTTTCTACATATATAATTGATACTTCAATTCCTATTCCTTTAAAAAAGAGGTCTGACAATTTTACATGACCTGACAATTTTAGTATACCTTTTAGAAAGAAGGTCACTGTAAAGTTGCTTTTTTTTTTGGTGGTACGCGGGCCTCTCACTGTTGTGGCCGCTCCTGTTGCGGAGCACAGGCTCCAGACGCGCAGGCTCAGCGGCCATGGCTCACGGGCCCAGCCGCTCTGCGGCATGTGGGATCTTCCTGGACCGGGGCACGAACCCGTGTCCCTTGCATCGGCAGGTGGACTCTAAACCCCTGCGCCACCAGGGAAGCCCTAAAGTTGCTTTTTTATTCATTAGGAGAGGATTCTTTCCTTGCTTTTTAAAAAAATCTTGCTTTTATTTCAAGCTTAAGGATGAGTGGCAATTTAAAAGACACAAGATGTCCATCTCCTATCTCCTACCTTCTATCCAAATAGAAATATTCTGTATTGGTGACACTTCCAGTGGACCAGGGAAAAGAGTGGTGTATTAGGTTTCATTTATTTATTTATTTTAATGTAGCTGAATTGTCATTACAGACGAGTAAAGTTGTTTTCAAATAATGAACTCTTGCTGTTAAACATTTCTACTTTGAGACTTTTCCCCGCTGAGTGTCAAACCAGTCTGTCTTATGCCTTAGTTTAGTTTTAGATTTTTGCTACTTTTTTATGATACCTCATTGATACTGTTGCATGTTCCCTTTCACACTGTGTTTGGAGTGTGTTTCCTAAATCTACATGAAATTTCCTGAACACTATGGGATATATATTTTCTGATAATTATACTTTTACACACATGTATATTTAAAATTTCCTCCTGTTCTACCTTCAGAATTGTGAAATATTTGAGGGAACATCTGTACTTGATCTGGATATTGAGTGACAAACCAGTGTATACAGTTTTTTCTAAAATGTTCCCTTAAAAAATTTTGAGTAACAATTGATTTCTCTAAAACCAAGAAAATATTATGTTTGTGTTGTATTATCCTGCAATACAGGTAGTTGGAAAATAATAAAAAAATGGGCAAGAGACGTTATTGTTTGGTATCTTATTTTTCGCTCTTTCCCCTCATCTAAGGGATAGCTAGTAGATCAGTCAGATATTGTGCAGTTTCTGTTGCTCTGCTGTTTCACCTCAGCCCTTTTTTTCCAGCTGGAGGTTAGCTACTGGAAATCTCGGTGGCTTTAGGCAGGAGGTAGCATGTGCTGTTTGTGTGTGTGTACATGTATCATGCTAGATGCTCCTTCATGACTGCTGTGGAATTTAGGAAATATTAGAAGATAGTGGTACAAAATATTTTTAATATCACTTAGCCTTTCTTCTGAGAGGATCACCATAGGAGAAGATACTGAACCCATCAATATATGTTAGGCCAAATGTGAAGTGTCAAGACAGATTGCTTGTTTGTTTTTGGAAGAATGTATATAACTTAATGAGACTTTTAGGATGGCATGCTTTTCAGGGTAGTGTAAGGGGTAGTAATAGACCTTTGCATGACATCCTCTAGGTCTGAGAAGGACTTGTCCCACTAATAATGGTGGGTAATTTATAACTATCTAATGGTTGAAAATATGCATACATGGAGCCAGCAACAGTTGCTAATTCATTTCTCGTTTCCCTCATAAAATACATTGATACTCTGGAGGCAGAAGACTCATTAGTTAGGCAGTACCTTTCTTGGCTTTGTGGCATGGGACAAGCTACTTATCCTTTTACTGTCGACTTTATCACCTGTTGATGGGGACATGTCTTACACAGGGTTGTTGTTAGGATTAAATGAGATAATGTAAAACATATGCAAAGCTCTTCCAGTGCCTGGCTTATAGTAAGGTGACCCATCACTGTTAACTTATTAAGTTAAAGATCTTTTAAAGTATAACATAGACAGAAGGCTAAAGTCAGGCTTTATATTTCCGAACACTTAAATTCAGCCATTGAGTTTGACAAATAATACTGAAGTAATTCTGCCGTGTTTTCAAAAGCCTCTGAAACAGTGTATCATTCATTAATGTTTTTATTTTAAAAAAATCTTAAAAAGTAAAGAAATGGCAGAACTGCTGTGCTTATTTATAGAAAAGAAAGACTGATTTGAACATAACTGGAATTTGAATTCATCCCTAAAGACTTCAATAGTGCTTAGATCAGAAAGGACTCTTTTTTGAATAATTTATTATCTCTGAGAATGACTGTGGTTTAAATTGTCCATTTAGAAATATCAGGATGTAATTGGATTATCCAGTCTTTAAACTATCCATCTCTTTAACACTGGGAATAAAAAACTTAAAAGAAACCGTGAAGTTTAATAAGTTTTATTTGTATCGTTACATCTCAAATTAAGATTGAAGGAATTTTATTTGAAGGATTTTATTGAAGGATTTTGTTTTAACTAAATTTTTAGTTTTCTCTTTTTCCTAAAATGATGAGAGCGAGGGAGGGAGGGTTGGCTATTCCCTTTTCATGCTTAATATTTATTAAATACAGGATCAGTTTTCAGAAATAACTTTTCCTTCAAACTTGGCATAGTCAATGTTCTATTGGCCAATTCAAGAAATAAATGCTTCTTGATAGTTTTTTGTGTTTGGAAAGTATTTCTACTTTGAGAACAATTCGTCTATGCCTTCATAGTTTGTTTGTTTAATAGAACTGTATATTTAAGATAAGTGTATGAAAAAAATCCAAAGGCAGAAAGAAAAGATTGAGCTATGTTCCTTAGCACTGTTTGTCTTGCCAACTCTTGTTCTTATTCTTTAACTTTTCTTTTAAGGCAGATTTGCTTTAGATTTTGGTGTAAATGCAGAAATCAGATTGACTTATATATTAGTGGATCTCTGGTTAAGTAATTAATTTAATGGATATTCTAGTTTTTAAACAAAGTCAGTATTTTAAATATTTCTCTCTGTTGGTAGTGATTGGAGTTATAATTCTGGAGTTAGCTTTTTTCCATTTTAGAGATTTTCAGAAAGAATTATAATTATGAATAGGTTACTGGATAGATGGGAGAAGAACATAATCTCTAGTGAGTTTAATTTCTTCCTGTTTGTTTATTATGTCTATAATACCAGGTTATATAAATAAATATGCTGGTCATCAGCTTTCTTTTGCATGATTGGTTGTCTCTTCATTGGCTAACATAACTTTTGGAATGCTGCTCTAACGAGTAGGGAACCTTTTTTCTACCTGAGTATTACACAGGTAGACTTTTTTTCCTTAGAGAAATATAAAAGTTTTAACTAGATTAGAAATTGAGAGTAGGAAAAAAGTTTTCCAAGTTTTTGTAAAGGCCTTTTAGTAGGAGAGGAGAGATGGGATGTATAGAGGAGGGGAGAGACGCAGATTGAAGGAGGGAGGGAAGTGGCAGATTCGGGGAGAATGGGTCAGGAAATTTTGAGGTCAGCCTTAGTCAGAGGTCACACCCTGTTATTTCTTTGGGTTGTGGACACGGGGTGTTACCACTCGATATCTACCACCCTTTGAAATGTTGATTAGATGATTGACTCTAGCTCCTAGTTTTTCAACATCTGGATTCTTTAAACCATTGAAGTTTTAATTTGTATGGGATAATCAGTGTATTCTAGGGTGGGAAAAAATCCACAGTACCTGCTAGGAGAGGGGGCGGACATACGGCTTTTGACTACATTGGAGTTTCGTTTTGGTTTTGGTTTATTGTCTTTCCTCATTGGCCACATTTCCCTAGCTTTGCCTTAGAAGGATACTTGTAATTCTATGTATGTGACAGAGTAGTTGAGAGGCAAGCCTTGGAGTTGATAGACCCAGGTTCCAGCTGTGCTGCTTTGTGACCTTGGTCAAGTTGTTTATTCTGTGTGTGAACCTGTAAAACTGGGATGATAATAATAGTACCTGCCTCTCTAAAAAGGTAGCTAAGGGGATTGAGATAATGGATCACAGTGTCTGGCTCAGAGTTAGTGCTCAATAAATGTTAGTTGTTGTAATAATAATAAATATTACAATATTATTGTTATTTTTTTATGGTTGCTGAAGGTCTTTGTAACCTTTGTTTCTGAATATGTCACTATTTTGAATAGTGCCTTTATTCAGCAGCAGATATTTACTGAACACTTACTGTGCCAGGCATTGATCTAAGTGAACAGAACATTATAATCCCTGCCCTCTTGAAACTTACATTTTGGCTGAAGGAGACAGAATACATAAAGCAAAGTAGATGACCCATCACTCTTCTTATGAAATTTGGTGTTTGACTCATATGTCTAAGCCTCCATTAATCAACCCTACCAGTCTTCACCTTTAGGTCTTTTGCATTCATTCCTGTTGCTGTGCTTGAGAGTGTTTGTGGCAGGAACACCCTAAAAGCACACAACTAGTGTCATTGTCTCCAGCTATTGGGCGATCTTAATTTTAAGACAGACTTATTACTCCATCATTTCCTTGGCTTACTGTTTAAGTTGGCTATCACAAATCTTTCCTTTCAGTCCTCATACTTCTGTTTCACATTGTTTACAGAAGTGTTGCTCCTCCCCAGCTTATCATGTTTTGCTTATCCATTTCATTTCCAAAAGGGATTAATAGAAACCTCTTTTCAGAAGTATTCCCTGACTAATCTAACTATATACTTTCCTTCTGCTCTTTTTTAACTTCTCACCTTCTATGTGTTGTTAACGGAGATATTTAACTTTCTTATTCTGTCTTTTTAAAAAAATACTGTTCTTTATCTTCAATTAAATTGTAAGCCTTATTAGGTCAGGGACTACTTTTCTATTCTGAGCCTTAGCTTCCTCACTTGAAAAAAAGATAATACCTACCTCACAGGGATGTTGTGAGATTTCAGAGAGAGAATGTATGGAAAAGATAATACCAAATCCTTAATAAACGTAGTTTTCTTTTCTTTGAACCACTCTAGTTCCCAAAGTTTGTACGGGGCATGCATACAGTCAGTGCTTAAAAAAATACTTGTTAATTTATCCTGAATTGAGGTTGGGAGTCTTTTAATTTAACTTCCACTTGTGTGGATAATTTTAGTTTTTACTTCCAGATAAGATTCAAAATATTAACTTTCCAAGTATCTAATGAAAAAAGCTGAGGCATGAATAAGAGACAACAGAACCGTGCTTAGAGTAGGGATTGAATCCCCGTTGTGTGGGTTCAGTTCGGGCTGGTTGTGTGACTTTTGGCAGGTTGTTTAACTCTTGGCCTCAGTTTCTTTTTTTGTAAGATGGGGAAAATAATAACTACCTCATGGATACTATGTTGTTAGATTAAATGAGAATAAATGAGAAGCACAGAACATTGCCTGGCATATAGCAGTAGCCTCAGGAAACATTTGGCAATATCCAGAGATGTTTTTGATGGTCACAGCTGGGGGAGAGGTATGTGTGAGGGTGCTACTAGTATTTTGTGGGGAGAGGCCAGGTATAATCATTGTACACAGGACAGCACCCCACAACGAGGGATTATCTGGTTCAAAAGGTCAATGGTGCCAAGATTAGGAAACCTTGCTTTATCGTTAAGCTGTTTCTCATTTGCTTATCTTTGTAGTATAAGGTACTTTGCCAGTTAGATTCTGTATAAATACTGACATCCTTCACTTGTATCTAAAAACTGACTATATATCCATTTGTATGCAACATATGCATATTTGTGTGTGTGTGTGTATGTATATGCTTTTATGTATGTCTCTGTACCTTGCTATTTCCTCTGCCTGGAGTATTATTTCCCTTTCATCTGTGAAACATTTATCTCTTAAGACTGTACTTAAATATCATCTCCTCTAGGAAGCCTGTCCTGGTTAATGTGAGTAGAGTTAGTTCTTTCTTCTGGTTACCCACAGTATCTATGTGACTTTTACAGCACTTAACATAGTTATTTGTATTTTTCTCTTTTACTGGTCTGTCAAGTTTTTGAGAACAAGCATTCTATCTTATTCATCTTTTCAGTAAATATCTCCTTCTGCCAAATGCCTAATATTTGCTGCCACATAGTAGGCATATATTAAGTTAACAAATGAATGGAAGAGAGAAAAACAAACTGGAAAGATTTTTTAATAGGCTCTACAAGAAAAGGATATTATCTTGTCACCTTTGTTTCCAAGTGAGTGCTTAGTGTTCAGTGAGTATTTATTGAATGAATTAGAGGCCAGTTGCAAAAGTTGATAGATATTTCATGTGACCTTTTTTCTTCATTTCTACAAAGTGTATCCTAGAAGTAAAACAGCCTAGATACTTGGTGCATGTGATGCATTAAGTCGACCTTTCTTTCCTTGACTCGTTTAATGAGACTTGATCCAGCAGGTACTTCCTGAAAGATGTTTTTGGTTGATTTCTTTTTCACCTGTGTGTCCATTCTAGTGTTGAGCTTGTTGGAAAGATGAACGTGTGGTATCAGTCTTACATTATAGATGAGCTGTCATTAAGTACAAGTGTTAAATAAGGCTTTTGATCTCCTTTACATTTGGGCCCAAACTGAGTGAGTATGTATTTACTCTCAAGTATGGATAATGACTGAGGCTAGTGAAGCATGGGAGAAAAGGAGGGTGAGGAAGTTGCCTACTAGGTCTCTTTTTCTTGATAATGACTGCTTTTTACCTCAGAGCTGCCCCCAGCTATTTATAAAGCATTAGCTAGGAGAGGGTTGTGAATCTAGAGGATAAGAATATAGGTTTGATAATTTGATAAAATCAATTAATAATTTGACAAGTCATGGTTTTTTAAGTTGATTTTGTTGAAGTATAGTTGTTTTACAATGTGTGTTAATTTCTACTGTATAGCAGAGTGATTCATTTATACATATATATGCATTCTTTTTCATATTCTTTTCCATTATGGTTTATCACAGGATGTTGAATATAGTTCCCTGTGCTGTACAGTAGGGCCTTGTTGCTTATCCATTCTATATACAATAGTTTGCATCTGCTAATCCCAAACTCCCAATCTGTCCCTCCTCCACCCCCTTCCACATCGCCCCTTGACAACCACAAGTCTGTTCTCTATGTCTGTGAGTCTGTTTCTCTTTTGTAGAAAAGTTCATTTGTGTCCTGTTTTAGATTCCACATATAAGTGATATCATGTGGTATTTGTCTTTCTCTTTCTGTTGACAGTCATTGTTTTGATTATCATAGTTATCACTTATTGAATGTTTGATATATGTCAGGCACTGTGTTAAGGAATTTTACATGCTTTTTAAATTCATTCTTCACAGCAGTGCCTATGAAATACGTACTAATAAGCCTGTTTTATGGCAGAAGAAACAGATTCACAGAATTTTCTAAGAGCATATAGCTAGGAATTTGAACGCGCAGACCTGAGATTCAAATCCAGATCCATTGACTCTGTGGTCTATGTTTTAATGACTGTGCTGCTGCCTCCTAAGTTTCAGTGGAGGAGTTTTGTATTGAAAGTGGTAGTACTGAGGTAGGAGGGGAAAATAATAGGATTTCATCCTGTACAGATATTAGAAGGAAGAAGATTAACAGACTCATGGAGAAGCAATTCCCAAGTTTATGTCCTTATACAAAATAATTATGAAATTTAAACGTGTGATTTAACTAACTTACACTAACCTGCATTTTTTATTAAATTTAGTCTTGCTCTTGGTATCAACATCAGGACAGGTGTTCCAGATAACATCTTTAGCAGTAGAAGAAAACTATCTAGGTAAAATCTAAAAGATCATGAAGCAAAGTGATTTTTATAAATAATTTTTTTTCTATATGTAAAGTGTGTTTTGTAGTTAGAGTTAAATCTTTTGAAAGAGATTCTTGTTTAGGGGATAAGCCTCAGAATTATATTATTTAGGACTTGAAAACCTATGATTTGTTATGCTTGGAAGGTATAGCAGAAAATTTGATAATTGACACTTGCTAGTCTCTAAGATATAAATTATTTAAGTCAGTGGATATCTGTGGAGTACGTTTGCTCAGACGGTGTTTGTCATTAAAAAAAATTACTTTTTCCTTCCTTCCCATACTTTGTACTGGACTATTTTTTACACAGCTAGTTTACTTATAGGTGTTGTACATTTAATAAATAAAGTGAGAACATAGTTTTGACATCTGTGCACTATTATTTTTATTCATTAGGAGATTTAAATAGTTCTAAATTTTATTTTGTTACCTTAAAAAGAGCTAAACCTGGATATTGGTCTTAAAAAAGTTTCTTGAAAGATTTTCTCTTTCCTCTTGGTTGTGTTTTAATACTGTATTTGTAATCATAGTTATATGCATTTGAAATTTGCTCCTTTCAGAATTATAATTCAGTGCTTTTGTAAGATTTTATCGAAAGTTACATGCAAACACTAAGAGCAGTGTGCTGAATGATGTTATATTAAAGACTAAAGATGCCTGAATGAAATTGAGCTCTGGTAAATAAGAATTTAGGGTTGGGGTACAGGGAATCAGATAATCACGTCAAGATTTTAGGATTCTAAGTCTTAGCCTTGTTAGTGCTTTCACGTTATCTACCACAGGTTGCCTTTCTTTTTTTCTTCCAGGCAAACAAGTTTTATTTTCACCTTGCAAGCTTGCATACTTATAAAAAAATGTAGTTTTGTAAAAAGTTTAAGGTTATACAAAGTTTATAACTAATCCTGCAACCATACAGAGTAGACAATCAAGTAAATGTGCAATAACTTTGAACTACATCAGCCGTAAATAACATAATTTCTTTGTAATTCACGGGCTTGGTCATAGGTGCACTTGTCTCCAGGCGTAAAGGTTGGGTTTCAGTATTTTAGTGTCCTGTTTCCAGCATTCATACATTTTCAAACTCGATCAGGTGGAATTGCATTCAATCTAGTGATGGAAAACTTAGTATAAACTTACTATACCAGAACCACTATTCTAGTAGTTCCCGAAATTTAGCATGCATCAGGATCACCTGGAAACCTTGCTAAACCATAAATTGCTGGTCCACAAACCTAGTATTTGATTCAGTAGGTCTGGGGTGAGACCCCAAAATGTAATAATTCTTACAGTTTCACAAGTGATACTGTTGATCGAGGGACCAAACTTTGAGAACCACTGTATTATACTAATGAGGTGATATCAAATCAGTTATTTCAAAAGTTCAAGTACTTGCATATAAAGATTAAGACCTTGAATTTGTAACCTTAATTAGCAGTACCCAGTCGTAGGCATCAGTTTTTCATGTTGCAGTTGTGACCTAATCCCACTTCTTGGTGGCTTGTGCCATTTTTTGGTTATAAAGCAACAACATTAGCTGTAAACCAATATTTATTTGAATTTGAATATTGCATTTTAGTATTTGCATAAAATAATATTTTTGAAAGGCTTCTATGGCCTAAATAATGTTATTTTCAACTTAAAATATCCTGAAAAATAGCATTTCATCTGCTGTGAAAAGACTGAATAGCATCCAGGAGCCTTAAAGGCACAGAAAAGGAAGTAATGAGTATTAAGAGAAGAAGAAAAAAGCCTGAAATGTTATCCCTCCCATGGAAAAGAAACATAAACTATATTGGCCAAATGCACTGTGTCTTTCGGGATTGTGCATTTCTAACAAGCATCTAGGTGATGCTGATTTGGTGGCCCTCAAAACTATATTTTGCATAGCAAAGCCCTAGAATTTCAGTTTTGAATGTTTCCATATAAGTTTCAATTAGTATTTAACATAGGAACAGACATAATACTCAAACCCGTAAACATATCATTAAGGTTAAAAAATACAGTAATAATTTTTAACTGTGCCCTGGCAGATTCATACAATTAAATAAAACTAAAAGCCACCCAGGGGGACAGTCCAGCAGGTTCCTCAGCAAATACACAGTTTGCCTTTGTTAGAGGTAACTGTTAATATGATATTATTATAAAAATAATATTGATGTCATCATTTGAGTGCTTAATATGTGCCAGGCACTCTTCTATGTCCTTTGTATATATTAACTCATTCAGTCCTCACTGTAACCCTGTCAGGTAAGTATTGTTAATGTTCCTATTTTTTAGTTGAAAATTTGGCCCAGAGAAGTAAAACATGCTCAAGATCTCACCTTTAGTTAGTAGTGGACCTGGGATTGTATCCAGCCAGTCTGGTTCTACAGCCTGGGATCGTAATCACTATTCTGTACTATATTTATCGTCTCTACATTTATTTCTTAGATATTATTTAGAGAACAGTGCCTGGCACACAATAAGATCTATAGAAGTGCAGGCTGTTTTCAGTGGCATTTAATTGTATGCTACATAAGGTTGGCAGAGCAAGTGTTATTATCCATTTTTGTATGTATATTTTTCTTCTAGTAATTAGATTCCAGACTTTATTCAGATTTCTCTTAGTCTTTTTTTTTTTTTTAATACCTGAGTTCCCTGAGGTCTTAGAAACTGGTTGTCCCAAATGATATGGCCTTGCTAGATCTAAAAATTAGCTTTTCTTATCACACATTCATCTTTACTTTCATTCCCTTAGAAATGGATAAGGACTGAGATATTTGCTTATTTATTTTTGGTATGTCACTGCTTTAGAAAGACAGAAGCAAATATACTAAATTTGTGTGCCCAGTTGATGGAGGAAATAAATTCTTAGATGTTATAAAGTGTTTTTTTTTTTTTTTGCCTGTAAAGTTTTGAGAGTGGTATCACTTCATCCTACTGATTTGTGAAATTGAATAATAACACTCATAATAATGTGAAGTATATAAGAAATGGTTCTGATGATAGAGCAGATTAGAACGTTTAAGAGAAATAATATAAACCATATTTCCTCAAATCTAAGAAGGCATCTGTGTTAGTTTTCCATTGCTGCATTGCAGATTACCACAACTTTAGCAGTTTATCTCACACTTTCTGTTGGTCAGGAGTCTAGCCATGGTTTAGCTGGGTCCTGTCCTCAGGGTCTTACCAGAGTGAAATCAAGGTGTCATCCAGAGCTGTGATCTTATCTGAGGCTCATGGTTCTCTTCTAGGCTCACTGGTGGTTTGCAGAATTCAGTTCTTTGCGTTTGTAGGAATGGCATCCCTGTTTTCTTGCTGGCTCTCTGTCTTGGACCACTCAGTCGCCTAGAGGCTTCTAGAGGCCACTTTGAGTTCTTGCCGTGTGGTCTTCCCTATGGGCAGTTCACAACATGGTGGTTTGCTACTTTAAGGACAATAGGAGACACTCTGCATTCTTTTAAGAACTGATCTCTTTAGGTCAGGCCTACTACAATAATCTCAGTAATTTAAAGTCAACTGATTAGAGATTTTAACTACATCTGTAAAATCCCTTCACAACAGCATTTAGATTAATATTTGGTTGAATAACTTTGAGAAGATGTGTACACCAAGGTGTTAGAATCTTGGAGGCCATCTTAGAATACTATCTACCACATGATCAATTTTAAGACAAATTGTTATTTTATTTATCACTAAGGAAGAAAATGCTGGCTTAAAGTATGATACAATACATTATTAGTACTTGGATGTTGTCTTCTTTAAAAAAAAAAAAAAGCGGAATTGTGGTCATTCTTCTAAGCACAAATACTTGCTTCACGAATGTCAAACTTATTCCCCATTGCTGCTTTTCTGTGCTTTTTTGCAAGCATAATTTTTTGTTTCAATGCTGAATCATAGTGTAGTCTTTTAGGGGACATTTAAAATTGGGAAGTAGACTCGACATGTGTGTACCAAAAGTACACAGAATTCAGTAAAAATTATGGTGATATAAACTGCCATGACCAAATTCCCACATGCACAGGGAATGGCAGCTACATTGTGACTGCCACAGGGCAAATGGTGATGGCTTTTTTAGTTTGTTTGTTTCCTATTTATTTTCATTCAGCTTTATTGAGGTATAATATGTACAGTAAACTACAACCATTTAAAGAGTTTCATTTGATGAGTTTTGACAAGTGTATACATGAAACCATTACCACAATCAAGACATTTCCATCAGCCTAAGAAGAGTCAGCCCCAGGCAGTCACTGATCTGTTTTTTTGTTAGTGTAGATTAGTTAGCATTTTCTGGTATTTTAAACGGTGAGAAAAAAATTAAGACAGTGTTCTTAATTTTTGTGTTTTCTTCAGATGCCCCTCATTCTTAAAGAAATAGTTTCTTTGTTAGGTCCTAGGTTTATTCCTTCATTGTGGGGGTAAAATGGTTCTCTTCGAACCTTTCTGAACTCAATTCTGGGATGTTCTTGACTTCTTCTTTGCCTAGGTATTTTTTTCCAGCATAATCAGGGTTGGCTCTGCTAAACCATACTTGTGCTTGCATGGCTTCCTGGTCTACTTTTCTACTTACTGTCTTTGAAAGGGCCATAAACAGAAGCAGTTTTCAGCTGGAAGTTCTAAGCTCCTAAAATATTACACTTTGTTATTGCCTGAAGCTTTTCCCTAGTTACTTAAGATAGTCCTAACCCCCAAGAGAATCTCAAAATGCACTCATCTCAGTTTTTCTTGTTAAGATTCATAGTACAATTTGAATTTTAGGAAACGTAGGAGATTTCCCTCCTAGTCACTTCTTAGGATTATTACGTGTTTCATGTTGCCTGGTGTGTGCACTGCTTTCCAGTATAAGAAACACTCTGGGAAAAGACTTACTTCCTGAGTATAAGACAAAGGGAATTGAAGGAGGACTCATGAAGCTCTGAAAAAGCTCATTTAGCTGCCATTTAACACAACATTGTCCAATAGAAATATAATGTCAGTCAACCTCATTTGAATCAGCCTCTGATACATGAACTCAAAATCATTCATTTTCTAGTTAGCACTATTAGCAGTTTGTTTTTTCTGGGGCCTCAGTTTTTTTTTTTTTTTTTTTAACTTATCTAGATAGAGTCAGTCTTCTGCTTTTGACATGTCTGAAATAGTAAAAGTAAAATATTTTTACACCTATTTAAAAATTATAGAACGTCTTTATGTGCATGCGTGCATGCGTACACACGCAGAGATACACAGATGTATAGTGGTATTCTCTCCTATTTTACAGAAAAAAGAGCATAGTATACAGACTTTAAAAAAAAATTTCACAGTGTATCCTAGAAATCTTTTCATAATAGTACATTGAGAACTTTCTCATTTTTTTCCCCTGTAGAATAATTTCTTCAAATTACTGACTTAAAAAGTGTATCCACTTGAATTTTGATTACCTATACTTAGAAAAAGAGATAAGGGAATATCAATGGGAAAAAGGACACTATGAATGGACTTTTGGACTTTGTTTACAAATGAAAAAATGGAGGATCAGAAATTTTAAGTAATTGCCCCTGGTCATGCAACCAGTGCAGGGTCAGGATGCTAATCTAGGTGTGCCTGATTTTAACTAAGCTCCTGGCCTTTCTGTTATATCCATATTGCATTTGATGAACAAAAGGGGAGATAAGTCATGCCAACTTCTTTTTGGAGAAAAATAATCGAATTCCAGACTTTATTTTTGGGATCAGTCCTTTAAGAAGCTTTGCATTCTGAAGCCCATAGGTGTGCTTTTCAGTTTTCAGAAGAACTATTTCTGATATTAAGAAGTATCCTGAAATGATAGTAAATGAAACGCTCTAGGATGAATTTGAGAAAGGTACTTAAAAAAGAGATCCCAATATACATAGGTATTTATCACAGGCAGCATTTCAAATTGGTGAGGGAAAAGTTGGCTGATTTGGTAATTTATGTTGCAACAGCTTTCTAATCATTTGGCAATAACAAATCAACTGTTCATTGCTTTTTACATAAAAATAATTAAAAATTAAAACAAAAGATAATATAAAAAGACTTTGTGAGGTTAGCCTTTTTACTAAAAAGACTGAACTCAGTGAGTATAGTCATGAAAATTTCATTTTTTTTCCCCAGTCACTATCTTTTGAATTTTCTTCAGTTGCCCCATAACATCATCTTGGGTCAAGCTCATAGCTTTCCCAGTATTTTTTTCAGTTACAAAATGTCTAATTCTGCTCTTGTCCCTTATTAGGCTTGACCTGTGGCTGGAGGGATCTATAGTACTCTTTCAGGCTCCTTCCCCCGTTGTTGGGAGTGTAAATTGATGCAGCCTTTTTGGAGAGCAGTTTGACAATATCTGTGGAAAAGAAGTGCAGTGCATATGCCCTTTGACTCAGGAGTTATACTTCCAGGAATTTAGTACTACAGATATACTCACACTACTGTATTTGAAAGGTGAGTCCATTAGGGGTGAAAATTCTTTGTTCTGATAGAAATTCAAAAAAGCTATACTCTGTAACTTAATGTTTGTTAACAAGAGCGCTGTTAAACTTATTCTGACTCTTCCAGTAAAATGGTGAGATATGTTATAATTTAACTACTGGACACTTAAGTTGTTACCAGTTTTTTAAATAAGTATAAAAAAATGCTGCAGTGAACATCTTTGTGTATATGCTACTCATTCACGAGTGTTGAGAATGTTTCTTAATGGCCGTATGGAGAAAAGTCTTCTGCTTTATATTTTGTACCCCCCCCCACCCCCCCCCCCCCACCCCCCGCCCTCATACTTCAAGGAGCACAGGAGACCTCAGTTTAAATCACAGCTAATTGTCTAAATGGGTGTGTGACTTTATGACGGCACTTTAACCTTTCTGAGCAGGAGGTTCTGCAAATCTGGGCGTCTCAGGCTGACATTTAACAGCTGTAACAAATGCACTCTTCATTGTTGCCCACTATCACATTCTTCACCATCCTGTAGAGAGTATGTGTCAATAGGGGTGCTGTTAGTATTTTGGATAAGACAATCCATTGGTGAGATAGTCCCATGCTTTTCTGGTCTCCTCCTCCATTGTGATGTCATTGTGCTGCAATTGTGTATAATTACAGATTCAAAAAGCAACTTCAACAGTTATTAAGGAGATAGTACTGCTCCCAGTTGAAAACCACTATAGTAAAAACTTTTGGCAGGAATTATATAAGATTATTTCTGATTTTTATTGGCTTTATCACATTCTTTTAGCAAGAAGCAGTGGTAGTTTAAGTTATTTAATCTCAGTATCTACCCTAGAACATGTCATTTTGTTTATTATCCCCATAAAAGACTGGGTCAACAGTAATAGTTTCTTCACAGATACATTAATAATTTGGTATGATATAAAAACAAGACTGTATTCTGATTTATTAGCTTTGTTTTTTAGGTGGTTTTACATTTTTTTTTTTTCAAACTGAGGAAGAGAATGGCAAAAATATTGCCACGAATTCTCATACAGCCTTCATCCAGGTTCCCCAAGTGTTAACATCTTACACAGTGACAGTGTAGTTATGAAAATCAGGGAACTAATGTTGATATAATACTGTTATCTAATCTCCAAGCTTTATTCAGATTTCACCAGTTGTCTCACTAATGTCCTTTCTCTGTCCAGGATCTAATGCAGTTGCATTTTAGTTACCATGTCTCTGCTTAGTTTTCTTTAATTTGAAACAATTCCAAAATCTTTGTCTTTCATAACTATTACACTGTGAAGACTACTAGCCAGTAATTTTGTAGAATGTCCCACAATTTGGATTTATGTGATTTCCTCCATGATTCAAATAACGTTGAACGTTTTGGTTGAGAATACTATAGAAGTGACATTATTAAGCTTAGTAGGAGGCACATGATACTGATTTATACAATTACCAGTGATGTTAATTTTGTTTATTGGTTAAGGTGATACAGTTGTCCCCCATAGTTGTGTTTTTCCTTTGTAATTAATAGGTATTCCGTAAGAAGATACTTTGTGGTCAGATAATTATCTTATTTTTCATCATACCTCTACTTTTTACTTTCATTGAGGATTCATACCTGAAATGATTATTACTAAGGTGTTTGCCAAATGGTGATTTTCTATTTCCATCATTCCTTTTACATTTTGCACTAATTAGAACTGGAGGATTTCTTTATAAGTTACATTGTGCCAAATATGTTATTTCATGGAAACGTGGTTGAAAATTTTATTTGGTTTTATTGGGTATTTGATAATAACAGTTTAAAAAACTTTTCTAAGAACTTCCTTCTAATGCTTATGGCATAGAAATGTTTGTATCCTTCATGTATTTATTTAGTATAGTGGTCTCAATTTTTTTTCCTTAAGAAAAATCTTGACTTTGACTTAAGTTCTTGGTTCGTTTACAAAAGGTGGGTTGGCCATCTATCCAGAGTACATTTTTAGTTAGGCTTTACAATATCTAGAAAAGATTTCAGGCTTTTCTGCTCATTTAACTTCTGAAACACGATTGCTCTTAATATACAATATAAATTAGATCCCTGTCCCAGACTATAACTTTAAATTTGTAGTCTCTAGAAGTCAGAAAAGGAAAATTGTAAAGCATTATTTACAAGCCATCAGCTCCTAGATATTTGAGCTTTTAACTAAGGGAGGGATGGGATTAGGACCTCATGTTCTTAGACTGTGTTGTTTTGGCACCACAGAATTCATTCATACTGTCCATTAATTTATCTTGATTTTACCTTGAATTTATTTGTAAATTGTCCTTACCAGTGGTTCTCAAAGATGGTCCCCTACCATTAGTAGTGTCAGCCTCATGTCAGAGCTGGTTAGAAATGTAAACTTCTTAGGATCCACCCAGAGGAAGCAGTCTGTGTTAACAAGCCCTCCAGGTGATCCTGATGCGGGAGAAACATTGCAGTATACATTTCCTATAAATTGTTTTGGATTGTTGGT
This sequence comes from Phocoena phocoena, assembly GCF_963924675.1. NCBI lineage: Eukaryota > Metazoa > Chordata > Mammalia > Artiodactyla > Phocoenidae > Phocoena > Phocoena phocoena. The sequence continues at coordinate 31,592,239 of NC_089223.1, read as the reverse complement.
GGAGGTAGAGGATAGAGTGCCAGTTTATCCATCTGCTGTGTTATATTATCTGTTTTACCTAGCTTGTAGGGGTAGTGAGATATTTTGAAGATTAACTCTCTATTCTCTACCCACCCCCGGCCCCCGAACCTGGTAACCTCAAATTTACTTTCTGTCTCTATGAATTTGTCCATTCTAGATATTTCACATAAGTGAAGATTCATACCATATTTTTCCTTTGTGTCTGACTTATTTCACATAACATAATGTTTTCAGGGTCCATCGATGTTGTAGCATATACGTCATAATTTCATTTCTTTTTATAGTTGAATAGTAGTCTATTGTATGTATATATCATATTTTGATTATCCATTCATTTGTTCATGTATACTTGGGTTATTTTCACCTTTTGGCTATTGTGAATAAGGCTGCAAAGAACCTTGGTGTTAGAGCCCCTTTTTTCAACTCTTGGGTATATACCTAGAATGGAATTTCAGGTCATAACGGTAATTTTGTGTTTGTCTTTTTGAGAAACTGCCAAACAGTTTCCCACAGTGGCTGCACTGTTATACATTCCCACCAACAATGTACAGTTTCTCCACATCCTTGCCAGTACTTATTATTTTTTTCTTTACAAAATTTATTAAAAATAATTAAAGCTATCCTAGTAGGTGTGAAGTGGTGTCTCATTGTGATTTTGATTCTCATTTCCCTAATGACTAATGATGTTAAGCATTTTTTCATATGCTTATTTGGCCATTTATATTTCTCCTTTGAAGAAATGTCTGTTCAAGTCTTTTGCCCATTTTAAAATTGTTTTTTTTGCCTTTTTGTTGTGCTATAGGAATTCTTTATATATTCTGGATATTAAACTCTTATCAGATATATGGCTTACAAATATTTTCATCCATTTGGTAGGTTATCTTTTAATTTTCTTGATATCTTGATGTATGAAAGTTTTAAGTTTGATGAAGTCCAATATATCTATTTTTTTCTTTTGTTGCATATACTGCTGTCATATCTAAGAATCCATTGCCATGATCGTGGCAATCCAAGATCATGTAGGTTTACCCTGTGTTTTTGCGTGACAATTTTTTGGTTTTAGCTTTTACATTTAGATTTTTGATCCATTTGAGTTAATTTTTGCGTATAATATGAGGCAGGGATCAACTTCATTCTTTTACATGTGGAAGAATTCGTTGAAGAGACCATTCTTTCTCTGTTGAGTGGACTTGGCACCCTCATTGAAAATCACTTGGCCATAGATATATGGTTTAAAGTCTGGACTCTCAATTCTGTTCCATTTGTGTATATTGTCTGTCCTTATGTATTATGGTATTTTGAATATAAATTTCTCATGCCATTTTATTTACTTAAAAAAACTTTTGGCACTTTGCTGTTTTAACTTTTTGTTCTTAATAAAACTAAAATTATGAGTAACTTTAAACATTAAAAATACTACACTTAGTAAATTCTAAATAAATAAATTTAGTATCATGTGATAGGTACTCTCCTGAGCTTCTGTGGGAAGCATGAGGATGGGCAAGACTTGTTTCTGTTCTCTAACAATTTGCAATTCAGTTCACTAACTTAAAAAGTACTATACTTTTGCTTTGTCATTCTATTTTTTGTGTGAGTCCAGCCTTGTGATGTCTTTAGTTCAGGACATGAGATGCTTACTCCTGTTGCAGCAAAATTGGAATGTTTAGCTGTTATAGTATTACTTTTTTTTCTTTTTTGCTGTTGTATAGTTTGTGTCTTTACCTTAATAAGCACCTAATTTTATTACTCTCCTTATCTTTTTGTAATTTGCTTCCATTATATTCTGCAACTAGTTTCATAGAGAACGGTTCTCCCGTTTTATAAAAGACTGAGCTGTTATAACACTGAAGTTTGCCTCTTTCTGTATGTTTTTTACGTATCCATTTGCAAACAAATGACTCTTTCTTAGGCAAATTTATAGTCTGATACTGAGACTTGTTCACTGTGTGTTCTGCATATAGTGGGATGGGCTATAGTAATGTGAACTTCCAGGGTGAATTTTTTTTTTTTTTTTTTTTTTTTGCGGTACGCGGACCTCTCACTGTTGTGGCCTCTCCCGTTGCGGGGCACAGGTTCTGGACGCGCAGGCTCAGCGGCCACGGCCCAGCCGCTTTGCGGCACATGGGATCTTCCAGGACCGGGGCACGAACCCGTGTCCCCAGCATCTGCAGGCGGACTCTCAACCACTGCGCCACCAGGGAAGCCCCAGGGTGAATTTTTAGTAGTTGATAGTGATGTTCTAAAGAATATGCTCTTCTTGCAAGAACATAATTACATTCATTTTTAGTTAATCTTGCCTAGAATAGCACTGTGTGTTAGAAATATAATTTGAGCCACATAAGTAATTTAAAATTTTCTAGTAGCCGCATTTTAAAAAGTTTAAAAAAAGATTAGATTTATTTTAATATATTTTAGTTAATCTGACATATCCAAAATATTATCATTCTAACATATAAACAATATAAAAATATTGAGATATTTTACATTTCTTTTTTGGACCAATTCTTTGAAACCTGGTAGATGTTTTATATCTCAATTTGATCACCAAATTTTCATCAGAAATACGTCATCTTTCTGACTTCATAAAAATTTATGGTTGAAAAAGTAGATTCACATACCTAAGTTGTTCCAAATAAACTTATGCTTTTCAATATCTGAATTAAGTGCCAAAAAATAAATTTCTCTTGTATTTGCATCCAAATTGATAAAACTGTTTCATATTTTTTTAATAGACTTCATTAGACTTTGAAGCAAAAGCTTAACAGTTTCAAAACTGTGCTACTCAAATTAAGCAAATTCACTGACTCGTGTCAACTCAGTATTATTAACCTCAGATTCCTTAAGGATATTGCATACGTTGAAAAGCAACACGAAATTCAGTCAGTATCATAGTGTTCAACTGTTTCTTGTCATTTTCTCAGCCAGTTTTAATAAAACTGTCCATTGTAATTAAAATATTGTGTATATGGATTCATGTTAGGGAAAAGTGTATTAATCAATCTTTATTATTGATTTGTATTGTGAAAGCTTTCAATTTCAACACAAAAGTTTCCATACCTTGTAACTAGGTCATAAACTTTTTCTTTCTTTGATACTTCAGATTAAGCTTGTTTACATATAGTGAGATACCAGTGAAAAAACAAAGAATACTGCCATTTTTGTTTGTGATTATTGCATATTGAAAAGCAATCCTTACTTGAATCAGAGTCAGTACAGTAATACAGTAAATCTTTGTGAAGTTCTTCCACTACTCAACCACTGAGCAAAGAGTACAAGATTATTAAATTATTAAATCTTCTGTTTTTTCAACAGCTTTGTAAACTGGCTGGGATTCGTATTATTTGCATGTACATACTTATCAATTTTAACAAGTTAATCCATTACACTTTTCATAGTTTTAGAAAGCTGAGCACAGATATTTTCAATGTATATCATACAATGGAACAAAACAATAAGATAAACATCAGTTTCTTCTTTTAAAATTCCAATAAGCGTGGATGTTTGAGCTAACGTGACTGGAACTGTCTGTTGAGATAGAAACTAATTTTTTAATATATAGCTGAAATTCTTTGATAGATGTAAAAGATGAGAAGAGGTCTGTGCCACAATTTTGATTTTTTAAAGCTACATATCGACATTTCTTCTTAAATTTCAAAGTCCTTTCAAACAAAATGTGTCTAAAGTTTTAATTTGGCAGTGGCTCTCATATCACATGGCTATCTAAAGCTAAAAGAAAAGTAATTTCTCAAATCTATTGATTTTTTTATACTGTTAGCAAGGTCTTCCATATGATGGACAATTGTTTGGTGGCTTAAATGAAGACCTTCCACTTTTTGTAAAATAACCTTTTTAGTATTCCTCATAATGTTCTAACAAAATGTCTATAATTGAAATATCTTTACTATCTTTCCATTTAAATATGGTTTCCTTCCTCCTTCCTTCTCTTCCTCTCTCCTTTCCTCCGCCCCTTCCCTCCCTCCCTCTCTCTCTCTCTCTCTCTCTCTCTCTCTCTCTCTCCCTCTGTCTTCCTCCCTCCCTTCCTTCCTTTGCCATTTTATAGATGGCCAGAGTCATAAGCCCAGATCCCTTAAAAATCTTTTAAAAATGTTTGTGGGACATTTAATTCTTATATCAGGTGACTAACTTTGTTGCTTCTCTTTTTTTAATATAAATTTATTTGTTTATTTTTGGCTGCACTGGGTCTTTGTTGCTGAGCATGGGCTTTCTCTGGTTGGTGGTGAGCAGGGGCTACTCTTCGTTGCGGTGTGCCGGCTTCTCATTGCAGTGGCTTCTCTTGTTGCAGAGCACGGGTTCTAGGCGCCCGGGCTTCGGTAGTTGTGGCACGTGGGCTCGATAGTTGTGGCTCGCGGGCTGTAGAGTGCAGGCTTAGTAGTAGTGACACACGGGCTTAGTTGCTCTGTGGCATGTGGGATCTTCCTGGACCAGGGCTTGAACCCGTGTCCCCGGCACTGGCAGGTGGATTCTTAATTGCTGCACCACCAGGAAAGTCCCTGTTGCTTCTCTTTTGACTTAGGAAACTTCTTATAAAAATTTATTGCATACTTGCTGAAAATGTCTCTTAATATTGTCCACTTTTTTATTTGAAAAATTTTCTACATAAGAAACAGCTTTTTAATTTTGCTGTACCACAGCTAATTGTGACTATTATTCCTATTAAGAATTTGTGGATTATCTTCTTCCAGTCTCACTTCACTGTTCTAGTGATAGTACTAACTTCTGTGTCTCTCCTTCATTGTGCAGGGGTAGAATGCCTTTGTTTTAATTTAAAATTTTTGTTTACCCCCCCCACCCTTTTGTCCATTTGTTTTTTTAAAGTTAAAGGAAACAATTATATTCAAAATATATTAAAATTTAAAAATTAAAGTAAAAATTAAAATGAAAAAGTATCTCCATTTGGTTATCAATTATGATATACATAGGCATCACTGCAACTTGTGTTCTTTGCAAAAAAAATTAAGTAAATGCTTTACACTATCATTACATTGGTATGTAGAAAAAAAGTCATTTCAGTTGAATAGTTAATTGATGCCGCTGAGATCACAACAATACAGTTTTCTTTAATAGGAAGACATTTTACATGACTTCAGCTTTTAAATTTAGATAAAATTAATTATAATTAAATAAAAATTCAATTCCTTGGTAATGGTAGTCAACATTTCAAGTGTTCACTAGTCACGTGCAGCCAATGGCTATTGTATTGGAAATTAAACTTTGATAGTTGGTTATATACTGTATACTTCCAGGTCTGGAAATGAAAACCTTGAGAGTTGGTTACATAGTTGCTTAAAATATTTTGGTGACTTGAGACCGAGCATTATAGTCTTTTTTTGATAATGCTAATGTTACAGGAGCAGTACCAAGAGGACTTAAGAATCAAGAACCCTGGAAAGAGCTGCTTAGAACTACAGGAATACCTTGTTTTTGTTTTGCACTTTGCTTTATTGAGCTTCGCAGATATTGTGTGTGTGTTTTTTTTTTTAAACAAATCGAAGGTTTGTGGCAACCCTGTGTCAATCAAGTCTGTTGGTGCCATTTTTCCAACAGCTTTTGCTCACTTCATGTCTATGTGTCACATTTTGGCAATTCTTGGAATATTTCAAACTTTTTCATTATTATTATATTTGTAATGGTTATCTGTGATCAGTGATCTTTGATGTTACTATTGTCATTGTTTTGGGGCAACACAATCCACATGTAAGATGGCAAACTTAATTGATAAACGCAGTGTGTTCTGACTGTTCCATCAACTGGTCATTCCCCCATCTCTCTCCCTCTTCTCAGGCCTCCCTGTTCCCTGGGACACAACAATATTGAAATCAGGCCAATTAATAACCCTACAATGGCCCCAGTGTTCAAGTGAAAGGAAGAGTTGCATGTCTCTCACTTTAAATTGAAAACTAGAAACAATTAAGCATAGTAAGGAAGACATGCTGAAGCTGAGATAGGCTGAAAACGAGGCCTCTTGTGCCAGTGCGCCAAGTTGTGAGCAAAGGAAAAGTGTTTGAAGGAAATTAAAAGTGCTACTCCAGTGAATACACAAATGATAAGAAAGCAAAACAACCTTATTGCTGATATGGAGAAAATTTTAGTGGTCTGGATAGAACATCAAACCAGCCACAATATTCTCTTAAGCCAAAGCCTAATTCAGAGCAAGGCCCTAACTCTCTTCAATTCCCTGAAAGCTGAGAGAGGTGAGAAAGCTGCAGAAGAAAAGTTTGAAGGTAGCAGAGGTTGGTTCATGAGGTTTAAGGAAAGAAGCTGTCTCCATAAAAGTGCAAGGTGAAGCAGCAAGTGCTGATGTAGGAGCTGCAGCAAGTTATCCTCAAGATCTAGCTAAGATAATTAATGATGGTGACTACACTAAACAACACATTTTCAGTGTTGATGAAACAGACATATTGGAAGATGCCATCTAGGACTTTCATAGCTAGAGAGGAGAAGTCAATGTCTGGCTTCAGAAAGCTTCAAGAGAGTCAGGCTGACTCTCTTATTAGAGTCTAATGTAGCTGGTGAGTTTCAGTTGAAACCAATACTTACTTACTATTCTGAAAATCATCAGGCCCTTAAGAATTATGTTCAGTCTGCTCTACTGTGCTCTGTAGATGGAACAACAAAACCTAGATGACAGCACATCTGTTTACTACATGGTTTACTGAATATTTTAAATCCACTGTTGAGACCTGCTGCTCAGAAAAAAAGATTCCTTTCAAAATATTATTGCTCATTGACAATGCACCTGGTCACCCAAGAGCTCTGATAGAAATGTACAACAAGATTAATGTTTCTGTGCCTGCCAACAACATCCATTCCGCAGCCCATGGACCAAGGAGTAATTACAACTTTCAAGTCTTATTATTTAAGAAATGCATTTTGTAAGGCTAAAGCTGTCATAGATAGTGATTCCTCAGGTGAATCTGGGCAAAGTAAAGTGAAAACCTTCTGGAAATGATTCTCAATTTTAAATGCCATTAAGAACATTTGTGATTCATGGGAAGAGGTCAAAATATCAGCATTAACAGGAGTTTGAAAGAAGTTGATTCTAACCTTCATGGATGACTTTTTTAAGGGGGTTCAAGCCTTCAGTGGAGGAAGGAGCTACAGATTTCTCTTGCTACAGAAATAGCGAGAGAACTAGAATTTGAAGTGGAGCCTGAAGATGTGACTGAATTGCTGCCATCTCATGATAAAACTTGAACGAAGAGTTTGCTCCTTATGGATGAGCAAAGAAAGTGATTTCTTGAGACGGAATCTACTCCTGCTGTGAAGATTGTTGAAATAACAACAAAAGATTTAGAATATTACATAAACTTAGTTGATAAAGCAGCAGTAGGATTTGAGAGGACTGACTCCAGTTTTGAAAGAAGTTCTACTGTGGGTAAAGTGCTATCAAACAGCACCACATGCTACAGAGAAATCATTTGTGAAAGGAAGAGTCAGTCGATGTGGCAAACTTCACTGCTTTAAGAAATGGCTATAGCCGCTCCAGCCTTCAGCAGCTACCATCCTGATTCAGTCAGCAGCCACCAACACGGAGGCAAGTGCTTCCACCAGCAACAAGATTACAACTCACTGTAGTCTCAGATGATGGTTAGCATTTTTTAGCAATAAAGTATTTTTTAAAAAATTTATTTATGCATTTATTTATTTTTGGCTGCATTGGGTCTTTGTTGCTGAGCATGGGCTTTCTCTAGTTGGTGGTGAGCAGGGGCTACGCTTCGTTGAGGTGTGCGGGCTTCTCATTGCAGTGGCTTCTCTTGTTGCAGAGCATAGGCTACGGGCAGGCGCACTTCAGTGGTTGTGGCACGTGGGCTCAGTAGTTGTGGCTCGCAGTCTCTAGAGTGCAGGCTCAGTAGTTGTGGCTTGCAGGCTCTAGAGCACAGGCTCAGTAGTTGTGGCGCACGGGCTTAGTTGCTCCACAGCATGTGGGATCTTCCTGGACTAGGGCTCAAACCTGTGTCCCCTGCACTGGCAGGTGGATTCTTAACCACTGTGCCACCATGGAAATCCAGCAATAAAGTATTTTTTGATTACGGTATGTACATTGTTGTTTTAGACATAATGCTGTTGCACTCTTAATAGACTATAGTATAGTGTAAACATGACTTTGTACTGGGAACCCCGTAAATTCGTGAGACTCACTTTATCGTGATGTTCACTTTACTGCGGTGGTCTGGAACCAAGCCTGCAATATCTCCGAGACATGCCTGTATTTGCATTTTCTTTGTGGCATGCCTCATAGTCATGAAAAATTAAAAACATTTCAAACATTGTTTATGAGTTAAAGGATATTTAGTAATAAAATACTTGGGCACACGTATTATATATGAAGTCATGGCCCGCCCGCCTTTTATCCTCCAAGTGTTCTGCAGGAGTACTTGGAGAGTGGGAACATGTCTATATTCTGAAAACTATTTCATCACTTCGGTGAAAGACCAAGCAACAACAAAATTAGGGGAGTTATTTTTTTTAAGTGCTCTCTCACAAAAAAATTAACATTTTATCTATAGAGATCCATAGGGGTCTCATCAGGTTCACAACAGATCTTTAAATTATGAAATTTAATTTCAGTTGACATGGACTGTGGAAAGATTGTTAATGGAGCTTAAGTATTTAATATTCTGAGTTTGGTTAAATATGAAAATGTTTTATTAAGTATACCTCAACTCATTTGTGGTTCTTAAATTAGGAGGGGCCGTATCTCAACTAGTTATAGCACCAACCTTTTTTCTTTTCTTTCCTTTCTTTTCTATCTTTCTTTCTTTTTGTTCTTTTCTTTCTTTCTTTTTTCTTTTTCTTTTCTTTTCTTTTTTTTTTTTTTTTTGCTGTTGTCTTCTGAACAAGCAGTAAGTTCTCCAAAGTTTCTGATTTTCCCAAAATAAAGGAATGACAATGTTTATTCATTCTCAGTTATGATCTGTGAATACAGGGGGATGTCTAAAGACCTGTTTTAAAAATCAGAGGAGCAAGTCTGAATAAAAAGGGAAATGAAACTTGTCTTAATAGAATTTGTCCACTAGATTGTTTCCAAAATTTGTTCTGTAGAAGTAGTCACTAGCGATGGTCCTTGAAGAATGCTTTCTGTGATTAAGTTTGAAGAAATACTATATACCATAATAATGGCCTGTTGAAGATTCACGATGCACAGTGATATAGTAAAGACTCTGGGACATCTTACAAGAAAGAAACTTGCTAAAGCTTGTTTATCCTGTGTTTGTTAAACTTCTTGGACAATGGAACTCCTTTTTTATTTGTCAAACCTGTCTATCCTATGAGAAATGCTGCCCTCTAGAGGCATAAATTCAATTGCTCTTGAATTTGAGTACCGTAATGCTGCCTCATCTTAGTATGTAGAAGTTGTAACAATAAATAGTAAATACATAACAAAATAAAATAGAAAAATCTTACTTTGTTGAATTTTAATAAAATTTGGGGAGATGGAACAGCAATGTAAAATATATGCTCCTCTTTTTATTGGACATATGCCATATTTATGGCTGCTAATAATCTTTTGAATACATTTTCTTTATTTAGGGAATTATGAACACAAGGCAAGTCAAGTCTCCAAACACCATAAAGTCTCTCTTGCTGTCAGAAGTCATCTTTCCCTGTCTTCTTTGAAGACTTGTCACAATCTTGCTTATGAAAGTTACCATTCAGGGGGAAGCCAGTTTCCTCATAGCCCTTCCCATAATTCTCATTGTTTCCAGATCTGTAACTGGAGTCAGATTGTAGCATGCTGTACTTTTGGATAGTCAAAATGAGAAGAAGGGATTATATATCAACTTAAAATTTTTTGCTAACATATCAGAAAAAATTTCAGGAGTATGTGTAGACGTGGGTTCTGATGATGAGAGGGAAACATGCTTTTACATTTGGCTCAGAGGATTGGCGTGGTGCAATTACCAGAGCTTCTCAATTCATTATTCCAGCTCAAGCAGCTAAGAGAGGTAACTGTTTCTTTGACTGATCTCAACATTGGCCTATACTAGTGAACTTGAATGCCTATGAACTCAAGGTATACTGTAGAGGAAGAAGTCAAAAGATTAAGGGTCAGAGGACTGATGGAGTGGATTTTTCATTGTGCCCATTCACCCACCTCTTTTATTCTGTCTCCACTGTTATCCACTAAGAGGTCCAGAAGACACTTTACTCACCAAGGTAATGTGGAATACGTTGAGGACAAATAGCAATAATTGCTGTTGTCTGTAGGTAGGAGACCTGCCTGCATTTAATTTAATTTAATTCCATTGAAATTGTCTTTTTGATTTCAGATGGTGGGAGTCTAGGGTGCCTCTAAATTTCACAGGCAAGGTGGGCATCATTTCCATAAGGTAGCGTGACCCGCATGATGATGAGAGATGCAGTGACCTGAATGCTGCTTTTTGGCTGTGGCTAAATGATCATGGGATCTCTAGATCTAAAGTAGATGGGCGGACCATTAAGGTCCTACTAGATCTGTATAACCAAAAATTTTAGGTTTCACAAGGGAAGGTCTGAAGAGTGAGTTGTAGTTCTTCACACGGTTCCTAGACCCAGGTCAGGTCTCTAGAACCTATTAAGTTTTCCTTCTCTCTGTGTTTATGCATTTAAAAAACACTTTCATTTGTTTTTCCATTCCCACCTCCGTTGCAGTTTTGTCCATAGGTTATAGAAGAAACCAGGAGGGCGGGGGACACGACCCAGAGATTCTGATATTGGAGCTGTGCACAATAACTGATGAGACTGGTTCTCATCGCCCTTTGAGGAACAGAGAGTTTTGTTTGTACAAGGCTTGGTCATAATCTGTCAGGCTTGAGAATCTTGTTTGGCGCTTGAAGTTTGGAATAAATGTGCATGTTGTTCATTAGCCAAGACTTGGTCTGTATTTGGTCTTATTTCAAATAACCTCCCACTGTTGGATAAATTGGTATGTTAGGAGTCCTACAGAAGGCAGAACTCAGTTTCCTAACATCCCTTGCAGCTAGGACATGGGCACATGACCTAGATTCTGTTGATCAGATGCATCTGTGGAATACATGAATTCAGAAGAGAGAATTGCAGGGTAGCAGCTCGTGCTTGGATTGCTTCTTAACGTGGATGTTGGGTGCTGAGACGTTGAGCTTTTAGTGTGGCCAGACGTTCTGGTGAGCCTTACAGTCTGAGGCTCTACTTTCATGGCACCAAGGGCTCAAAGAGTGGGAATAATTAATTGGTGAGGATACTTAGGTATTTTTCTGGTTGTTATACCCCCAAGCTGATTCTTTGCTTCTTTGCAGGGAATTCTGTGTATCATCTAATGTGTTTTAATGAATTCCTTTTCTGGTGAAACTACGGGAAATAGGTTCTGTTGTTTGTAGGTAGAAACCCTGATTGATCTACTGATTGTAAAGACTTTGTTTATTGTCAAAGTATTTTATTTTTCTAACTAAGATCCAAAAGTTACCAAGCACTTGCACTCTAGTTTTCCTCCCTGGAGGTGTACCATTTTTTTTCCTACCTAGAATGCCAATTTTTGTACCTTGTGAATTGCTTCCTGTCCTTCACTGCTCAGCATGAGTTCCACTGCTGTGGTGAAACCTTTCTTTTACATCGCAGCAGCCTGATGGATTCTTTCCTTCCTCTGAATTCTTGTTTAGGCGTTAAGTGCTAGTTTTTTTCTTTCTGTATGCATCTTAGCTCTCATACTAAGGGATAAGCTTCCTGAGAACTGGTAGTATACCTCTTTCTGTCCCTTGCATTATCTAGCAGAATGCCTAGCACCTGTTGGATTCAAGGTCCAGCACAGTCACTTTTATAACATGTGGTGATTAGAGTTGCTTGAGAATCACAATGATGCCAGGTCAGGTGAGCTGAGATAATAAACTGATTAGACTCTATCTTGGTCCTAGTGAGACAAAATTGTCTAGCCACGAGGCCCAATTTCATCTTCCTCAGGAGGTCTGAGACTTGCCTCTCGTCCCTGTTTTCATCACTAGGTGGCCGTATCTTTTAAATTACCATCTTCAAAATGTTTTATAAGTTTTTGCCTTGACAGAAGCCTTCTATGTATTTCTCTCTTACTTTCTAGTTACTTGCATTGTACCCTCTGGAATTGCTGTTCATAGTCAATGAGCTTACTGTTTTAAATCTCTTAAAATGAAATAATTCAAACATACAAAAACATACAGGAAGTAATATAACAAATACTTGTGCCTCGCCTCAAGATCAAGCACATGTTAACTTTTTTCATTTGCTTTTTCTCTTCTTTTAAAATTCTCCCCTCCTCATCCTTTCTTCCCTCCTTCAGAGGTACCCATTATCCTGAAGTCCTGGTGCACCATTCCCCTGTTCTTTCACATGTAGGTTTAGTTCATTCTTTTTAACTGCTGTTTGGTATTCCATGTTGAGTGAAACTCAGTTTTATACTAAGAGATAACTAGGTTCTACCTTTTGGCAAATAGTATTGTAATGAATAGACTTGTACATAGATACCTAGTCACTGTGTAAATTTATCTAGGCTAGACACCCAGCAGTAGAATTGCTGGATCACAGGGTATAGGTGCCACTTTATCTTACCAGGTAAAGCCAAGTCCAGTCCAAAGTGGAGGTACTACTTTGTAGCCACCAGCATGTTTTTCCACATCTTAACAACATTTTATTTTATCTAGCTCCTAATTTTTGCCTCTCTGAAAGATAAGAAATGGAATTTCATAGTTTTCACTTCATTACTTTGATTTTTAGTAGAGTAGAACGTCTTTGCATTTTGGTCTCCTAGTCTGTGAAGCTTTTCTCAGTGTCCTTTGCAATTTTTTTTCTTTCCTCTTAGGCGTTGGCTTTTATTGATTTGTGGCAATTCTTTTTATAATCTGGATATTAATGTTTTTGGTAATATGCATTGCAAATATCCTTCTAGTCTGGGTTGTTTTTAACTTTGTTTAAAAGTATTTGATTTGTCTACTTTCATGTCACTATCGTACTGTGTTAATTACAGCCGTTTTGATATGTCTTGATGTCTGATAAAGTATCTTCTCTCTCTTAGTGAATTTTAGGTCAGTTTGTCAAATTTCACCCCACCTTAAAGAAAATCCAAAAAAAACAAACCCCAAACCCTGTTTGGGGTTGTGATTGGAATTTCTTTGAATTTACTGGTTTACAGTCGGGATAATTGTCATCTTATTGGATGACTGTGGTATACATCTCTATTTAGGTATTCTCTAATATTTTTCAACACAGTTGTATTGTTTTCATGAAAGTGTTCTATTAGACTTATTCTTAGGTTTTTTAATGATTTTTGTTGTGAATAATACATTTTTATAAAAGTACGTTTTGTAAATGGTGGTTACATACTAGTAACCACCAGTAACCAATTAATGTGGGAAAAAATTGTTATTTGTGTATTGGTTTTGTATTCAGCAACCTTGCTGAACTCTTAATTCTAATGATAGATTCTCTTGGGTGCCCTATGTAGTTAACCATATAATCAGGGAATAGTGATGTTTTTGTTGCTCTCTAGGCTTAAGCCTCTTTATTTTACTTGTCTTATTGAGATGTTCAGGGCCCCTTACTAAAATTGCAGCCCTCCCTGGGTCTATATGAGTGTTAATGTACAAAAGAGGAAGGGGGATCTGAGTTCTAAAGTCTCTCACCAAGGGCCAAAATTCTCATCTACAATCCCTGCATATGAATTAAAAGCCAAATATATAGGTTAAGACTAGTAACCCATCCTAGGGCAGAAGCACTGTCAATTTGTAATCTTGTTAGTTTTTCCAGTATTACTGGCACTTAAAGATTTTCTTTCATGGTAGCTAAAAGATTTATTTAAATGAATGATTTTGATTTATCCTTTCTGGATGAAGTTTTTGTGGAAGGCTTTTCATGTGATCTAATCTGATATATTGTTGGGACTAAAGGATAGCCTATGCTTTATACATTTCTGTAATTGAAATTTCACTCTGGGGATTCTTTGTGGTCTGTACTGCTGTCACCTTGGTTTTTGATGTATTGCAGTATCGTATTGCATAGTGGTTTAAGAGAACAACCTTTGTTAAATCTCTTAAAACTTCTCTGAGTTTGTTTCTTCATCTGTTGTTGTTGTAGTAGTAGTAGTATCATTTTTTCCTTATAGGTTATTGAAGGAATTAAGTAAATTAATACATATAAAGCTTTAAAACAGTGTCAATTATTGTTCTTAGCCTCCTTTTAGCTGCCGCCTACTGCCTTCCTGGTAGATTCTGCTTATTTCTCTAAGACAATGGCTCATTGCTCCTATCTCCTTGTACATTCCAGGTCCTACAGTGTTCTGGATGATTTCAGCATCTGTATGAATGATGCACCAACATCCTGAGTCTCATTTCCCTGACCTCACCAAATCCAGCGACTTTCTCCTCCAGTCTACCCTATTCCTCAATCTCATGGGAATTATTATATTAATAACTGTTGCATCTAGTAAATCTTTGTATCCCTTAGGGTTGTTTGATTAGCTATATAACTGTTGATTAGCCATTATAGCTATTCTACCAGTTCATTTATACTTCGTCTTTTGGCCTTTCATTTTTCCAATCATCATACTTTTCCATTTTTCAGATCTCTTGTTAACTAAGAGTCTGTTGTCTACTTCTTGTTCATATCCTAAATTTCTTTTACTTGCATGTATTTCTCCCAATTCTTTGGCAAAACCCCAATTCAGAATTATCTGCTTCCTCCCTTTGTAAACCACATGAATACTGCAGTCAAAATCATCTGAAAGGACATAGTTCTTTCATTATAAATTCATGATAATTAAAACCACAGTGAGATATCATCTCACACCTGTCAGAATGACTGTCATCAAAAAGAACACAAATAACAAATGTTGGTGAGGATGTGGAGAAAAGGGAACCCTCATACACTGTGAGAATGTAAATTGGTGCAGCTACTGTGGAAAGCAGTATGGAGGTATCTCAAAAAACTAGACATAGAACTACCATATGACCCGGCAATTTCACTCCTGGGTGTATATCTGAAAAAAAATGAAAACACTAATTCGAAAAGATACATGCACCCCAGTGTTCATTGTAGCATTATTTACAGTTGCCAAGATACGGAAGCAACCTAAGTGTCCATCAACAGATGAATGGATAAAGAAGATGTGGTGTATGTGTGTGTGTGTATACACACACACACACACACACACACACACACACAATGGAATATTACTCAGCCATAGAAAAGAATGGAAATTTTGCCATTTGCAACATCATGGATGGACTTGGGGAGGGTATTATGCTAGGTCAGACAGAGAAAGACAAATACTGTATGATATCACTTATATGTGGAATCTAAAAAATAAACTAAGTGAATACAACAAAAAAAAAAGTGCATTCACAGATATGGAGAATAAACTAGTGGTTCCCCGTGGGGAGAGAAAAGCAGGGAGGGGCAAGATGGGGTAGAGGATTAGGAGATACAAGCTATTATGTATAAAATAAATAAGCTACAAGGATGTGTTTTATTATGTGTAAAATAAGCTACACTGGGAATATATTCAATATTTTATAATAACTATAAATGGAGTATAACCTTAAAAATTGTGACTCACTGTTGTATACCTGTTATATAGTGTTTTCAACTATGCTTCAATAAAAATTAATTAAAATAATTTGTGCTCTTCAACCATAAGTAGGCCGTACTACTTCTTGGAAATCTGTTACATTACTCTTGTCAGCTGGTCTCGTTATCACTGTAACTGTTTCAGTCTTCCACTCTCCTCACACTTCCTCCACTATGACCCTTCTCCTCCTTCAGAATGCTTTTCCTATTACTTTACAGTGAAATAGGAGTACCTGTAGTTGCCCACTATCTTTACTATTTTTTCTTCTTCTTTTATGTTAAAATACAGGCAACACTGCTTTTTGTCTAAGGCTCTCTCGGTTTCCTTCCCTCCCTCTGGGGTACCTTACACTGTTAATTATCTCCTCCTTCTTTTGTATATTCAGTTTCTTTCCTTACACTGGATTCTTCTCATCAGTGTTTAAACATACCCAGTTCTCAATATTTAAATAACCAAAACTATATGTCTTCATAGGTACTACATTACTGATCTTTTTGTTCTCTTTCCTAGCCAGATGCTTGAAATCATTGCTTAAGTTTGTTTCCATTTCTCACCTTTGACTCACCTCTTCAATTTATTTACTCCACCAAATAGTATTTGCTAATGATACCAGTGACCTCTGTGTTAATAAATTAAGTGGATATTTTTAGACTGGCTCTACTTGACCCTTGTGTTAGTTTGCTAGGGTTGCCATAACAAAATACCACAGACTGGGTGGCTTAAGCAACAAAAATTTATTTTCTCCCAATTCTGGAGGCTAGAAGTCCAAAGTCAAGGTGTCTAGAAGTTTGGCTTCCTCTAAGACATCTCTCCTTGGCTTGCAAATGGCTACCTTCTTGCTGTGTCTTTCTCACATGGTTTTTCCTCTGTGGATGCACATCCTTGGTGTCTCTGCATTTCCTCTTATAAGGACACAAGTCAGATTGGATTAAGACCTAGGTGATGACAGAATCACCTCTTTAAAGGCCTATTCCCAAATGCAGTTATGTTCTGAGGTACTGGAAGTTAGAGCTTCAATATTTGGATTTTAAGGAACACAATTCAGGTTAGAACAACCTCCTGGCAGCTTTTGGCATTGTTGACAACTCCTTCAAACCTTTTGGGTCTATTACTCTTACGCCTTTTTTTTTTTAAAAGCTTCTCTTCTGCTTGGTTATTAAAAATTGTAATTTCATGAGGTTTGGTCCTGGCTGGTTTCTCTTGCTTTTTTGTTCTTTCTCCCCAGGCAGTCTCACCATTTTGATTTTCACTAATGAAGTGATTTACGTGTTTGTTGCTTTAGCCCTTCCTTATCTAAGTTCCAGACCTATTCTATAACTCTACTTAGCTATCCCAGAGGCACCTCAAACAAAAAGTCTGAATCTGAACTCATGATAATTTCCATGTGATTTAACTAGTCTGTTCCTTGCTATAGCCATTGCTGGCCTCTATCCAAATGTGATATATCTTTTACTCCAGAGCATTTGCTCTTGTTATTTTCGATGTCAGTACACTCCTCACCTTCATTTAAAAGATTCCCAGTTTTTAAAATATATCAAAGTTATAATATAAACATTAGTCATTAAGGAAATGCAAGTTGAAACCATGAGGTGGCCACTTAAAACCAACTAGAAGGGCTAAATTAAAAAAGACTGTAACAACAAATTTTCTGGTTAGATACCCAGAACTCTCATAAGTTGCTGGCATGGGTATAAAATGGGAGAGCCACTTCGGAAAACCATTTGCCATTTATCAGTTTAAGCATACATCTACTTTTGAATCCAGCAGTTCTGCTCCTTGGTGTTTTCCCAAGAGAAATGAAAACATACGTCCACAAAAAGCCTTTTTCAAGAATTTTTGTAGTAGATTTATTCATTATAGTTAATAACTGGAAAAACCCAAATATCAGTCAATAGGATAATGGATTAAAAGGCTTTGGTATATTCATACCTTGGAATGCTAGTCAGTAATAGAAAGGAACATGCATGCAAATAAGGTGGATGAATGTCACAAACACAGTGGAAGATGCTGGGCACAATATGGTATGACTCTATTTATATTAGAATCTAGAACAGGCAAAGCTAATCTGTGGTTAAAAAAGAAAAAAATTGAACTCAAAATTGTTCAAAAGAATTGAACATGGTTCAGTTCTTTTGGTTGTGGGGAGTGCCGGCGCTCCATTGGGAAGAGGCAGACGGGAGGTTCCTGAAGTGATGAACACGTTTAGTATCTAATAGAGATGTGGGTTACCCGAGTTTATCTGCTTGTCAAGAGTTGTATAGTTGTATAGTTAAGTTGTATAGTTAAGAAGTGTATATTTCAATATATGTAAATTTTACGTAAAAATATAAAAACAGCAGTCAAGTTGGTGGCAGGATGTGGAGAGTATAGATGAAACAAGAATGGCAGGATGTTGATGGTTGCTGAAGTTGGGTAATCAGTATATAGGAATTTATTATGCTATTCTGTTTATTTTGTGTATGTTTGAAATTTTCCACATAAAAAGTTTTTTTTAATCTGAAAGTTACAAAGACACAAACAGCACCCATGTTCTCACCACCATCTTAATAAATAAAACCTTACCAGTATAATTCTCTTACCTGTGAACCACACCCTGATTCCATGTCCCATCTCCCACCAACCACTGTCCTGAATCCCTCTTCTCTCTTAAACATTTGCAAATCTCACTCTAAATGTCGCTTCCTTGGGGGAAGGTCTTTCCTGATTCAAAACATTCACTAGGTTAAGTGCCCCTGTTATGTGCTTTCATGGCTTTTATCACAGTTGTGATTTATTTGAGTACTACATATTATTAATCTCTCCAGTAGACTAAGTTTTCAGAGGGCAGAGTATATTTATTTTTGCTGTCTTAGTGCGTAGCATAATAAATTTATTAAATGACTGTGTTGGTGTAGTTTTTTTTTCTTTATTTCAATGGAGATATCTTAAAAATTGGAGAGCTGTTCTATTATTGCATGCTTAGATTGATGGGTCAGTGTGTTATAAAAAGTTATGAATGTGAGAGAATGATTGATAGGTAGTAATTCTTTCTGATTTTATTGGCATCAGATAAAAAAGGAGCAATAATACTGTGTCCTTAGATTGAAACCATGTCCAAAAGGACTGCCACTTGGTTCCCAAATGCTCCTGAGCTTTATTGTTATTTTCTTTTATTTTTATATATTTATTTATTTTTGGCTGCATTGGGTCTTTGTTGCTGCACGGGTTTTCTCTAGTTGCAGCGAGCGGGGTCTACTCTTGGTTGTAGCACGTGGGCTTCTCATTGCGGTGGCTTCTCTTGTTGCGGAGCACGGGCTGTAGGCACATGGGCTTCAGTAGTTATGGCACGTGGGCTCAGTAGTTGTGGCTCGCAGGCTCCAGAGTGCAGGCTCAGCAGTTGTGGTGCATGGGCTTAGTTGCTCCACGGCATGTGAGATCCTCCCAGACCAGGGCTCGAACCCGTGTCCCCTGCGTTGGCAGGCAGGTTTCTAACCACTGCGCCACCAGGGAAGCCCCGTGAGCTTTATTATGTTGTCTGGGAAGCCATGTGAGTGAAAGACCCCATTCCTGTTTATAAAGATTATTTCTAAATACCTTTTCTTTTTCTCTTCTCTAATGTGCTTCCTCCTTTGGTTATTAGTTTTGGTGTTTATCAGGGATAATGATCTTTAAGGGCTTGTTGTTTTCTTATTTTTTATACTGATACTATATATTTTAAACTTTGATATGACTTACTGCCAAATGACAGTATGAACTAATAAATAATAGAGATTAATAAAAATGCTTTGCTTATAATTGTACCATTAAACATTATCATTAATGCAAATAGACATTAAAAATATTGAAGGGGAAGGATTGTAATTTGATTTTTGCCATTTTATATTTACAAGGAATACTTAGGCAGTTTAACACAGTAGTTAAATTTCTGCTATGATTGTTTTTTGTTTTATAAACTTTTGCTGGAAGACTTAGACCGCCAGGGTTTGAGTCCCGGTTCCATTATTTCCTAACTGTGTGACATTGACTAAATGACTTAACTGCTTTGTGCTTCAGTTTCCTTATCATTAAAACAGATATTAATAGTACCTGGTAGCATTGTTACGGGGATCATATGAGGTGGTATGTATAGTGACTGATACTTAGTAAATGTTAGATACTTAAGTACTTTTTGGGTTCTAGGGAACCTAATAAAACTTTTTCCTTTTCCTTTTTTTTTTTTTTTTTACTGTGGTAAAATATACATAAAATAGAAACCATTTTCACCATCTTTAAGTATACAATTCAGTGGCATTAAGTAAATTCACAGTGTTACGCAGCTGTCACCACTATCCATTTCTAGAACTTTTTCATTGTCTCAAACAGAAACTCACTAAAAAAGCTCTCTACCCATTAAATAAAGTTCTCCATCTTCCCCTCCCCATAGTCCCTGATACCCTTTATTCTACTCTCTGTCTCTATGAATTTGACTATTCAAGGTACCACATATAAGTGGAACCATATATTTGTCCTTTTGTGACTGGCTTATTTCATTTGGCATAATGGTTTCAAGGTTCATCCATATTGTAGCATGTTATTGTAGCCATTGATTTTTCTTTTCATTCTCTTGTGATTGGAGAAGATACTTTATATGAATTCATTCTCTTTGAAATTTTTGAGACCTGTTTTTTGGCCTAACATACGTAGAATTCTTGGAAGAATGTATATTCTGCTGCTTTGGGGTGACATGTTCTGTAGATATCTGTTCTGTCACTTCAGGTTGACATGAAAAGACATAACTTTCATTCACATGAAGAAATGAAAAGAACCATTACTTTTCATGTCAACCTGAATGATTTCTTTTAGTACTTCTTGTAAGGCAGGTCTGCTAGTGATGAATTCACTGTTTTTGTTTATCTAGGAATTTCTTAATCTCTCTTTCATTTTTGAAAGATAATTTTGCTGGATATTCTTGGTTGACAGTCTTTCTTTTGGCATTCTGACCTCCTTGGTTTCTGATGATAAATTTGTTGTTGATCTTATTCAGGATCTCTTATACATTTAGATTAGCTTTTTAAATCAAATTTTGGAAGTTTTTGGCTGCTATTTCTTGTAATATTCTTATTGCCTCCTTTTCTCCTTTCCTTCTGGAATTTCCATTTTGTATATGTTGGTAAGCTTGATAGTGTCCCAGAGGTTCTCTGAGAATCAATTCCTGTTTCTTCATTCTTTTTTCTTTCTGTTTCTCAGACAGGTTAATTTCAATTGACTTGTCTTCAGATTTGCTGATTATTTCTTCTACCTGCTGAATTCTGCCGTTGAACCCCTCCAGTGAGTTTTTCATTTTAGCTGTTGTACTTTTTAATTCCAGAATTTTTATTTGGTTCTTCTAAAAATGTCTTTCTCCTTATCGATATTCTTCATTTGTTGAGATACTATTATCTGACCTTTAGTTCTTTTGGCATGCATTCCTTTAGTTCGTTGAACATGTTGAAAATAGCTGATTGAAAGTCTTTGTCTAGTAAGTCCAGTGTCAGGGCTTCCACAGGGATAGTTTCTTTTGACTGCTTTTTTTTCTCTGTGCATGCACCATACTTTGAAGTTTCTTTGCATGTCTTGTAATTTTTTGTTGGAAACTGGACACTATATAGTGTGGCAACTCTGGAAATCAGTTTCTTCTCCCTCTCAAGACTTACTTTTGTTGTTACTTTTTTTTTTAAGTGATCTTTCTCAACTAGTTTTGTAAAGTCTGAGTTCTTTATTGTGAAGCCACTGAAGTCTTTCTTTGCTCAGTTAGCTTAGTAGTCAGCTAAGAATTGAACAGAGACTTCCTTGAATTCATGGAGGCAGTAAGTCTACTGGAGAGATTGTTATGAAGTACTGAAACAAATTAATCACAACTGTGATAAAAGCCATGAAAGCACATAATAGGGACACAACCTAGTGAGTGTTTTGAGTCAGGAAAGACCTTCCCCTAAGGAAGTGACATTTAGACTGATATTTGGAGAATGTTTAAAAGTGAAGAGTGATTCAGGATAGTGGTTGGTGGGGGATAGGACATGGAATCAGGGTGTGGTTCACAGGGAAGAGAATTATATTGGTAAGGTTTTATTTATTAAGCTAGTGGTGAGAACATAGGTACTGTTTATGTGTCTTCAGAACTTTCAGGTAAAAAAAAACTTTATGTGGAGAATTTCAAACATACACAATATAAACAGAATCGTATATTAAATAAACTTTTTTCCTTCATGTTTTTCAGTGTAGACTGGCTTTTTCACATTGTGGGAAACCTGCAGAAAGAGCCAGTCTGAATTTTTTATCTTAGCACATCAGCCGCTAAAGAGGATCTGATTAATTTTTGAGCCCCAAGCATCAATAGACTCACTGGTATGGCTTGGTCAAGTTGGACTAATTCACTGTAGTCCAGGGTCATGTAAGAACACTGAGTTCCCAAGGTAGCTGTTGGGATGTGTGTGAAAGGTGGGGAGTTAGGGAAAAGAGATGGTGCTTGGAGGAAGGCAAGGGTGCTAGGCAGACAGTACCTTGGATGTTTGCACTAAGGATTACAGTGAACTGAATTTTATGACTTAATTTATAGATTCTAAATGCAATCTGTTGACTTTAACTGAAACTCATAAAATTGACCAATAATATGACTTTACAATATATGAAAACTGATGTTTTTCTAATACTTTGAAGGGGTTTAAAATGCCTGATTATTATTAGAACCAGTATTTTATTTATTCATTGATAGTTCTCTTTGATTAGCAATTAGTTTAGAAAATGCTAATGTTAAATTAGCAGTACATAATAGATATATAATTATACTGAGCATGAATCATATTTGAAAATCTAGCATTCATGTATTCCTGGGGTACCCGGCATGCCCCAAAGCATTATGTATTCTGAAGTTACTGAAAATATAAGCTTTTGGGGGTTCACATATCTCAGGAGTAAACTTTCTAAGACAACAAACCTGAACACCATATATCTTATAGTCTTATATATCTTATAATCTTTTAATGACTACCCATTGCATAGAATAAAGTCCAAATTCTAGAGCAATAAAAACATGGCCTTTCAGGGACTGACAGACATTTGCTACTAACTCCCTACACATATGATACATTCTAGCCTTGCTAAATTAATTAAAAATGTCTGAGTTTATTGTGGTGTTTCATGTATCTGTTTTTGTATATGTTATTCACTAAGCCTAAGGTATACTTTCCTTTATTTAGCTTCAAGAATCTCCTCATTAAAGACTTATCTTGTTTAAGCTCAGTTAATGATATCCTTCATGCTATTATATTTAGTAGTTAACACTATTATAAGCTACCTTATAGTAATTTTTTTAGATGCCTGTCTTACTCCTTAAAGTGAGTTGCTCGAGGGCAAGAATTGTGTATTAATCTTTGCAGTATCTTCCATGCCTTGCTTACTGTAGTTGATTGATTAATGCTGATTGGGTAAATGAACATTTTTGTTCTTCATTTTGAGACTGTTATAGGTGTTGTTCCTTTAGTTATTTATGAGAAGATGGCACAGATTTCTACACAACTTGGTTCCATGGGAAAACAGAAGAGAGTAATTAAATAAAATATAAGTAGTTTCATCTAGGAACAGCTTTCTGAAGTTGGAACTAATATGTTATTAAATTACCTGGAGTGGAAGGTCAGATTTCTAGAATGATCATGTTTTAGTTGTTAAAGCAAATGGCATGTAAGAGAACTTTCAAGTTCGTATGGCAAAAACAGGGAAAAATTGCAAAGTTAGAGTCTCTGAGGTTTCTGATGTTTCATAGACTAACAAAAGGTTGCTTTATTAGCAGCATTAATGAAGGAATCGCTTTATTGGCTTAGGCATACTGGTAGCTTTGTCGGTCCAAAGAGCTAAGAGTTCTTATTTCAATTCATGATTATGTTGGAGTAGTGAAGTGAAAGCCGTTGACCTTCTCTTAAGCAGAAAATAGAAAGTTTTTACAAATAGATTAAAGCATTATAAGGAATGTGATGAAGAACTAACTTATGATCAAATCACTTAAAATTTGAGTTTTCAAAATCTTTTTGTGCACCATTTTTACAACAGTAGTAGATTTTTTATAGACTTATTAATTGGTATTTAAAGTTATAACTTTAATAGGATGGTTATGTAAAATTAGGTCAAAATGATTGAAAAAAACCTGAATTATTAGAATGGATAAACTTTCAGTTCTCCAAATGGTGATACATATTAAGAGCAATATGAGATACAGGAAGTATTAAACTTTAGAGATGGTGTAATGCCACTCAGATGGTGTACCTTCCAAGTTGTTTTTTATTTAGGTAAATGAAATGCATTTTGCTTTTTAGAATCATTTTGAAAGGGCTGATTTGCTTCTGTTAATTTACATCAGAGATTAAAGCAGAAGGAGACACTGGGGGCCTGCTTTTAAATTAAAGTTCTTCAAATCAGTAGTTTTAAATACCAGGAATTACAGAACTAAATATTATATAGGTGTATAACAGAATTAAGGTTTTTGTATAGCAGCAATGCATTTAAAATTTTAAATTTCTAAGTGATGGAATATTTAAAAGTATAAAAATTACAGGGACGAATATAAAATGCTCATGTATCCATACTGACCAAATTAACAGATATTAATATTTTGCTATAATTGTTTCAGAACTTTCAAAATAAATTAAAAATATGGCTGAAGATTTCTAATCTCATTCTTTTGCTTCCAAGAGGTAATTACTAATCTCAAGGTATCTTTTAAGTTTTTTATACTTTTATGCACACATTTATATAAAAAGATAAATAGTATTGATTTGGTTTTAAAATGTAAATTAAGTAGTATCATATTGTTTACATACATTTGTAACATGCTTTTTTCACTCAGTGTTCAAGATTTATACATGTTGATATATGTATGTACTTAAAGTTTGCTTATTTTACCCTTTGTATTATTGTGTTTGTTCCATTATTTGTGATGTTAAGCTAGATTATTTGGTTTAGCTGGTGCTGCCAAATGTCTCTGTTGTAAAGGTATTACAAAGGTATTTTTCCCTTTGGTAATTAATCTCTGCCTTCAGGCTGAATTAATATTGTTTCTCAATAACCTTTGACCTAATGATTTTAGTATCCTTTGTTGATTTTTGCCTAAACCGTTGATTATATTGATGCTTGAAAAATGATGATTTTCTAGTTTATTATTCTTCCCACATTTATTAGCTGGCAGAGTTTCATGGATTCTTTTTTATTCAGTGGGCTAAGATCCATTATTGTTACATTTCTTTAGAAGGCTCAGAATGTTAAAATTCAGCAGTAGGAACTCATTCAGTCTGGTTTTTATGTCTCTTTGATATGTACCATTATTTTATCACTTCTTTACTTTCTGGCACAACAAAATGTTCATTCTTATTACCTTATGCTTTCACTGTCCCTAGACCTGGAAACAGCTATTTCTCCAGGAATCCCTGTTCCTCTTGTTGGGTACTTAAAAGCTACCTCATGAGCTCTGAATGTGTTCTGTATTACTGGTCGTCATTGCTTCTAGGGGTTCTTTTCATTGGACGGAGAACAAGGAGTTATACTTAAAAAAACTACTAATATTTGTGATTCCAGTCCAGTACCCCAGGGTCCTTCTCTTCTCCTGTTTCATATTTGGATCTCTCTTCTCCCACAGTGAGGATATTGGTTAACAGTAGCATCAATATACATATATTAATTTTCTCTGACCTATAAATATACATGATGTAATATTGGAATTGCCATACCAATACTACTGCCAACAATAAACCCAGTAAGTAAAGAAAGTTGAAGATTTCTGTGCATTTTGTTCATGTAATATATCCCAGTGAAGGTATGCATCAGAGTACTATGCTCATAAATTATTTTAATTAGTGATATATTTTTATGCCACCAGTTTGATAAACACTAGGTTCATTTGTTTTTGCTTCTGTTCAGTTTTAGCGCCCCCATTATTGATTTAATTTAAAAAAAAATTTTGAGAATAGTAAAACAGTAAAATGGCTAAAAGTCAGAACTATGTAAAAAGGCATTCTCAAAAGTCTTACTCCCTTCTTCCTCCCTGTTTTCTATTTTCACTCTCTGTAGGTTACCAATTTCATTAGTTTCTTGTTTATCCTTATGTGTCTTTTTATAAAAATAAGCATATTATGTGTTCATGCATTTCTGTTTGTATCTTTATTCATATTCTTATTTTATATAAACAAGAATGTGCTATATATACATATTCTCTATGAGTGAAGTTGAACATCAGCTTATTGAGCTCTAGGAAAACAGTTGTTGGTGTTTTTATTTGAATAATGTTATTCATTAACTTGAGGAAATCAGTATCTTTATGAGGCTAAGTCATACTTTCCAAAAGAATAGGGGATGTTTTTTCATTTGTTTACTTTGGTTTGTATCTTTCAGAAATGTTTTAAAGTTTTCCTTTTAGAGGTTTTACACATTTATGTTTAATCCTAAATATTTTTTCTTTTTTGTTGTTTTTGTAAATACTGTTTTCTCTTCAAATAAGCAGTTTGAAACTTTTTCCTTTTAATAGGAGAGTTAAGCCTATTTATATATCTTGATATGACAGTGTTTCTTCTAATTGATACATTGCACTTAGTGCTGTTTTATGATGTACTTACTTTTTTTCTTCTCTCTATGGGCTGTTTTTCTACTCTTTTTGAAGATTATTTTCTTATTTAGGAAGGTTGATGTTTTTGTTTTAGTGGCTAACTTTATAGTAATACTTTTAATAATATCATTAGGGTCCATTTAGGCCTTTGCTTAGACTGCTGATAATTGCTTTGTTTGCATTAAATGAATATCCTCTGACATTCACTTATTACCTATTCAACTCCAATGAGCTGATTCTTCTGTTTTTTACTTGTTTTCTTCACATTAAAAAAATTGCATGATAATTTGTCAGAGAATATAATATTTGAGTACTATTCTTCTGTCTTTGTCCATATCTTTGTTTTAGTAATATATCTAAAATTAAGTATAGTCAATGTTTATCCCACTGTTTAGTAAAGTTTTTGCCAAAGTTTTTGCTATCTTTTTTTAATGGGATGAATCTCATTCTTTTGTAGATTTCTCAGAATAGGCTATGAATAGTATAGTCCCAGAGTTCTTGCATGTTTATTTCTGTAATAGACTTTGTAGTAATAAGGATACATGACTGGATATAAAATCCTTAGTTTACACTTTCATTCCTTGGGTTTCTAGAAAAAGATGCTACACTGTTACCTCACTTTGACTGTTGCTCTTCGGAAATCTGATGCCAACCTTACCTTCAGTCCTGTGTAAGAGGCTCAGTGTTTTTTGTCTGGAGGACCCAAAGATTTTTTTCCTTTACTTCCTTTTGAAGTTTTACTAGGCTATATTTTGGAGTTTATTATTCTGGGTTTTTCCAAGTATATAGTAGGTTGTTGCCAGAATTAATGTATCTTGTACTTCCTCCTGCCCACCACAACATACAAATACATATTTGTTTTTGTTTTGGAAATACTCTATAAATTATAGTTTTAAATATTTATTCCTTTATTTTGCTTTTATTCTTCAGAGTTTTCAGTTATACATATGTTATAACTTCTTTAAAGGTATATGTTATAATGTTTTTCTCCAATCATTTTTTTCTTCTATAGTTTTATTCTCTTGTTCCTTATTTTCCTTTATATTTTTACTTGAATCCAACCTTCCTTTTTTTTTTTTTTTTTTTTTTTTTTGCGGTATACGTGCCTCTCACTGTTGTGGCCTCTCCCGTTGCGGAGCACAGGCTCCGGACGCACAGGACTAGCAGCCATGGTTCACGGGCCCAGCCGCTCTGCGGCATGTGAGATCTTCCGAGACCGAGGCACGAACCCGTGTCCCCTGCATCGGCAGGCGGACCTTCAACCACTGCGCCACCAGGGAAGCCCCAACCTTCCTTTTCATTACTTTTTTTTTGGCCCTGCCAGAGTGTGGGATCTTAGTGCAGCATGTGGGTGAGATCTTAGTTCCCCGACCAGGGATCAAACCCACACCCCCTGCATTGAAAGCATGGAGTCTTAACCACTGGACCACCAGGGAAGTCCTTTTATTACATATTTTAAAAGTGATTTGTCTTTTTTTCCATTCCCCCCACCCCCCGCCCCCCGCCTGAGTATGCTCAGTTCTTGTTTCATATCTTGTGTTTTGACCATTTCTATTTTTGATTTTTGGTTCAAGATTTTTAAAAAATATGTAAAAGTCTGTTACAGATTCATTTTGGAATATTATTTTACAGTTTTCTGTTTGTGGATTTTTTTTCCTTTGGTGAGAATTTTCGTTAGCTGGAGTGTTTGGACTTGGAATGTCTGTGTTCTTACAGTAGCTTTTAAAATTAGTGTTGTCTGCTATTTCTGTTCATTTCATGGCTCAGCATTACAACTTGTATGTAGATGGGGTGAGGGATTTGCTTAGTTTATAAGGTTTTCAGTTCACGAAATTGCATTTTTGTTGGTATGGTGCAGTATAATTTCTTTAATCTACAAGTTTTTTGTTTTTTGTTTTTTTGGTCTGTGAGGGGGAAGGGGTAGGTATATTGTACAGTTTTTGAAATTCTTTTTTGTTCTTTCAGAGTACTTAATTTCTACCCTTTGCTTCCTTCTTTTCCCTTCACCACCAGGCGTCTAAGGGGTACCCAATCCAAATTATTTTACTGTCTCCCAGAACTGTTGCCTTCCTGGGACTGCCATCTTTGATCCTGCGTACTTTAAGTCCTCCTTTTCTATTCTTTAGTAGCCAGTGATCTGATCTACCCTTGTCTCAGATGCCTTTTCTCAATATTTTCTATTCACTGATAGCAATAATTATTTGTATTTACTGAAACAAGGGTTCAGGCTAACATTTTGGCACCTATTGTGTATACTTATTATCTGATTTGTTCTTAAGCTGTTGTAACATGTAGGTATTACTATGCCTGTTTTACTTCGATGAAACTGAAGCTTAGAAAAGTTAAATAATTGCATTCAATAAATATTGAGTGCCTACTATATCTAAAGTTGTTTCCTATATGCTAAATGTGGAGTCATAAATAAAACTGCTACTAATACAAAAATTTTTAAAAAGACATAATGATCCTTGATAATTATAAAATGTAGAATTGCTTGGTTATATTGTTTGTTACATATATTTTAAATAGGTAAAGAAACACATTAACCAGAATTTGCAAAATAGACAAAAAAATAGAAACCACCTGCATAATCTGCTATCCTTTCCTGAAAAAATATTGTAATTCATATCTACTTCCTTGATAGTTACTTGATATCTAATATTTATTGCCACAAGTTTATTTAATATTTCAATAATATGTCTAAGTGACATATGACAGTTTCTTTTTTATGTACAAAACAAAATGTAGTTGTATTGCATATAGTAAAGCAGATCTTTTTTAGATAACCACATGGCTGTGTTTTAGTAAATAGATTAAATAAAAGTGAACCTTTTTGGTTGGGTCTTAATGATATTGCATGATGGAAGGTATCTATATTGAGATTATGTTTATATCTGTATCCTTGTTTTTAGAAAAGGGATATTCATTCTAACTTTGCTCTGAAGTCATATGTTATGGGCTGCTGTGGGGCTGGGGAGTTTCCACCAATAATATAATATATCCTAATATTGATAATGTAATGAGTAGATATCATTCTACTCTAAGGAAAAGAATAAAAGGAGCAGAAAATGATAAACTTGGAGTGCATATACAAATTTCGCTTTTGTAAAATAATTCATTTACACTTGGAAACTTGATTAAGTAATTTGGGTTGTTTGCTGTGATATTCTGCTTACTGTAATGCCTTTTTAAAAGAGGTATGCATGACCTGAATGTTAACTGAATATTTTCCATATGGAAGTAATTGGAGATAGGACGCATGGGACTAGAGACTGAGAACTTTTTGAGTACAGAGCTGTGCAGCCAAGTTTTACTTTTCGTGGCTTAGTCCCAAATATTTATGCTTAGAAAGGTTTCAAGTCATCTTATTAGTTATCCCATTGGAAAGTTTGGAATCTGCTGTATATTTTCTTAAATACATAAGCTTATTATTATGCCAAGGTTATGTACATTGGTGTATATTATTTCTTTTCTTAGTGCTAGATAAAATTTGTTAAAACAGGTTTTGGTGCTTGAGAAAATGTATGTTTCCAGATTTTACTCATTTGTAAAGATTATTATTAAAGATAAAATAGAAGACAATTCAAAACTTTTGTAAAATGACCATTAAAGACAAATTAAATGATAGGTTAAAAAGATCATTGTTACAATTCTTTCAATTATGAATGAAAACTACATAATTGTTTAGTAACTATAAATGTCCACTGTGGTCATATTTAAAGGAAGACCAAATACTACTTTTAGTTAGTTCCTGATTTAAAAATTATTATTTTGACAAATTTTGTTAAAAGTATGAGAAATACACACACACACAGACACACACATCTCTATATATGCTTGTTTCTATTCAGTTGTTATGAACTTATATTTTCTGTCATTATGAACTTAACGTTAAAGGAAAAATATATCTTATGAACTAATATCATTTGATTTTACTTCTCACCTTTACTGTTAGTTTCTTGTTTTTAAAGAAATTTGTAAGGTCTTACTTTTATACCTGATTTAAATAGGAACTTTAAATATTTGTTTAACCATAAAGTGTTTGTCTATCAGGGAATATATTAATGTGTATTTTGTTTATATTGTCTTGTTCTCGATTTTCTAAGGTCTGATTTTTATGTATAATTCCCTAACATTTGGTGGTGTGGTCTAGTATGGTCTAGCCTGTGTGAAGGGAGAGTCATGTACCCATAAGATAAATACTATTTGTTAGAGCATCAATTTTACTTGAAGAGTTGGAAAAAGGGAACATTAGGCAATTTAACTGTTAAGTAATTAGAAGGTTATTTATATAATAGAATGAATTCACAAATAATACAAAGTTGAATGCAAAATGTGTGTTAATTTTTAATGTGAGTCAAGCATTCCAAACAATTTGGCTTTCATGTAGGCTGTTTCAGACTGTACTTTTCATTGTCACAGGTTAGATAGAGCTGAAGAGTAGGGGGGATAAGATCGTTATATGTTTTTTACTTTTACCTTTGGTGGTTTTTTGCTAAACTGAAATGTGAGAAGTATTGTCCTGAGGTATTTACCCCTAACTCTTCAGCTGCCTCTGGATACCTTCTTTGTGCCTAGGATACCTTCCTAGGAAATCAGTTTGCCAGCATCTGCTTATCAGGACAAGGCCTGTTTCTGGGTTGGTAGTATAATACCTAAAGGCTTTCTTGTCTTGAGGTATATCATCAGCAGAAGTTTGTCTTCCTTTCTGTAGATCTTTAGAATTTTAATCTTAGCCCTTAGATAGTGCTTTCAGTCTTTTTTGGTATTTTTATTGTCATTACTATGTTTAATTTTGTTAACTAGAATCTACATTTTCTTTTTTTCTGTCCATTTAGTTGGGCTTTATACTTTTCTTTGCAAAAATCTTGTGTCCTGAGGTAAATTTGCATCTGAGCATTTAATAATTAAACAAATTACCATTGTGAGTGGATTTATTTTATATGAATAGTGTGCCACAACTAAATTGTACTACAGTTGATTTTTCCTTTTTGTGGAGCTTTTACAGTGTTGATAGTATTTTTGTTTGCTTGCTCCCCCATATGTATAGCTAAGTAATTACCAAAAAAGGTGTTTTTTGCCATATTTATTCTATAATTGCTACCGTGCAATTGAACTGCAAAAGGAGGACATTCTCACAGTGGTTATATGTCACTGCAATAAAGTGATCAGTTGAGACTTGTATTGATTTAAGGAGTATGAAGGTGGTAGTAAAAGATAAGACCTGGGCTTAATGAGAAGTATGTTGTAAAAATTGGCAATTGACAAGAACTGTGAGGAATTTAGAAATACTTTTAAGGTTTGTGGAAATGTTGAAGAAAAGCGATGAGAGCATAACTTTATAAAGGTGTAATTGTGTAGTGAAAAGGATTACAAAAATGCAGGTAAATTGTACTGAAACTTATGTTTTGTAATGTTTTAATAACTGGGGCAAGTAAGATATTTTAAAAGTATCACGTGTTTCTTTTTAAATTTGTTGGTAGTTTCTGTGAGACTGTCATCAGAACATTGAGGGATTCCTTTCAAACTGTTGGAGGCATTGTGGAAGCATTCCTTTGCAGTTTTGTGGCAATCAGGCAAGAAGCTTGAGAGGATAAATGCTGAGTGCTATGTCTTCTTTGTTCAAGAAATAGAAATGCAGCATGAGATTTTTAAAGTAAAATTTTACATCTTTTACAAAAAATTATGATAGTGTGGAGTTTTTTGAAGATATGTGAAGGATAAAATAGGATTTAGTTCTCTATAAGGTAGGGATAAACTGTCGATTTAGATTGTGTTGATTTGTGAAATATTGTAATTAGGGTAAATTGAATGGGTGATGGGCAGTTTGAGAAGTGATTGCTAATGCTTTTTTTTTTTCCGGTGAAGATATTTTATTTTTCATAAAAATATAATTGTACAATGCTCTTCAGAGAAAGAAAAGTTCCTTCAGTGCCCCAAAATACCATGTGATTTAGTAGTAATTTTCCTCTCCTTTAAAACTAAAAATGTAATTGATAATAGGCAACTGATTTCTTGTGAAACATCGCATTTACGTTTTTAAATTTTATTTGCCTTTGTTTTAACTAAAGGTAAGTCTGGTTTTAACCTATAGTTTTTGGAATGAGCCAAATCAAGCCTATCAATTCAAAGATGATAAAATGCTAAATGGTGATGCTGGTAGATACTGTCAGATAGCTGGTAAACAGTGATATGAATTTGCTGCAGCAAGATTCTGATTCTGATATATTAGAAAGATTTTAGATAAGATAGAAAAAAAATTTAAGAACTTCAAGTATATCCTAAACTTTGATCTAGTCAAACTTATTCCATATTATACTCAGTTGCTCTAATATACCACAAATCTATGCTAAATTAATGACAGAAAATTAATGACTGGTCTAAATTTTCCCCCTTTCCTTTCCTTCTTTGGGAAAAGGAAAAAGGAAACATTACTCTGTGTACCCAACAGAGCAAGGAGAACAGCAGAACAGATGAAAGGGGACTGAGCTCACTGACTCTTCAACCGGCTTCTGTTCTCTCTCAGCCTGTATGTTGTCCTTATAGATGAGTGAGAGATGCTAGGATTTCAGCATGCTGCTCCTTAACTGGAATGGGACAATTACTTAATTTATAATTCAAGATCTGATATCTATGTAACAACTTAAAACTCTTAACTAGCTGAGACCTTGCTTTTTAGATATTTTTCACCAGTCTGGCTCTAACTGTTCCACCTCTAAAATTAAAATAGAAAACAGCAACAAAATATAACAGAATCCTAAGAAAATATATCATTAGCATTATTCAGAGGTGCTAGCTTTTCAAATACCAGTTTTTACGTAGTTATCATTAATGAGCAATCTGTGTTAGATTTATTGCTGACTGAACAGTGTGTAGTCACTGAATTCACTGTGCATCTTTTGTTTTAGGGGAAGACTGTTCTGCTTACATCCTTATTGTCCTCTCTGGGATTTTTAGTGTATTACTAGAAATAATGAAGTCAGATAATTTTCCTAACAAACCTTTGTCTAGCCCTGTAGGTTCTTTAGATTTGGGATGGATCTGTTGGCTCTCTGCTTCAAAATAGGTCCTAAATGGTGATCATGGTCCTTCTCTTAGTGTTTGTCTGTCTTATTTTAGTGAGATGTATGACCGCTGGGGAGGTCTCCTTACATTTAGTCAGTTGATCTTTCTCTTTTAGGTAGGTAAGCCAAACTTCTCTTGAGGGAGAGTTTTTTTGCCTGTATTTTCTAAAATGCCTCTCAAATGAACACTGTTGTTCATTTCAAAAGTTGCCCAAAGTGGGAACCTGTAAGTCTTAAGTTGTTCTTAGTGAAAATATACAATTTAGAAAGATAAGTACCTGAATTAGAAGAAGTGGGTGTCTGGCTTGGGGGTGGGTTGACTGATGAAAAAAGTCAGTTTTGTGCAAGTGTTGCTTTTGCACCTTATGTCATAGAACCACAACTGAATGGTTGGCTACTTTCAAGTAGAAACCTGATAAATCCTGGCTGGTTGGAGGTTTGGAGAGATCTCTACCAGGCCAGACTCGTAGGTAAGGCAACCCAAGACTGAGGAAAGTTATTGTAAGGTTTTGATGAGTCGTCTAATGTTTGTCCAAAGGATACTCAGCCTCTGGGAATTGTTCAGGGAACTAACCTGTTGGAGCCTATGCCATTCTGTTCCTCTGAACATTGTCTTAAGAGACTTATATGACAGACCCACCCCCAGCTCAAGACAAATCTGTCTTATGCAAATAAGATAGATTTCCATCAATGATACAAGTTTTCAAATCTGATCAAATAATGGTATCATTTAATTTAGAGAGAAGTTAGGTTAAAAAAAGTTATTAGGTAAATATAATGGAAAAATAAAAGGATATACAGATGAAACTGTTTATATTTTTAATAAAGAAGGTATACCATTGTAAGTATCAATGTAAAAAGTTTTAGATATGTAAGAATATTTATTTGGAAGACTTTCCTTCAAATGGTTACTGGTTTTTAATAGTCTTAAATTTTTTCTGAGAAACAGGGCCAAGTAGTGTGCCTTAAGGTTTTTATGAATGCCTGTCTTGGCCATACAATTGCTTTTAAAATCAACTTCTGAGTTAGCTGTTAATACTTTTAATATGTGTGAAGTTATACATTTGTGAACCTAACTTGAGCCTATGTAGAACAGGCATTGGGAAGACTTCATGCAAAACTTTCTCTGCTATTAATAGAAAATCATAAGGAATCCCTTCTTGGTAAAATTTATATTTACATTGAAACTATTCTTAAAACTTATTAATACAAAATAACCAGACATATTTACTTTACCTTTATGCAGTCTATAGAAATAAATTGAAATACATTGTTAGGAGATCCAGATTTTCAAATGAGTGAGTTACAGGTCATTAGTACAATGACTTGGAGTTATTTAACTGAGAAGTGATTTTTCATCTATTTTATTTTTTTTAAAATAAACTTTTAGGGACGTCCCTGGCAGTCCAGCGGTTAAGACTGTGCTTCCAATGCAGGGGGTGTGGGTTCAATCCCTGGTTGGGGAACTAAGATCCCACATGTTGCAAGGCGTGGCCAAAAAGTAAAAAAAAGTAAAAAAAGTAAAAAGAAAGAAACTTTTAAAATAATTGAAGTATAGTTTATATACAGAAAAGTTTAGGTGAACTTTTCTATACTGATGAACTTTTACAAAGTGAACACACCTTTGTAACCATACCTAGATCAAGGTGTCCACTCCTCTGAAGCCTCCCTCTGTTCTGCCCCAGTCAAATAACCCATTCACCCAAAGTTAACTACTGTTCTGACTTTGTGATCAGAGATTAGTTTGGTTTGTTTTTGAATTCAATAGAATAATATATAGGCTTCTCCTCCCCTCCCTGCCAGCTGCTTCATATAGCATTGTGTTTGTGAGATGTATCTTAATTTTGTGTATGGCACTAGTTTTCTCATTTTCACTGAGGTGTAGGATACCACTGTATAAGCTACAGTTTATTTCTCCTTCCTACTGCTGACGGACATTTGGGTCGTGAGTTTTGAGCTCCTTAAATAATGTTACTATGATAAATCTTGTACATATCTTTCTGTGCACAAACATATACATTTCTATTGATTGTATACACAGGAGTTGTATTACTTAGTCATTGGGTATGTGTATTTTCACCTTTAGTAGATATTTCCAAATAGTTTTCCATACTGGTTATACCAATTTCCATTTCTACCTGCAGTGCATGAGAATGCCATTTGCTGCACATGCTCACTTACATTTGGTATTCTCTGATTTTTCGATTAAAAACTAGTCATTTTGGTGTGTAGTAGTATCTTATTGTGTTGTTTATCTGTGTTTTCCTGAGGATTAGTGATGTTGAGTACCTTTTCAATATGCTTATTGGTTTTTGAAATTATCTTTTATGAAGTTTTTTTTTGGTCTTTAGCTTATCTTAAAAATTGGGTTGTCTTTTTTCTTGGTGATTTAAAGTTGTTTTTTTGTTTTTTAATATTTCATACGTGAGTCCTTTGGACATGTGCATTGAGAAGATCTTCTCCTACCCTGTAGCTTTTTCATTTTAAGAACACAACTTTTTAATGAAGTCCAATTTGCTGTGTTTATCTTTGTGTCTTGTTTAAGAAATCTTTGCCTACCTCAAAGTCATGACAGTATTCTCCTGTCATCTCACAGCTTTATTGTTTTAACTTTATTGTTTAGGTCATACTTTCTTCTTCCCTCCTGTTCCATGGCCTGTGGATGAATGTGATTCATTTGACTGATTTTGACTTTAATAGTAGTAGTGATAGAAAATATACTGGTATGGCTTACTCATAAGAAAATGTTTTTATTTTATTTTTATATATGGCATTATAATTTCTGTATGATAACTTATTGCTAGTTAAAATAGATGATTTTTATTTTGTTGATTCTTTAAAAGGAATTTAAAAACTTTTTTTTTGTCTGACTCTAAAAGAGGCAATCAGTTTTACTATATACTATGTCATGTTCTGTCTTACTTGTTTTGTTTTTGAGGAGTCATAGTGTGATGCCTTAAAGACATTGGATTGTGCAGTCAGTGGCAGCTACTATATTTAAGCAGATGAATGAATCTCTATAAGGTTTGGTTTTGTAATCTATAAAATGGAGAGTAAATAAGGTGATTAAAAAAAGTGTGTGTAAGTTTTTTCAAATCTTTGGCAATGTGCCTGACAAACACTAAGAGCACTATAATATTTAGTGCTTTTTTTCTTGAATTTTTGAACTTCATTTTGAAGATTATTTTGACCTGAGACTTGACTGAAAGGACATATACTATGTTTATTATAAAATTATTCACAGCTAACTTTTCTAAGTAATAAAATTAATTTGTAAGTTTATGCATTTCTTTTTATTGTGGGCAAAATCTTAATTTTTTTTTTAGTATCAACATAAGGTGGATTTAAAAATACTTATGTTAATTTTTTTAATAAAATAGAATATAATAAATAAATAAATAGAAAATATATATTAATAAATATTTTAAAATATCTTTCTATTTCATTGGCTCTACTTTAACTCTGTAGATGCTACAGTTACATTGTCTAGCTGCTACTTAAAAGGTGGTAACTAGATACTAGAATGTAGAGCTTGGCATTGTATGTTGATGGTTAGGAATAATTTAACATATGGATGCTTTTCTAAGACATTGTTAGTATGCTGTTATCTGATTTGTTATAGAGCTCACTCTTTTTGTAGTCTAGTAACTGCCAATATCTGATAATTCATTAACTTTTCCATATATTACATTTAAACTTTCAGTTGTTTATAAGATTAGGAAAAATTTTGTTAATCATTTGCCAAAGTTCAGCACGTGCTTTGGGTTTTAAAGTAGTGTGAAAAAACAAATTGCTGTCTTGAAAATGGGATTCCTGCATAGACTTTACAGATTAGAGGTAACTCCGAAGTTGAAAAATTATTCCTGATATATTTATTTTTTTATTATTTAGGGAGTCTCAACGAGATTTTTAAAAGGCTATCAAATATTTGGTAAGTACATATTCTCCATGTTAAATACTTTGCATGTTACTTAAGTTTACATGTATATTACATTAATGGCATTTATAATAATAGCCTGTGTAAATTATAATTTATATTTCTTTTAATTTTTACCTAGTATTGGAATTTCTTCTCTTTATATTCTGATCCTCTTCTGATTCTTTCTACACATTGCATCAAGAAAATTCTTCTAGCATGCAGGCTAAGTATTAAAAGAGTTCAAAGAAAGTAGTAGCCTTCATGGGCAGAAATGCTAATACTTTGTGAATGAAACAGGATTTTCCTCACTTGAGATTTTTGTAACAGTTTTTGATTAGCTGTTGATACGAGTACAGATATCAAGATTCTTCAGCCATCCCTTACTTTACTCCTTACATTAGGTCCAGTTCATCACAATAAGCCAATGTGAAGACTCCGATCAGACCTTACGCTGTTTCCTATTTGGGCCACTCCAGTTTCTTTGTAATAACATTATAATATGAAAATTTGATAAGGGCCTGTAATTAAGAATTTCATAAACTTTTGATTTCACTAGATAGTGCTTTTACTGTTTTTACTTTTTTTTTTTTTTTTTTTTTTTTTTTTGCGGTACGCGGGCCTCTCACTGTTGTGGCCTCTCCCGTTGCGGAGCACAGGCTCTGGACGCGCAGGCTCAGCGGCCATGGCTCACGGGCCCAGCCGCTCCTCGGCATGTGTGGGATCTTCCCGGACCGGGGCACGAACCTGCGTCCCCTGCATCGGCAGGCAGACTCTCAACCACTGTGCCACCAGGGAAGCCCTACTTTTTAAAATTTTTGAGTGAAAGTGGGAGAATTAATCTCAGAATGTGTTTTACTTCACTATATAGGATTTTAGAGTTTTGTGCTGTGGTGATTATGCTTTGGTTGGTTACTCATGATAGATTTAAAAATTTTTGGATATACTTCAACAGTGAGGGGAAAGTATCAAGTGGCATATGTAGATTTTGATTATTTTAATATAGTAATAAAATTTTTTTAAGGATGAATACATTTACTTGATTAGCTAAAGGAAATTTCCTAGATACATGAAGAAATATTTAATCATTAATTTCTTTTATTATACTTTTTATATGTTTGAAACAATACATATTCAACTGAATGATATTTCTAAAATTCTGTAATAATCATAGTTGATGTAAGTATTCAAAATTATACCACTCTATTTACTGTATATTTATAATAAATATAACATTTTTAAGAGCAAATGATGTTACAAAAATCTCTTAAACAAAATTTTACTACTTTAAAATGTGGTAACTGATTTCTGGTAATGTATTAAGTGGAAAAAGCAATTTACTGCCATTTTTTCCCCCATTGATGCGAATATTTGAGTTAGTTTGAATGAACCGTATTCAGATTTGTGTAATCATTACTGCTATCTAGTTTTAGACATCTCCCTCCCCCCGCGCCCCCCCCCACCAGGCAACCAGTAATATACTTTTTCTATGAATTGCGTATTCTGGACATTTCTTATAAATGCAATCATACAGTATTTGTCATTTTGTGTCTGGCATCTTTCACTTAGCATAATATTTTTAAGGTTCACCCATGTGGTAGCGTGTATCATTTATTTTTATGGCTAAAAAATATTCTACTGTATACCACAATTTGTTTATCCATTCATCAGTTGGTGGGTTGTATCTACGTTTGGGCTATTAGGAATGCTTCTGCAGTGAACATTCTTGCATAAGTTTTTGTGTGCACTTATGTTTTCATTTCCTTTGGGTGTATACTTATAAGGGGCAGAGTTGCAGGTTAGTATAGTAACTGTGTGTAACTCTGAGGAACTGTCAAAATGGATGCACTGTGTTACAATCTCACCCCAGTGTATGAGGGTTCCAATTTCTCCACACTCTTGCAGACATTGATTGTTACACTGTCAACCTTTTTTGTATTTTAGCCATCCAGATAGATGTGAAGTGGTATTTTATTGTGGTTTTGATTTAGATGTGAAATGGTATTTTATTGTGGTTTTGATTTTCATTTCTGTAATGACTAATGATGAGCATTATTTCATGTGCTTATTGACCATTTACACACGTCCTTTGGAGAAATGTCTCTTCACATCCTTTGCCCATTTTTTAATTAGGTTGTCTTTTTATTGTTAAACTATACACGTTCTTTATATATTCTGGAAACTAGCCCCTTATGAGATAATATGATTTGCAAATACTTTCTCCCATTCTGTGGATTGTCTTTTCACTTCCTTTCTGGTGTCCTTTGAAGCACAAAAGTTTTAAATTTTGATGAAGTCTAATTTAACTCTTTTTTTCTTTTGTTGCTTATGCTTTTGGTGTCATATTGCAAAATAATCTTTAAATAAATATTCATTGATAGTCTAGGTCTGTGACAAGGTTTTAATTATCACAGGGCTGTAAAGCATTGACATTTCCTGTGTTTGACAGCCAAAGCCCAAAGGAAGCAATTATCCTTGTATTTGTGCTTCAATTCCTCAGCTAATTGTTTTAAGCAAAACATTATGTTTTGATTCCATGAAAACGTTAGCTGTGTGTGATATGTTTATTGATATTGGTCTCATGAATTCATAGTTAGTTTTTTAGATTGGAGAAGAACTAAGTATTTAGTTTATCGTGGTGTTTATTGCATATTTGATTTCATACCTTAATAAACCATCGTTTTTTAGGCTAAGAGTATTATCAGGGTTCTTTTTAGCTTTCCTGTGAGGAAAAAATAGATTTTGAGAATCTTATTGATTTTAATCTTGTGCAGGTTATTTGTAGCAGTGATATTTTGATGTTTTTGTAAACCTACATATGCAATACGTATATTTTTCTTCTGCTTTATTAAGTATGTGCCTTTTTAATTTTTATGGGACCATTTTAGTTTCTTATTTTTTACATTATGTGGTTTTTTAAATCAACTGGAGGCATATTTCAGGATGTATTGGCCTGTAATGTTGTCTAATTCAGTTTTTTAGAAAAATGGCATGTGACAATGAAGTGTCACTACTCTTAGTAGATTGGCTTTCTGTGTAAGGGCAACAGGTTGTAATACAGTATAAGAAATATATTTTTATTTGGGGAATTTACTTTTGTATCTTTCATATTATCTAATAGTATTCTGTGTTAACTTCAGGTCAACCAAAGTCTATTTTAATGAAATTTTATAGAGCTAAGATCATTGATATTCTTCTTGTTAGTTGATTTTAAATCATAGTGTCCATTGGTGAACAGTCCTTAAGTGCCCATTGGATGAGTGATACTGTTCTTTACATTGATGTGTGTTATACTATCTGTGGACATTTTGCAATGGAAAAGGAAATAAAAACTGACATCTCATTCATGGTGGTATTAATTGTGATAAAAATAAGGAAAAGATTTAGCTGAGAGAGTTACCTCCTCCTATGGTTATATGTCAGATATGGTGATTAAGAGGATTTTGATGATCTATTTATGGCTGAATTAAGGTGAAATGACTTTTGTGCACTATTCTTTCCCCCTTCCCTTCTCTTGTTCTAAATGCTTATTTACTAACATAATAACTGAATATATATTAATTCTCTTTGAGTATTTATATTTGAAATGAGGTTTTAATATTAGTAGAGACCTCTTTCTCTTACAAGGGTAGGAAGGATTACCCTTTAGTTAAACCACTAATTTGTCACTAAAGTCAGTAAGGCCTGCCTTATACTACAGGGGGCAGCTTCTCAGCACATATACTAGAGTTTGCCATTCTGCTGATCCATAATACCTTGGAGATATTGGTCAGGGTTGTATGGATAGAACAATTAAACTACTCTTCATCAGAGGGGTCTTTCACTACTTTTTTTTTTTTTTTTTGCGGTACGCGGGCCTCTCACTGTTGTGGCCTCTCCTGTTGTGGAGCACAGG
Organism: Phocoena phocoena; assembly: GCF_963924675.1. Classification (NCBI taxonomy): domain Eukaryota; kingdom Metazoa; phylum Chordata; class Mammalia; order Artiodactyla; family Phocoenidae; genus Phocoena; species Phocoena phocoena. The sequence continues at coordinate 31,551,193 of NC_089223.1, read as the reverse complement.
CTCTGGACGCGCAGGCCCAGCGACCATGGCTCACGGGCGCAGCCGCTCTGCGGCATATGGGATCCTCCCGGACCAGGGCACGAACCCGCATCCCCTGCATCGGCAGGCGGACCCCCAACCACTGCCCCACCAGGGAAGCCCTTTCTTTTTTTAAAAGTTAATTAATTAAATTTATTTATTTTTGGCTGCGTTGGGTCTTCATTGCTGTGCATGGGCTTTCTTTCTGTAGTTGCGGCGATAGGGGGCTACTCTTCGTTGCGGCAGGTGGGCTTTTCATTGTGGTGGCTTCTCTTGTTGCAGAGCACTGGCTCTAGGCATGCGGGCTTCAGTAGTTGTGGCACGTGGGCTCAGTAGTTGTGGCTCGCGGGCTCTAGAGTGTGGGCTCAGTAGTTGTGGCACATGGGATTAGTTGCTCCATGGTATGTGGGATCTTCCTGGACCAGGGCTTGAACCTGTGTCCCCTGCATTGGGAGGCGGATTCTTAGCCACTGTGCCACCAAGGAAGTCCCTCTTTCACTACTTTCTAATCTTACTCAGGAAAGCTCAGCTAGACTTGAATTATTCTAAATGTCACACTGTTTTTTGCACAAATATCTGAAAGCTATCGCACAAGTAGTATGACTTTTTTTTTCTCCCAGTGCAGTTACTGTAGTAACTGCATCATGCAGAGTTTTCCTAAAAGCTTTTTCCTTCAGAACTTACTTTAAAAAAATTTTTTTAAATTTAATTTTATTTACTTTTATATAGAGTAGGTTCTTATTAGTCATCAATTTTATACACATCAGTGTATACATGTCAATCCCAATCGCACAATTCATCACACCACTGTCCCCACCCCCTCACGGCTTTACCCCCTTGGTGTTCATATGTTTGCAGAACTTACTTTTTAAATGAAAACTTAATCCAGATTAACTCACATTCAGTCTAGTAGCCATCTTAATTTTATTCTTATTAATATCTAAGATTTCCATTCTCCTGATCTTTCTTCAGAAATTTCTCAGTCTATTAATCCAGGGGTCCCCAATCCCCGGGCCGGGAGCCAGTACTGGTCCAAGGCCAGTTAGGAACCAGACTGCACAGCAGGAGGTGAGCGGTGGGCAAGTGAGCGAAGCTTCATCTGCGGTTCCCCATTGCTTGCGTTACCGCCTGAATCACCCTCCGCATCCCCATGGAAAAACTGTTTTCCACAAAACCGATCCTGGTGCCAAAAAGGTTGGGGACCACTGTATTAATCTAAAGAGTTACAACTGTTCATTTCTTCTGTTTTATCCCCTGTTCGTGGACTGCTTTATTTTGCTAGAGTGATATCAGTTTACTGTCTTGAGAGGTTCCTAGTATAAATTCACATCCCCCCCGCCCTGCCCCAGTATAGCCTCAGCGCTCCTTGGTCATCTTTATCTCTTTTTCATCTTCTATTTCATTCCACATTATTAGTTATTTGGAACCTTTCCACTCTCCTCAAATGACCAGTCCTGTCCCTATTTCGCTTATTCTTTCTTCATTTCATATTTTATACTCTTTCTTTCCCCAGTCTAAGTTTACTCAAAGAATAAAATGTTTTCATTTCTTTCAAAAGCTAACATCTGTATTCTCAGTCTTATTCCTCCTTTCCTTCACTGGAACCTTGTTATTCTTCCTTTTATGCTCCATGCCGGGTTCTCTGCCTTATCACACTAAATCTTGAAAAATATCTTACTTCTACTATTTTCCTATCTTTCCCGTTATCACTGAGCTTGTTTGATTTATAGTTGTTGACTCTAGGTGTCCAATTTCTCAACTTTTATTCAACTACCTTCTGCAGTTTGACTATTGTTTCTACTAGTGTTCTGCTTCCTCAAATGAAAGTAAACCACTTTTCTTACCTACCCAGATAGACATTGGTTAGGTTGATGATAGAATGTTCTGTATCATCCCCAAAATAAGACTGAGTTCCAATTGCTAATCTGTGTCTTTTCTTTTCTCATCCTGTCCTACCTTTTTCAGCATTTGGTATTTTGCTTTTCCTTAACATTCAGTTCTCCCTTGTCTTCTGTAATACTTTAATGGTTTTTCTACTACCTCTCTAACTAAATGCTTGCTTTCTTTTTTATTGCTTTTTTCCTTTATAAACTGGGTTGAAGCTTTGCTCCTCCTCATTATATATCATTTTTAGGAGGTGGTCTCTGCTTTTATTATGTAAATTATCACAAATTTGTGATGACTCACAGATGCCACATTTTCCTTTATTACCTGTTTTACTTGAGTCATTAGGTCTTAAGCACCACAAAATTAAATTAATATTTCTCAAGCTGAAAATATTGCCTCGATATATGCATGGAACTCAGTAAACACTTGTTGAATCACTGAATGACTCATCTTAGTCTCCCAGTCTGTTCTTTTTGTTTTAGATCACAATTTTAACCATTCACCTATTCTCATATTGCAAGCCTTGTAACATCTTTGACCAACTCTTGTCTGTGCTGGTTAATATTAGTTATCGTATTTTGGTCCTAAGCTTAACTAATGAGGCAGATGATATTCCCATTTGCAGATTGTAAAAATAAGGATCACAGAGGTTGTGATTTGCTTATAATTTCACAGGTAGTGGTGGAGTTGAAAATTAACATCTGATTCCTTATCACATGTTTTCTGGTTTTCACAGAAAACATTCTAATGATAAAAGCAGTATGATGGACAAGAAATTATTGTCAGTGTACTGTGTGAGTTAAGGTAGAGAAAGCAGGTAGGTGGGAATACTTTAAATTGTTACGTGATGAGATGAAGTCCTAATTTGGTGGGAGGAATGAAAATCAAGGATGTGAGAAGTTTGTCCCTCAAGATGAATAGAATTTTGACATCTGTTAGTGATGCCGGTAAAGTATTGAATGATCCCTCAGATAACAATGATAAAATCCAGATAAAATATTGAAAGAAAAACTATTTAAAAGCAGCAGAAAATGACCAAAAGGAGACAGAAGTCAGCTGAGAAGTTATCCTTTAAAGCCTGAAACTACAATGTGTAAGAGTTGTACATTTGTGGTTTTCTTGCTCTTGAGTGCATCCCAACCTCCTGTATTTCCAGTAGTACAGAACAGAAGTTAAATCTAGCCAAGTAGCTGGAAATTTATTGAGGGAAGTCCTAGAAGCAAGTGAACCACTGAAAAGTAAACAAAAACTGATGGAATTTTTTGCCAGCCCACCACCATTACAAGCAATTCTAAAAAGGAAGTTCATCAGTCTGAAGGGAAATGGCACCAGATTTCAAGTGTTATTTACAGGAAGAAACCAACATCAAAAATAGTGAGTAATTGGGTAATTATAAAAAACTATATACAGTTGACCCTTGAACATTATAGCATTAGGAGCACCGACCCTCCACACTGTTGATAATCTGAATATAACTTTACAGTTGACTCTCTGTATCTGGGTTCCACATCTGAGGATTCAACCAACCATGGATTGTGTAGTACATATTTAGTGAAAAAAATCGATGTATAAGGGGACCTGAACAGTTCAAATCAGTGTTGTTTAAGGGTCCACTGTATGTGTGTGTGTGTATATATATATATATATATATATATATATATATATTTTTTTTTTTTTTTTTTTTTTGTGGTACGCGGGCCTCTCACCGTCGCAGCCTCTCCCGTTGCGGAGCAACAGGCTCTGGACACGCAGGCCCAGTGGCCATGGCCCACAGGCCCAGCCGCTATGCGGTACGTGGGATCCTCCCGGACCAGGGCACGAACCTGTGTCCCCTGCATCAGCAGGCGGACTCTCAACCACTGCGCCACCAGGGAAGCCCTCCACTGTATACTTTTATTATTAAAAAAAAATTACTGATTAAAGCAAAACTTATAATACTGTATTTTTGGGTTTGTAATGTATATATGAGAACAACAGCACAAAGTTGGGGGTGTTGAGTTCTTGTATTTCTCTGATGTTAATGTTGAGCATCTTTTCATGTGTTATTGACTATTTGAATATCTTTGGTGAAGTATCTGATCAAGATTTTAAGAATTGACATATTACACAGTATTTAATATAACATGTCATAATAAGACCTATTATGACAAATTGACATACTAAGCAATATTTAGTCTTTTTTTTTGGCTGCACTGTGCGACTTGTGGGATCTTAGTTCTCTGACCAGGGATTGAACCTGAGCCCTTGGCAGTGAAAGCATTCAGCCCTAACCACTGAGCCCCCAGGAATTCCCAACAATGTTTAGTCTTCTAACTTATGAACGTGGTATATCCTTCATTTATTTAGGTTGTTTTTTCATTTCTCTCAGTAATGTATGGTAGTTTTTCTTTTTCTTAAGGTGATAAAAAAACTGAACTCTGTACCCATTAAGCAATAATTTCTCATTTCCCCCTCTCCCAGGCCCCAGTAGTATCTAATTTACTTTCTGTCTGTATGAATTTGCCTATTTTAGATATTTCATACAAGTGTACTGGCATCCAGTATTTGTTCTTTTGTGTCTGGCTTATTTCACTTGGCATAATGTTTTCAAAGTACATCTGTGTTGGAGCATGCATCAGAATTTCCTTCCTTTTTATGGCTGAGTGATGTTCCATTGCAGTATTCCACATTTTGTTTAGATCTGTTCATCTATTGATGGACACTTGGGTTGTTTTCACTTTTTGGCTGTTGTGAATAATGCTGCAATGAAATTTGGTGTGCAAGTACCTGAGTCCTCTTTTCAATTCTCTTGGGTGTATATCTAGTAGTGGAATTGCTGGGTCATATGGTAGTTCTATGTTTAGATTTTTGTGAAGCTGCTAAACTGATTTCCATTGTGGCTTCACCATTTTACATTACCATCAGCGATTTACAAGGGTTATAGTTTCTCCACATCCTCATCAGTGCTTGTTATTTCCTGTCTGTAGTACCTTTGTGGGGCAGATTCCTTAGGATTTTCTACATAAACAATCATGTGAACAGAGACAGTTTTACTTCCTTTTTGATATTTTTGCTTTTCTTTTTCTTACCTTTTTGTTTGGAATTTCTACAATATAATGTTGAATATAAGTAAGGAGAATAGACATTCTTGCCATGCTCCCAAACTTAGGGAGAGTATATTCGATATTTCATTAAGTATGTTGTTAACCATAGGACTTTCATAGGTACTCTATCTGGTTGAAAAAGTTCTTTGCTGAATGGTTTTGTTTGTTTGTCTGTTTTTAATCATTAATGGTATTTGATTTTATCACTGACTTCTGCATCTATTGCCACAATCATATAGATTTTCTCTTGAACTATTAATGTGTTTGAATTACATTATTTTTCATGTTAACTCAACCCTGCATTCCTGGATAAACTTTACTTTGTCAGACTGTATTACTGTTTTTATGTATCACTGGATTTGATTTGCTGAAAATTTTGGCAAAACTGGAAAGTGTCCTCTTTTCCTCTATTTTGTGTACTACTGGCATATGTTTATATGCCAAATATATAGTTTGTGTAAATCTGGCATATGTTTTCCTTAACTGTTTGGTAGAATTCACCAGTGAAATCATCTTGGTCAAGAGTATGTTTTGAAGGAAGGTTTTGGATTTATGGATTTTTTATTCTTCCTGGTTTTATTTTTTTATGGGTAAGTCAGCTGTTTTAGTAATTGGTGCTTACCTGGTTAATCCATTTTTCTGTTATGAAATCTGGTTACTGGATTGGATTTTTTTCTCTCTTTTCAAATAGTAGTTTTATTCCTCATTTAGTTTCCTTGGGTTAGTTACACTAATGAAGAGAGCTACATCTTAAGTATTTAGTGATTTAAAAATATGTAAATGGACTTATATATACCACCAAATGTAAAATAGATAGCTAGTGGGAAGCAGCCACATAGCACAGGGAGATCAGCTCGGTGCTTTGTGACCACCTAGAGGGGTGGGATAGGGAGGGTAGAAGGGAGACGCAAGAGGGAGGAGATATGGGGATATATGTATATGTATAGCTGATTCACTTGTTATACAGCAGAAACTAACACACCATTGTAAAGCAGTTATACTCCAATAAAGATGTTTAAAAAAATGTAAATGTATAAATTGTCTTCGGTTCACCCATGTGTCACCTAGGTTTTGAACTGCTTTTTCCTCCCTGTTTTAATGTTTTTGCTTGGATGCTAAAGAGGACTTTAGTTCATTGTAGTTTTGTACTGTAGGATTCTTATAATAGCTTTTTGTGTGTATGTCTGTGTGGTCCTATGTTGTAGTATAGTCTTGCCAGGGAAAACTTGATTTTGTTTGATTTAAGGTCTGGTGAATGCCATTTTCCCCCCTGTACATTTACTGCTACCCCAGCACAACCTTATATATAGTAAAAACAAATTTCTTTCCTAAACTGTAATGTGAACTTTTGATCTATAATAGTTTTAGCCTAACTCACAGTATATATACAGAGTAGGCAAATGTGAAAAATACCCAGCTGGTTATTTGGCATATGGCAGTTTAATAAGTTAAAAAAATTCCTGTTATTGCCTATTTTGAAATTGCATAGTGTTTTGCGCTAACTAGTGTGATTTGAACCTAAATTTTAATGTGAGGCACATTCTAATCCTGCTTCTCTCACTTACCTTTCTCACTGTAAATTTCATAATACTTTGATTATGTTCTTTGTACTTTATTAGAGATCCATTTTTTATTTTCTGTTGCACTTTCTGAAATTTGTTAGTAATTTTTTTTTCTTCTCCTAATGTTACATAAGATTTGAATTCCTGGGACAAAACTCTGGTAACAGTGGGTAATTCTTTTAATATTAGCACTTCTTTCTCTCATTCAGTTATGTAGTTATTGCCTGGCAAATGTCTGAAAAGATCTTTTAACACAAATTTAAAGATTTCTTTAGGTATAGGTAGCAGACAGTTTGTTTGGTTTTGGCTAAAGTAATCTGAGCTGGGGATATATTTCATTTAATTTGGGTGTAGTGGTATATATTTATATGGAGATCAGTCATGACCATGTATAATTAAATTATTGCTAGCTGTCCCATTGTAGGGATGTGTTCTTAATGTCCAGTGGCTCTAGCCATTGTGACAGGAATGTATAAGGCTAGAGCGCATATACATTATGAAAGTGTCCTGCGATGGTCGTTACTAGAAGTATGAGTACACTACTAGTAGCAGCAAAGGAGAAACTAGGTTTGAAATTTACAAAGTCAGAATCAAGTCTATGGAAATGTTTACAGATACATATCTAAAACTGTAAGATTAGGTTTTCATCCTACTCATTCAAAATGTCTGTACACCTGTATAGAAAATAATACATAATGTAATGTGTATATTGTATATTCACCAAATATTTTTCCTATTTTAGTTGAAATAGCATATTTAATAAAATTAAAATATGTGATTTCATCTGCTTATTGGAACACTTTAGTAAAGCAAGTATGAAATAATAGACTTCTGATTTGGAAGTATGTTAAAGGTGTATTCTTTTGTCATATTTACATTTATTTAAGAATTAAGATAAAATTTAGATTAAATTTATGGAATATGAAACAAAAATGGTTAAAGATGTGCCACAAGTAATTAGAAGTTATTCTGACATTGCAAAGTGAATTGTGACATAAAAATGTTTTGATCATGCAAAAGCAGTAATTCATTTAAGAGGAAAAAATATAAACAGAAGTAATAGGCTCTTGGTTTTTTGATAGTCCAATTAATGAAAATGAATCGTATGAAAATATTGGGAAAATATTTAAATAACTTACTTGTTTGAAACCAGAATCTCTGATCAGTGAACATAGCATAAAACTCATAACCCGCCAAGAATGACATTGATGATTGTGTTATCATCAATGAATGTCTTAAATTTAGGGTATGTAAGATTAGTTACTGCACAAGAAAACTTGAATTGAAATATCAAGTTTATATATGAAAGGAGCGTGATAGGAGTTCCTCATATTTGTCAACTCTCTCAAAAATTTACACGACATTCCCAATAACAGGTTGTGAAATTCGAAGTTTGTAAACTTTGAATAATAAAAAGAAATTATGATAAACTATACTAGAAGAAAGACTGAATTATCCTCCTAATCTCTGTATAAGAAACAGTATAAAATTTTGTCACATGAAAAGCCAAGCAAAGATTACTCAACCAAAAAATAAAGGAATTATGGCATAACAGAATTGTGTCAGACATTTAATTAACGTGTTATTTTTCTGGATTTATTTATGGTATTTGTCAGTCTTTTAAAAATTAGTATTTTGTTATTTTTTCACATTTCAAATATGTATTCACTTTCATTTGTAATTTTGTATTCTTTCTTTTAAATCCTCCAAATTTTAGAAGCTTCAGGCCCCTTAAAACTTAGATGTGCCCCTATTAAAGGGATAGAGCACACACAGATGCAAGTGCAGTCTGATGGGCTTGGTGGGGGATGGTTTAGAGAGACTGTCTTTCTGAAGAGGTGGCACTTGAACAAAGATCTGATTAAAGGCATGGAGAGAACCTTATGAGGGTTTGGCGGAAAGAGCAATTCAAGTAGGGGCACTGTTGTGGGAATGTCTGGTATGCTTATTAAGAGGAGGCAGTGAGGTTGGAGCCCAGTGGTTGGAGATGAGATTGAAAAGGAAAGCAAATTGTATACTTAAAGCAATTATATATGGCCTGGATAAAAATTTAAGGAATTTAGATTTTGATTCTAGTTATAATGAGCTTACCATTGTAGAATTTTTCACATTTTCAAACTGGCAATGAAACTTTTTCAAGTGCTCATTTGGGGACCCAGTTTGCTTTCATCTTTTAGGTCCTTCGTCCTTGTGCTTTATTTTCATGTTCCAACTGTATTAGGAAGGAGAAATAATCTGCATACCCACTCTCTTAAAATGCCCAATGCAGAAGGGCACACATAGTTTCTAAAATTCATTTTCCTTTGATGAGAGTTTAGGTGTAATTGTAAGGCAGAGTGCCCTGCTACATTGCCGTTACTATGGAAGGCGAGAATGAATTTTGGTTAGAAAATTTGTTGTCACTACCACATTAATACTTAGGTATTAGGACCTAATATCTGACTTCTTCTTAGGATTCCATATGAAGGTTGTACTATAGTTTACTGTTTAGCCATTCTCTTATTGCTAGATTAACGTAATTTTTAAGTTCTTGGTATCATAAGCAAGGCTGCAACAAGCAGCCTTGTTATGTTTACTTGAATATTAGGGTAGCTAACAAAAAGTATAATTGCTGTATAATAAACGTTAAAAAAATGTAATAGATACTGTGAAATTGTCCTTCATGTGTTACTCTTGTCAGTGGATGGGTATATCCATTTCACTACCTCCCCATTAATACTTGTTGTTGTTTTTGATAATCTTTTAACTGAAAAATATGTTCTCTTTGTTTTGGTTTGCATTTTCTTAATTATTGGTGAGGCTAAACACCTTTTTGTAAGTTTTTGGTAATTCTTTCTACTGTGAATTGTCTACTTATATATTCCCATTTTTTTCTATTAAAATTGTCTTTAAAAAATATAATCTGGTTATCATTTTAATCCTTTGGATTTTCTGTCTCTTTCAAAAACATTGTCCCAGTTTTTTGCCAGTTAAAAAAATTTTTTTAAATGGTGTTTTTTATCGTACGTGGTATTTCTATATTATTGTTTCAATATAGAAATGGAAAATATTGATATATTACTGGTTTCCAAACTACTCTGTGGAAGCAAATATTTTACAGATTCTATAGACTAAAGTTTTTAGATTAAAAATGTCTAATGTTTATTTATTTTCTCCTTTTTGTTTAAAAAATTTCAAACCTACAGGTGAGAAAATAATACAGTGAACACCTGTATACTCTTCACTTAGACTCAACCAGTTGTTAACATTTTGTTAATATTTTGCCACATTTTTTTCCAGTCTGTATCTCTATTTCTATTCATATCCATATCTACATTTACATATCTACATATAATCTTCTTTTGATTACACATTTAGAAAGTAAGTTTTGAGCAAGCAGGTGGTTGCCAGAAGGAAGGAGGGGGTTGGAGGAAAGAACTAGGTGAAGGCAATTGAGAACTACAAACTTCCATTTGCAAAATAAATGAGTCATGGGTACGAAATGAACATTGTGGGGAATATAGTCATTAACTATGTAAAATCTGTACAGTGACATATTGTAACCATACTTAACATGGTGATCATCCTGAAATGTATAGAAAAACTGATTCACTATGTTAACAGGAACGAACATAGTGCTTGAGGTCAGTTATACTTCAAAAACAAACAAACAAACATACATACATAGAAAAGGAGAACAAATGTGTAGTTACCAGAGGTGGGGTATGTGGGGAGGGTAATTGGATGAAGGCAGTCAAAAGGTATAAGCTTCCAGTTATAAGACAAGTACTAGGGGTATAATGTACATGATAAATATAATTAACACCACTGCGTGTTATATATGAAAATTGTTAAGAGAGTAAATCCTGAGAGTTCTCATCACAAAGAAAATTTTTTTTCCTGTTTCTTTAATTCTGCATCTATAGGAGATGATGGATGCTCACTAAACTTACTGTGGTGATCATTTCATGATGTATGTAAGTCAAATCATTTTGCTGTATACCTTAAACTTATACAGTGCTATATGGCAATTATATCTCAAAGCTGGAAAAAAAAGTTTTGTACGTTCTAACATTTAACTGCTAAATACTAAGCATGTATGATATAAAAATAAGATTTTTGAAAATGTATAGCAACAGTATCATTATTGTACCCATGAAAATTAGCCCTGATTTGATAAAATCTAATAATACTGTCCATTTTCAAATTTTCCTAATTGCTTTCTAAAGATTTTTATAATCCCCACCCCCATCTGCTGCCTGCCCAATCTAGGATCTAATCCAGGATCACTCGTATTTGGTTATAATGGTTTTTTTAGTCTCTCTTAATCTGAAACAGTCTCTTGCCTTTATTTTATATTTTATGACACTGACTTTTTAAAGAGTCCCAGCTAGTTGCCTTGTAGGCATTTTTACATTTTCAAATTTTTCTGAGTATTTCCTTATGATTGGATTCAGGTTAAAACATTTTGGCACAACTAAAACATAGGTGATAGTGTATGCTTTTCAGTGTATCACACATGCCAGTTTGGTTCATTATTGTTCATGATAAGCTTGATTATTTTCTCAAGGTGGTGATGGCCAGATTTCTTTATTATAAAGCTACTTCTCCGTTACTGTTTATAAGTAACCTGAGGGTGATACTTTGAGGCCATGTGGATATGTTTCCTACCAAGTTTTCATCCAACAGTTTTATCGTCTATTGATGATTCTTGCTTGAATCAGTTAATACACTGAGTTTTAGTGTTTATGGTATTTAAAAACACAAATATAAATTAAACACAAATTTAAAACAGTTGTGGTGTATCAAATTTTAAAGTGTTAGACACCACTAGTATATTAACGTGCTGTCAGAGCAGCTTTTTAAAAGCATTTCCTGCTTTCTTCTAAATGTATTGTCAATGCCCTCCAGCAAAGAGCACCAGAAGCATACCTGCAGTTGGACAAGTTGGGTGTATTACTCATTGCAGCAAGGGAGCACACACACTATGGGAGACCATGGGGTCCCAGTAAGAGGGTGTCGGGACTTAAAGGATTTGGGCTTTGGTTGAGTGATTTTGGGAATGGTCCAAGGCAGCAGAAGTCCACTCTGGATTAGGTACTGTCAAAAAGCAGGAACAGTTTTATGATTTCGTACCCCAACAAATCTTATCTATAGGGACAGCAGAATAAAGTGAGACTAGAGCAGTAATTGTTAAAGAAGCAGCATTCACTCATACTTTTTGCAAGAGGGGGATGTTTGGTATTTTGTGGCTTGGAGAGTGTTCATATTTTGCCTGTGTTCAGATGTGATTACTGAGTGGTCTTGTAGTCATGGTTCATCCTGATCAGAGTGACCATGTCTAATGCAAAATGTTCTTTGAAATTGTTTTATGTTCAACAGAAGAATATCAAGGCTGGCAGATGGTACTAGGCAAGTTCCTGGATATTAGGAGTTCTTTTCCATCTCTCAGTGTCATTTAAAAGAAAGTTTTAAACTCACCAGTGTTTTTTAAGGAAGTTTTCCAACTGGGTATATTCTGTATGTAAAGTTTAAGAATGATGACTCTACTGCATAGGTGAGGGGACTGGAGGGTGTGGGCTCAGCTAAATGTGGCTGAGACTCAGATGCATATACAGCTCCTGTGTTCTTTTTGTGCTTTGTCAATAATGTATATAGTCATTGTGCAGTTAATGAATCTGTAAATATTTCGAGCATATTGTATTACAGATAATATTAGTACTCATTTTAAATTTGGGGTGTTTAGTTTTATACATTTATAATAAGTTAACCGTTGTTGGAAACTGTTAGTGATTTAGCTTTGGATTGAAATGTTCCAATGTATCTTTTAGAAATTTCTTATTCAGGTACTTATCTTTATGTATCAGGATTTTCTTAATATAGTCTAACCCAAACAATACAGAAATAAATTGCTGAAACTGATAAAAACTCATGACTACATATTTTTACATTTATTAGACAGCCACATTGTTTTATTAATTCTCTTTGTGTAAGTAAATATAACTTAACATAACTTTACACTAATAATATTGTTAATATCTTTCAAATATTATAGTTCCATTTAAGATTTTGTTTGCAGAAGGTTCTTTTGGGAGGAAATGGTTGAATATCACTATCTTATGAATAGCATAAAGTAAACATTTTCTGTTTGTTTGGTATTGTTACTTCTTTAACTCAGAATAGGTATAGTACATATTTATTTATATAGTAATGTATATTTATGTGTATTACATCCCCAGATCTTGCTTTTGAGGATTTCTGACTTCTCCGAATCTATTTGTTATGGAAATTAGCAATTTTAGCTCCAATATAATTAGAAACTTTATGATAAAATATAAATTCCACAGAATTTGTTCTGGATAGTAAAAAAAAAATTTAATGTTTTTGATATGACTATTTTAATAATATGTCATACACTTTGCTTTTTTAAAAAGTAGCATATCATGACCATAGTTCATTTTTGGATAACTTAGGGTTTCCCATTTGAATCCCAGTTATTGTACAGGGATGCCATTGCAGAGAGTTTACAGTTTAACTCATCCCTGACTTTTCCAAATAGGCAAGTCAGTGCCCTAGGGCATTTTTCTTTCCGCATTCCCTCCTTTCCCCCTCCCTTAATACCTATTAAAACCATTGTTACACTCCATTTTATAGTTATGGCAGAAGGTTTGCCCTCCCCCATCCTTAGCTATTATTATCCACAGTTGGAAGGTGTTAGTGTTAGGGATTTATAAAGTATTACTTTCTGTACTTTGTAGTACAAAGAAAATTGGTGCTTTTATTGTAGTATTGACTGTGCTTTTTCAAACCACACTTCCCCCATGGTTTGGAATCACTGCTGTATTAATGTAAGGTCAGTCTGCCTATGATATGATTCCCCATTTATCACCAGGGTTAACTGAATTAACTGCTGTCTATAAAAAGAATCTTAGGAATGACTATTGGGTTTGCTCTTTGCATGTTTTGGCTACTCTTGTAGTTAACTTGGCTATAGTATTGTAGCAACTTATTTGCCTCAAAGAGATTTGCCCCAAAGCTTGATTGAAAAAAGTGGATCTGCTGATAGTTTTGAAAATATGATGATCCTGAAGTCATCTTTCTGGCTTGACTATTTTTCTCATGGCATTAATGATAGATGGGATGCTATTTTAGGTAGTAAAGTTATGTTGTAGTCTGAACTTGCTGTACTATTTTGGCTAGTAACTTAGCGGAGAATACCACTTTCTTAGTGGCGTGCAGGCTTCTCTCTAGTTGTGGCATGCATGTTCTTTTCTCTTTTCTAGTTGTGGTGCATAGGCTCCAGGGCATGTGGGCTCTGTAGTTGTGGCGTGCGGGTTCCAGAAAGTGTGGGCTCTCTAGTTGAGGCATGTGAGTTCAGTAGTTGTGGCACACAGGTTTAGTTGCCCCGAGGCATGTGGGATCTTAGTTCCCGACCAGGAATCGAACCCATGTCCCCTGCGTTGGAAGGTGGATTCTTTACCACTGGACCACCACTTCTCACCTGTCATTTGGGGCTGTTTCACTGCACCTTGCAGTGAATATGCAGAGGAGTAACTAGATCCTAATTTCCATAAGTTGATCATGCCAGTTGGGGAACATTTTAATTGTGGTTGTCTAGCTATGTTAGGGCTGTATTGGTTTTGCTTTCAACTGTGCTACAAAGTGGAAAAGATTGAATTGCTTATCAATCTCTCATCACATGCTAAGACTTTCCAGTGACCCATAGGAGTGACATAGCAAACCAAACATAACTGGGGTGGTTTTCCAATCACAAGCTCCCACCTTCCTCTCTCTGTCTCTCTCTGTCTGTCTCTCTCTCCCTCCCTCTTTCTCTGTTTGAATTTTGGACTTGTTTCTTGTCATATCCACACTGTAAGCAGTTCTTTCCAGTTAGAAGTCAGTTGACTCTTAATAGAGCTGGTTTACACAGAGATGGGACTAGGGTAGCAATCCAACGTGAGATTATTATGCTGTCATTTTAAAATGAGCAAATGGCTGTTTATGAGATGGTGGTTTGTCTAAGATAGTATTGCCTACTGAGGTTTGTCTGACCTAGAGCCCAGATGTGTTGATTTCCTAATAATGTCTCAGTGTTATGATGGATCATGCACATCTGGATCATTCTTTTTAGTTGACTAAGTTGATACATATCTTTTATCTCTGAGAGTTAAAAATATTAAAAAAGTCAGAAATTTATTAGGCACTCTCTCTGAAGGTGAAAATAAATGTGCCTCATAAACTAATAAAGTTTATTTTTGACCACTATGGCAATCTGCTTAGAAAGTTTATTTTAAACATCAACTTACAAAAGTCTCCTGAACTTTCTCCTTTTTATGGTGTTGGGGAGGATAAGAGTGGTGGAGAAGCCTAGTGGAAACTGAGTACCACTACCCTTTTCCTTTACCTTCTAACCAGAAATCTTTCCTAAATTCCACAGTTAATATCTATATTCCAGCTCCAATTCTCAGGTGTCCTACAATTCAGTTTAATTCAGTTTGGAAACTATCGTTAATGTTAAATCCCACAAGTCAAAGGGCAGGGTTTCCAACAAAACTGCCTTTACTTGGGATGCCAGCCACAAGTGTGTTCCCCAAGCTACCTGCTCTTCTGTCTGACCTGTTTACAAATTCAGAGGTTTGTACAACTAGAAAGATTGGATGATTCCCTAGAATGATTCACAGAACTCGCTGAAAACTCTGTACTTATGATTATACTTTTATTTTAAAGGATACAACTCAGAAACTGCCAAATGGAAGAGAGGAATAGGCAAGGTCTGGGGTGACGGTAGGGGCCATATAGAGCTTGCATGTCCTCTCCTCACGCTTTCTGTGAATGCCACCTCCTACCATATCAATGCATCCACCAACAAGGGAGATCCCTTGAGCCACAATGTTTAGTGTTTTTATCAAGGTCTTATTATGTAGGGGTAATTGATTAAACCATTGGTTTTGTGTGATCGAATTTAATCTCCAGCCCCTCTCCCGTCCCTGGAGATTGAGAGGTGGGGCTGAAAGTTTTTCTGGTGACCAACCCCCATCCTGAAGCTCTGTAATACCACTTTTAGTCACCTCATTAGCATAAACTCAGGAGTGGTTGAAAGGGGCTTTGACAGAGGTAGTGTCAGAATGGAAGGATTGTACCTTTAATTTGTGCATTCTGACACTAACTCTGATTAGTATCAGAATTGAATTGAATTGTAGGACACCTAGTTGGTATCCGAGAATGAATAACAAAAGACACTTTTATCACTCAGGAAAGTCACAGGCTTTTGCCAGGAACTGGGGCCAAAGACCAAATATATATATTGACTGTATTTTAAATTGTATTACAGTGTCAGTGTAACATCTTTAATCTTTCAAGTTGTCTTTGGTATTCTTTACTTTGTCTGCAGACTGTTTATTAAGATTCTACCAAAAAAATAGGTTTCAGATTTTAATTTCTCTGCTTCATTTCCATGTTCTAATTTTTAAATTTGAAAAGTTGTTTTAGATGTAATTAATGCATAATTTGATGACTTTTGACACATATATGTACTCATGAAGCCATCACCACATTCAAGATGAATATATACGTCATCCCCAAAATCCTCCTTATAACTCTGTAATTCCTCCCTCCCTTCCCCCACTTTCCCGGCAAACACTGATTTTCCTTTCTGTCATTACAGGTTAGTTTGTATTTTCTTGAATGTTATATAAGTAGACTCATATAATATGTCTCCTCTTTTCTCTGGCTTCTTTCCCCCAGGTTAATAAATTGGAGATTTATCCATATTGTTGGATGGACTATCAATACTCTGTCCCTTTTTATTATGGAATACTAAAATTTTGATTTGATTTTGATACATCACAATTTGTTTTCCATTTACCTGTTGCTGTGTTGGGTTGTTAACAGTTTTTGGCTATTGCAAATCGGCTACAAACATTTGCATGGATTTTTTCATGTGGACATGTGCTTTCCTTTTTCCTCTGAGTGCAATAGTGGGATCATATACCAGGTATATGTTTACCTTTATAAGAAACTAGTCCTTTGTGTAACTGTTTGAGGTTTTTCCCTGTTTGTGGCTTGCATTTCATTTTTTTTAACCAATGTCTTTTGAAGTTTAGAAGTTTTTCATTTTGATGAAGCTGAGTTTATATCTTTTTCTTTTATATTTCATGCTTTTTTGATATACTGTGGGAGGTTGACTACTATCCCCAGCCCCAAAAATGTCCATGTCCTAATTTCCAAAATCTGTGACTATACTATCTTATGTGGCTAAAGGAACTTTTCATATGTGATTAAGTTAAGGATCTTGAGATGGGGAGTTTATCCTGAATTACCCTGGTGGGCCCAGTATAATCACAGACTCCTTAAAAGAGGGAGGTAAGAAGGTCAGGGCAGAAGAAAGAGAAGGGAGACTGAAGGTAAGAGGTTAGAGTGGTACACTCTGAAGATTTAGGAAAGAGCCAGGAGCTAAGGAATGAGGCAGCTTTCTAAAAGTTAGAAAAGGCAAGGAAACAGATTCTCTTTTAGAGCCTTTAGAAAGAACACTGACCTGCCAACACCTTGATTTTTTTTTTTTTTTTTGCGGTACGCGAGCCTCTCACTGTCGTGGCCTCTCCCGTTGAGGAGCACAGGCTCTGGACGCGCAGGCTCAGCGGCCATGGCTCACGGGTCCAGCCGCTCCGCGGCATGTGGGATCTTCCCAGACCGGGGCACGAACCCGTGTCCCCTGCATCGGCAGGCGGACTCTCAACCACTGCGCCACCAGGGAAGCCCCAACACCTGGATTTTTAGCCCACTGAAACTGATTTTGGGCTTCTGACCTCAAGAACTGTAAGAGAGTAAATTCATGTCGTGATATGCCAGCAGCCTTGAGGTAATGTGTTACAGCAGCCCTAGGAAGCTAGTACAGAAGTGGGCGGTGCTGCTGTAACCAATACCTGCACATTATAGAAGCGGCTTTGAGATTGGGTAATGAGTAGAATTTTGAGGAATATGATAGGAAAAGCGTAGATTGCCTTGAATGTACTGTTGGTAGAAACATGGATGGTAAAGATCCTGAAGATGAGGACTCAGAAGAAAGTAAAGAAAGCCTATAGCTTCTTAAAGAAATGCCAAAATGTCATAAACAGAATTTGGTGGAAACATGAACATTAATAGTACTGCTGGTAGGGGCTTGGAAGGAAGTGCACATGTTATTGGAAACTGGAGTAAAGGGGATCCTTGTTAGATAGTAACAGAAAGCTTGCCTGACTTTTGTCCTATAGTAACCTAGCTAACTCTTCTGTCTTGCCTTGGTAGAGTAGCAGTCATGTGTGTATAAATTTTGCTCTTCTTTTATGTACTTGCATAAAGTACTTCAGTTTTAATTAAAGTGACAGATTTATATTTTTATATAAATTAAATATACATTTTAATAAAATGTCAGGAGTTTTCAGAGCAAACATCTTAGTAGTAGTAGTAGTAGACTATGCTTATTCTTGAGATGTCATTATTACTGGTCTTTTTGCAGTTTCCCTTTGAATAAATGGATATGCAAAAACAACTTGCTGTAAAACCCTTAATTTCTGGATATTCCTGATGACTTCAAGAAAACTATTTTTTAAAACATAATTTTAACTTATCATTTTGAACTAAAATGGCTATTATAAAACACATACCTTGGTTTTAATGTATATATGCTCATTGAAGATAAATATTTAGAAAGTAGAAGTGTATTGTTTGGTAAAATAATTTTAAATGATAGCTTTTGTTAATGGTTATTATTTATTAGTATGATACAACTTATAAATATCTGTGCATTCAGTCTTTACCCTGTTCTTGCAAATCTTTTTCTTCTGTATTCTAGGGTTTTTGTTTGTTTTGTTTTTGGAGGGAGGATATGTAAAGCAGTAATCATTACTATATTTTCAACCATTGCCACGTTGAAACTCAGTGTTTAAATTTGAAACTAAAGTTAGTGCTATTTAAATGTGGAATTCCTAAATATTATAGTTCCCTCTTCTGTCTTTTCAGAGCTATTGCACCATGTTAAATGTTTCAAATTAATTTCAGCAAGTGTTTGAAAATTACCAATAGCCTTAAATTGCTGTTCGATTCTCTGGAGTTAGAAGGACTCCTGTGTCTGCCACCTCAAATCTCTAGTATTTCTGTTAAATTTGGAATTTGGAATAGTCATTATCAAAAATTATTTGTGGGAAATAGGAAAGATTGGGGTACAGGGTAAATGACATAGTGAAGAAGCATATAGACAGTTTCAGGATATAAGAAAACTAAAGTGGTTTCTGCAAGTCAGTGGCCTGAAAAAGAGGGGCAGGGGAGTTGCTCTCAAGTGAAAGAGATGTGAGAAACAAGAATCACATACCAAGAGTAGTTCTTTTTGGATTCTGTTTAGATCACATTATCTAAAATAGACATTCTTGAGGCAGTCTTAGAAATTTGAGTGTTGACTGGTATTAGTTAATACCTTGGAAGCTTAATTTGATAAGTGTGATAATAGTGATTTTGTTATTATATAAGGCAATGGCAAAATTAAAGATATGTGTGTGGGTGGGGGAAGGGAGTGACATGATATCTGGGATTTACTTTAAAGTGAATTTTTTTTTTTTTTAATTTTATTTATTTATGGCTGTGTTGGGTCTTCGTTTCTGTGCGAGGGCTCTCTCTAGTTGTGGCAAGTGCGGGCCATTCTTCATCGCGGTGCGCGGGCCTCTCACTATCGCGGCCTCTCCCGTTGCGGAGCACAGGCTCCAGACACGCAGGCTCAGTAATTGTGGCTCACGGGCCTAGGTGCTCCGCGGCATGTGGGATCTTCCCAGACCAGGGCTCGAACCCATGTCCCCTGCATTGGCAGGCAGACTCTCAACCACTGCGCCACCAGGGAAGCCCTGGGATTTACTTTAAAAATACCTTAAAAACAAAAACAATAAAAGACAAATATAGAAATATCGATAATATCTTGAATCATATTCCTAAATCTTTAAAAGTATTATTTATATTTCTAGTAAGAAAAATGAGGCTTTCCCCGGCCATTTCGTTCTTTTTTTTCTCCTTATGATTTATCACCATCTCCTATAGTAAATATCTGTTTTGTTGTTGTATGTCTTCTCCTGGAATATAAGTTTAATGAAGGTAGGAGGGATTTTTATCTGTTTTGTGCATTGCAACTTCTTCATTACCTATCCCTGCCTAGCACGTGGTTGGTGCTTAGTAAATAGTTGAATGAATGAACGAATGGGAACTAAAGCTATTGAATACTGAGGACCTGGGGTTTGGCCAAAGACAGAACTAAGGAGAACCCCTTTGACAATTAACCATGTGGAACTTACAGGGGAAAATGTGGCCTAGTACATTAAAATTTAAGGTGATAAGAAGCCGTCTATCCCGTGTTAGACTATGAAGTCATAATATATCAAATATTTAACATATTCTCAGCAATAGGAGTTGCTATAAAGTAATTGTTGTCTTACTGTAATTTCTCTAGATGTCTTTCATATAGTCTTTAACGTTTCTCCTCCCCCCAGTCATCTGTTTATCACATCTTGAGGTGTACAGCCATCCCTTGGTGTCTGTGGGAGGTTGTTTCCAGGACCCCCCCCCAGACACCAAACTTCGCAGATGCTCAAGTCTCTCATGTAAATGGTGTAGTGCAGTTGGCTCTCCGTATCCGTGGGTTCCACATCTGCCTATGTGGAGGGCTGACTGTTATTTGAAGGCTTTGTATTTCTTCTCAGGGGAAAAAGAAAATGATTTAAAACTAGTAATTTTGTACAGACAAGATGAATTTTAGAAACTGTTCTTATGGGTTTATTTTTATGTTAGAATATATGTAATCTCACATTTCTCCTTTTCCTAACAACTGCTTTTCTCTCTTTTTCACTGTATATGTGTTTACAAGCTAGATTTTAATGTCTCGCTTATGAACATAATTATCAGTTATCTACTACTTTTAAAAAATAGATTTTAGTTTTTAGCATTACTGTGAGACACAGCTGATAATAATTGTACTCAATAATTAAGGTGACCAAGTTGAGTATTAAAATGACATCAGTGAAAATTCAGAAACTTTTTATATTTGATATTCTAAAACGAATGTTTTCAGAATCACTGCTTTTAAAATTGCTGAAGTCATTTTTATAACCCCAAACTGTAAGCCTTGACTGAAGGAAAAATGTGAGCAAAAATTTCTAGTCAGTGTCAACTTTTTTGTGTTTCAGGACCCTATTATACTCTTAGAAATTATTTAGGACCCCAAAGACATTTGATTTATTTAAGTTATATTTCTCAATATTTAACCTATTAGAAAGTAAAACTGAGAAGTTTAAAAAGTACTGTATTCATTCTTTTAAATTCACTTAAAAATAACTGGTAATTATATGTTCACGCAATTAATATATTTTGGGGGAATTAGCCTTATTTTCCCCAAACAAAAAAAGTCAATAAGAAAGATGACATTGTCTTACGTTTCTACAAATGTATTTAAAGTCTGGCTTAATGAAAGATAGTTGGATTCTCTTATCTGCTTCTACATTCAGTCTGTTAAGATATAACAAACCATGTTGTCTGAGGAAAACTTCATTGTATACTTATGAGAGATTGAGAGTGAAAAACACAACTAACATCTTAGTATTATGAAAATAATTTTGATCTCATAGACTTTATGTCAGGGTCTCAGAGACCACCCCCAAGTCCATATTTTGAGAACTGCTGGAATAATTTCTCACTGGGAAACTGTATGTGGCAATATCTTAAAGTCTTTAAAATGAAAGACAAGTTTTAAATATATAATAGTGTCAACTGAGTGTTTCTGTTCCATATGCTCTACTTTAGGGGAACTATTGAAGTTAGCTTGTGCTTGCTTATGTATATATCAATACATTTGGGCATTGAGGAAGGATGTCCTGACCTGCAGGGTTGTGTTTGTAGGTTTCACATGTTTTAGACTACCATGTAATAGAACTGGTCACCTTATTTCTTAGAGAAGTAGAAACTTATTCAATAGTAATAGATGGTTAAAATTTTTAAAGCAAGTTTTTGGTATTCAGAGTTACTTGTAATTAAGGGGGAAAGCACAACTTTAAAATGCAGTTAATTTATTAAAAAATAATCATGATGCTTAATGTCATTAGTGAGCAAATATTACTGTTGTTTCCACCTCTTGGTGAATATAACTCTAGCCATACAAAGATAACTGTTTTTTTTCCCTAAATATGTTATGTTTCATTTTCTGAGAGTTTTTAAAGCTGTTTCTTTGTTGACTTGCCTTCTGCCTCCATCTGTATGCAACCTAAAAATCAATAGTATGTTAAATTAGCTGACACGGAAGGAAAAATAAGTAATGAAAATAGCACTTATTGCTTACATTCGATTTTAGTTATAACTAGTGTAAGATCCAGAGGGTATTGATGGGGAATGAGGGAAATGAAGCACTACACATCAAGTTATTTCACAAGTAGTAATCTATACTTTTGCATCTTTTATTTCATGGTTTTGTTTAGAACCAACATTGATGCTGAGTAGCTAGTAAAATAACTTACTTTCACTAACAGCATTTGGTGAGGATTGTTATTGATGCTTGTCTGTAATATTAGACACAATGATTTATTTAAAGGCTGTGTTAATTATAAAGCTAATAAAAACCTCATATTATGGGCATGCTATATATTTGTTGACAATATAAATTGCATGAGGTTTTAATGCTCAGTACATTGTCCTTACGTTCGGATGATGTACTAATTTTTTCATTACCTCTCTAAGCTTCCCAATCTCGCACATTTGCTAGGAGGAGTGCATTAGCAGCAATAAGATCTTTTTCTCCAACGTGTCTGACAAGCCTCTGAAAATGTGATGGAGCAAGCTATAGCTAGATTTTATAAGTTCTTTGGTTAAATCATGTAAGAAACTTAAACTTAAAGTACTTCACATTTTCCATGGTAATTTGCTCTTTCGATGAATAGCTGGGTAGCAGCAGCACAGGAAAAGCAGAGTTCTTGGCAATACCAGCTCAATTGCATCTGCAGATGAGGATTTAAAATTCTATGCAGCAGACAGTACCTCCAGCAGGCGAGTAAAAGGTTACTGCATTATTTTCCTTGTTTGTTTCCGTAGCCTTTATCTACAAGCAGATTTTTAAAAATGCAATGTGAAGTGCATGCCTGTTTTTAGATATTCTGGAAATTGATTTAAGTTTAACATGAATATCAAAAGGGCAGCGCAAGGTGAAGGAAGAGGCAATACTGGTTCTTTTTAGATTTAAACCAAAGAAGAAATTGAACACGAGATATACACAAATAAAGAACCTTTCAATGCCACAGAAAACAGGAAGTTTTTAAAATATACATTTTAATGCAAGGTATTTCTTTTAGTTTTTAGACTATCTTCCTCAAAAACAGTGCTGTTAACAGACTGATAATCGTGGATCTG
This sequence comes from Phocoena phocoena, assembly GCF_963924675.1. NCBI lineage: Eukaryota > Metazoa > Chordata > Mammalia > Artiodactyla > Phocoenidae > Phocoena > Phocoena phocoena. Next base: position 31,528,260 of record NC_089223.1, on the reverse strand, counting down.
TGAATGTTCATTAAGTTACAGTTGTTTGAAGTCTGATTATTTGGGAAGACTATAAAGTATTTGTATTAATGTCACCCTCTCTTGTCCTGTGGATTATAATTACATGGTATACATACATATATATATCTTTATACATTATTGGCAAAAGGTACTAGAGTATGGCTAACATAATTAATACTGTTGTTTATGTTTTCAGGGTGGTTTGTGGTTTTTGAATATTTTTAATGAGATGCAGGTAACCAGGTAGGAGAAGATTCAGTATCAAAACAACCAGGTTTTTGGTGGCTTTTCACTTATTGTCAATACCTATCTATGTAGTCACATGCCCTTTCCTTCTCATTTTAAACTCTTCTTACATTTATGATAGCAGGGGTCTCCTTGGATTCTCTTTCTTAGTTATTCTGTCATTATCAACACTTGCTATACAATTTTATTGCTCCATATTTCTCAAGTTTAAGTACAGTATTCAGAAGGAAGTTTTTACTTTGCCTATCAACCACCGTGCTGCCCTCTTCCAGCAATACTCAAAGATTTTTACTAGCTACTGTCTAAATTTTGTTTAAAAAAATAGTTATGCCTATGTTTTTGTATTTTAGATTGAATAACAAGATTGAAAACAATCCTATAAATTAATCTGTAATAAAGAAGTAAAATCAGTTGATTATTCTTACTGTGAGAGTTTGGCTGGCTTCTTGAATCGTAGAGTCATAAAGGGTCAGCAGTTCTGATTGGTAAGTTAAAGAATCCGTCCAGTAATTTGCTCCCTGTTGTTTCTCAAAGCAATGCAGCAGCAGTTCTTTTCCAGATATTGAGCGGTTCTTGAACAGAGTGTATGGGGACAGGGAGGGGTGGGGCTCATTCCTGTTGGTTGTTGAGACAGTGTGCATTTACAGAGGGAACAGGTTGGATAGGCTGAGCCGGAGGAGTAGGCAAGCAGATCTAAACTGATGGAGGACAGAAAGAGTGGTTAGTATAATTTGGGGGTATATTATCTTGAGTTTGCTCCTTTATTCAGTACTTGGGCTTTAATATAAAACAGTTTAAAATATTAAAGCACCCTACCTTCTTTCTAAAGAGTAGCCGGGAGACTTCTGCTTTTAATATCGAGTTTTTCTTGGCAGTGAGTTTGTGGCTCGTATCTTCTGTAGGGAAGCTGTTGTTTTATTCTTTTTTAACAGTGTTTCTTTCAGCCAGAGAGCTGCAGAATGAGGCAGTTAGCCAATTTTGAGTATACATGGGACATTACCAGTTCTGATTTTTTAAGTTAAATTCTCTGATTTTTTAAGTTAAATGAGCAAGTCAATGTGTGGCTGTGGCTGCAGCGTTATTTCTTCTTTAATGAAGAGGTTGAGCCGTTCGACCTGCTGCTCCGACCTGTTCCCTGGTAGCCATACATCAGACCAGTTGCAGAGATTATCCATCGAGTGTCCCAGGCAACCAAAGGTAACTACATAGATTTATTTCAAATAAAAATATACAATTAAAATGGATGCATTATAACTAAGACCAAGTGATTAAAAATAAAAGATCAATTAAAGATGTTCTGAGCAGTTTTCTTGACCTTGCAGTAGCTATCCAGTATCATTTTGTCATCATCAGATTGTGTAGCAATGGAAATGCACTGCAGTAATTGATTTTGTAATAGGATCAGGTGATTTACTAGCTGCACTGACAACCACTTGCTTGCCTGCTCTGAGCTGTGGAGGACTCTAATGGATGTTGTGATTGCAGCCCTGAGTTGCTGTGAGGCTGCTGGCCACTTAAAGCAGCAGCATGTATTTTTAAAATTAGAATAGTAAGTTTCTCTTTTTTGTTTTCTTTGCTGTAAGTTATGGGTAACCTCAGTAATTTTACAGGTAATTGAATGCCCCCATGAAATTTTAGAGATTATGTGTTATTTCATCCATCAGTTCGTAAAAAGTTCATTGGTACTGGTAGTCTTGAATATAATCTCTGCTCCCTGCTCCTAGTTTAGCATCAACATGTGTATCAACATACTTGGGTATTGATCATGAGAGCACATCTCTAAAATATAACAATTTATGTTAACTATCCTCTGTCATCTAAATGAAACAGAATATTTCTCACATTTGTAAATTTCATCAATTTCATCTAGCTATAATTATGATAATGGGATTATGGTAAATTCTTGTACTAGTGAGGAGTTGTATTAAGAGTTGTTTTGTATCCTTTTTTGGTCTTTTGCTTTCTTAGTGGTCTCATAGATACAACAACATTTAGGAACTCTGAGTTGAACCAATTCTAAGGAATGTTGATGAAAACATAGTAGCTATTTTAAAGTAGTGTTTAAGGGTATAGCAATTTAAAAATTTAAAAATTGGATATTAAAAATTTAGTATCCAAGATTATGAATTTTCAGTGATTATATTTTAATAATCTTTGCTTTCATCTTTCCTTTATGCATTTTAAACAAATAATTGATTATAAATATAGAAGTATAAGACCAAAGCTTAAAACAGAATAGAACTAGTGTTATGTAAAGGACCATCAGACTCAGGTGCCCAAGAGTTTGCCCACTTTGAAGTTCTGCTTAAGGCTTTGCATTAGGAAAGAAAATTATCTCCCCTCTCTACATTCCTCACCAACTCCTTTACCTCTCTAACTATCTAACATGTGAAGTGTTTTGTACACAGCCTGATACATAAAAATACTGAATTCTCTGTCCTTCCCTAATTTACATTCTTAAATCATATTCATTTTCTTGCCACAATAGAGGTGCTATTTCTTTCAGCCACATCTAAAACATTTACATTAATTAATGTTAATAATTTGCTATAGAAGCAATTGGGCATAAAATTGCCATTGTATATGATAGTCAAACCTCCAAGTGAAGACAGCTTCTCTTTGTGATATACTTAAATACTTGCCCGTAGTATTTGAGGCCTTTGTGTTTCTTGAAAGATGCAGACATTTCCAATATCATTCTATACTTTATCCTAAATTCAGGTACTTAAAACTTCAGTTATGGAAGACTAATATAATTTAAACACTAGTATTTGTAATCTTTTATTATTCAATTGGTAACAAGTTTATTAACCCCCCACCCACCCCCACCCCCACCCCCCAAAAAAAACCCTCTATGAACACTGATAACAGGAACATAAGGATGTTAATACCATAAGAGATTTGGTCAAGGATGTGTTGAAATTTCATACATATTGAAATGTTAAGTGGTGGATTACCAATAAATTACTAGTAAGTTTCACTGGATTGGTGAAAGCTTTTTTGCAGTGGGGCAGGCAAATAGGAGGAAAGGAACTGAATATCCGAAGTGTTGACTACTTTTTAAAAAGATTGGTTATAAAAGATAGGAGATACTGTGACCTGTAATTCAACACTCTGTGAAGTCCTAGCCCTAGTGGAACTGCTTTTTCTTAAGAGCTCTAGATCAAGCATTAAAAAACCTGGATTTATTCACACTCTGCCACTAATATGTTGTACTTGATGACCTTGATCAATTTGTATATGAACATTTTCAGGGTTCCTTAAGCATGCTTCTAAAATGTCCATTAAAAAGAAATGAGTTGACTCTTACCACTGTGAGGTATGGTAATACTTGACCTGGAAGCATGTTAAAGTTAGGAGGAAGGATGAAATTTCTTAAAGAACCAGGTTCTAGGTGATATTGAAATGTCTCTTTTCATTTTTCATGTTTTGGGGCTGGAGGGTGGAGAGGCACATGTTTTTGCTTAACAACACTTATCTTTTTGATATCCAATATTCTCTAAATAGGATAATTATTCTAGATAATAAATAAAATAACAAATTTGGGATTAAATTCTGGAGCTGCCATTTTTTCCTATGCTCTCTAACAAAGATAATGTTGTTAAAGAGTTTGTTTCCACACCTGGCATATTTTTTAGTCAGCATTTTTTTTTAAAGGCAGCCTTTATGTTGCTACTGCTTTTTCCATATAGGGCCTATCAGATAAGCTGAACACAGTCCTCTTTTTTGCCTGGGCAAAGTCGTTTGTGGGTTGATTGAATTAGGTGCATTCACCATGATGATCGTGTCATAATAATTATAACAAAGATTTATTGGACCCTTAACTTGGACCAGATGCTATCCTAAGCACTTCTATATTAATTATGCCATTTATGAGATAGGTGTTCTTACTGTCATTTTTAAAAATGAGGAAACTGAGGCTCTGAGAGGTTACATAACTTACCTTAAGTCACACAGCTAGGAAATAGCAGAGCCAATATTAAAACTTACACTTAAAAAAATATATTTTTAAATTGTGGTAAAATACTGTACTTTAATATACTTTTTTTTTTTTTTTTTTTTATGCGTTACGCGGGCCTCTCACTGTTGTGGCCTCTCCCGTTGCGGAGGACAGGCTCCGGACGTGCAGGCTCAGCGGCCATGGCTCACGGGCCCAGCCGCTCCGCGGCATGTGGGATCTTCCCAGACCGGGGCACGAACCCGTGTCCCCTGCATCGGCAGGCGGACTCTCAACCACTGCGCCACCAGGGAAGCCCCCTTTAATATACTTTTAAAGTATTTGCACTTTCAATTAAGCAGTGACTGCAGAGATGAAGCCAAGTTTTTGTCTGAAGACATTATATGATTACTTAATTTTTGTGTCTTGAATGAGAAGAAAGTGATATATTCTCCTCTTACTCAGCTTTTTGGAATATACTTTTCATTGTTGCAATAATTATTCATTTAAAGCATTTGTACTGTGTTTGCAGTAACGTTTCTCAAAGTGCGGTTCAGAGATCACTTATATCTGTATCATTCGGGATGGTAGTTGAATGCACAAATACACATCAGAACCCACTGACAGAATCACTAGAATTGGGTCCAGGGATTTTCATTTTTAAACAGTCCACTCAGGTGATTCATATGCATACCAAATTTTATATGTCCATATACATGTAGTGCATAGGGTATTAGGTTGAACCGTATGAAATTGCCATTTTTGTAGGCCTAGTGGTTTAATATCGACATTTTCATGGAGTTTAACCTACCATGACATCAATTTTGAAAATATGTATTAGTTGCACATTGTAGTGAGGGAGACTGGAAGCAAATACAACAAATTTATAAAGTGATTATCTCTGGATGATGAGATTATAGATAATTTAAAATATTTCTTCTTTACATGCCTAGGTTTTTCATGCCTTCTTTACATACTAGGTCTTAGATTTGACCTTTATAATAAGGCAAAACAAGTTGCCTTACTGATAACAGTTCTAATAAAAATATTAATATAGCTAAACATTTGCACCCAACATCAGTTAGTCTTCTCCTTTGAAATGTAGGTCCGTGAGGGCATTCAATTCTGTTTAAGATAAATTGTCCAAATTAAATATTCTGATCCAGGATGTAGCCTCCTTTAGTAGTCCTCCCTACCCCCAACCCCCCTTTTCTTAAGAAAAAGGAAACATGGGAAAGGTATTTTCATGGCTTATTTATCTGTACTCACAGCTTGGCCAGATAGTTTAACATTGTGGAAATCCTAGCAGTTCTTGACCATTAACCAGCCTCTGCTTGGCCTCTTCTACAAAATTTTTAGTTTTTTTTTTCCTTAAGGTCATCATATATTGCTAAGGCTCTCTCTGTGAGGAAGCTTGTCCCTGATGACTTTAAAACATTACTATGCTGGAGAATATTTTTTCTGGGCCAATGTGACTTTTACATTATTCTGACCTCATCCCTTAATGATGAATGAATGACCTAATTCTCACTACAGAAACGTGTTTTGTAGAAAAATAGTAGCCTCTAGTTGTCCCATTGCTTTGTCATCATTCATGTATTGAACTATATTTGTGCACATTCATGTTTATATTTATATATCACCATGTAGTAAAGGAGAGGCGCTTTGGAGTTAGGCTGATTTGTCGGAATGAATCAAATTTAGGTGACTGAGTTTTGGTTGGGTGAGGATAATACTAATTATCTGGTAGGATTCTTTTGAAGATTAAGACAGAATGTACATAAAACATCTAGCACAGTGATTGGCATATAGCAGATAACAAATGTTACTTCCTTTTCTAATGCTGAAATTTGAGACTGCAGAGATTAAGTGACTTGCCCAAGGTTACCCCTCGGCAAGCAAAGGGGCATGTAGCAAAAGTCAGATTCACTGACTACTATAATTCCTATCCTATCCTGATTCCTGTATGTACACATATACATACATTTGGGTGCATACATACATGGAGATTCTCCTACTGATTAAGGTTTATTCTTCCCTTAGTTGATTAACGTCTCACTAATTCGTATTCTTTTCTATTCAGATATTGATGCTGATAATGGTAAAAGATTGGTAGGGAAGCTCTTTACTTTATGTAAGTTCCTATTCTAATTAGACTAGTGCTGCTTTGAAGTGAAGGATGCTGTACTTAAGGTTGTGTCAGCAGTTTTATTCATGCCTATTTGCACTTTTCCAGTAGACTGTAAACTGTTTCCCTAGTTACACGATAATAGACAGGCATTGGCAAATTCATTGTTTACTTTTTTAAAAAACATGACATCTTCCCCCAGTCAAAATAAAATATACCAGTTTACTTATTTTATACTAATGCATTATGTTGATCATACAAGTTTTCCTTTGGAGTAATTTATAAATAAATATGAAATTAATTTGGTTAATATGAAATTAACCCCTTTCTATTTGTTTTTCAGTAAAATTTCTATTCTTTAATATGGTCATTATTTTATTCTTCTATTTATAGATAAAAATACAGCAACAAAGATTATTTTCTTTTCCCAAGCTTGCTACCTTTTAGTATAAAAAAGAAGGAATATCTTCCTGTATTTCTGTAACTGAGATTTGTTTACATTACCTGCAGTTATTTACCTCACAATACCATTTACAGTAATGTTAGAGGATACGCATGCTGTAGATTTTATGGAGGATGTGTTATATGAGTTTGTAGTGGTTGTTATTACGTTCTTTTATGTTTTGAAATTTTAAGAATCAGAACTCATAGGATTTGACATTGTACCATGTCTGGCTTTCATTAAATTTCTGAACTGTTACTCATAATAAAAATTACAATTACATATCCAAATTTGCATGTAGTAAGCGATTAATTTTGAAATCATGTCAACATACAATATTAGAATCAATTGATATATTTGATCAAATCTACGAAGCTTGAGGTACACAATTATTTTAACTATTAGAAAAGGAAAAATGCTGCGTATTTAAACTATGGCATGCCATCAATTTCAGAGAAGCTGAGATATGAAAAAAATGTGCCTTTTAGAATCTATGAAATATTTCAGGTGTGTATTCAGATTTTAGGGCTCTTTTTCGGTGAGGAGCAAATTTTGTGTTGCTAGTTGTTGAGGACCCTACTTAATTCTCTGTATATGTACAACTTCACCAATTCTTTTTGTTCATTTGTTCTTCCTTTAGTATTTATCGAGTGTCTTTCATGTGCAGAGCTGTGTCATGTTTCTGGCCACATAAGATTTCTTCCTCCTTGGAACTTCTATTACATATCCAGAGCATAACAGAAAACCAAGTTATTGATAATACAAAGTAGTACTTACTTGTATCTCCAGCTAGGTTTCAGGCTATCTTAGGGCAAGATTGTTGGTTTTTATGTGTCATGTATCTGCTTCATTTCCTATCACATACTTGCTAATTCATTGTAATTTCTTGATTAAACTTTGTTTAAAATTGTAGGAAAGAGAAGTAGCACATACACCTCAAAAGAGTGTCTGTATGATTATGTTTTAATAGTAGTTTGTATCTCTTAATCTCCTATCCCTACTACTATGTATAAAATAAATAACAATGATACATTGTATAGCATAGAGAAATGTAACCATTATTTTATAACAACTTTAAATGGAGTATAATGTATAAAAATATTGAATCACTATGTGATTCAATTATTATAACTATGTTAGTTATAATACTAACATTTTGCAGCCTCCAATAAATTAATGGATGGAGACACTGAATATCAACAGCTGCTAACATCATGAAAGGAAGGACACCAGACGCTAGGTGACTCCTAATGAAATAACTCACCACGCTGTGACAGAGGGACCAAACCAAGCCTAATAAAGCCTCTGGATCCAGCTGCCAGTTTGAATGAGGAAATACAAAGGACGGATAAATGTGTTGAACTGTATCACGTGTATGCAATTAGTCAAATCCAGACTATGAAAAACAGATCAAACAGATAAATTTTAAGAAAGGTATAGAAAATAAATCTGTAGATTGAAATAGACTTAAAAGAAACATCAACTGTTTTTTTTTAAATGGTCATGATTGAAAAACAGTATCTAGGGAGACATACTTCAGTGAGAGAATCATAAACAAAAGGAAGTGATTTCTGCAAGAGCAACTTAGAGGAAAGGAGTTACTTAAAGGAAGGGAAGGGGCTATGATTGAGTCAGGGCACATGGAGGCACTTCTGGGATAGTTGGCAAACTTCTAAGTATTGAGCTGTGTGGTAGTTATAAGAATGTATATCCATCAATATAAAAAAAATCTGATTAGAAAATGGGCAGAAGATCTGAATAGACATTTTTCCAAAGAAGACATACAGATGGCTAACAGACACATAAAAAATGCTCAACATTGTTAATCATCAGAAATGCAAATCAAAACCACAATGAAATATCAGCTCACGTATGTCAGAATGGCCATCATCAAAAGTCTATGAATAATGAAACGTTGGCAAGGACGTGTAGAAAAGGGAACCCTAGTATACTGTTGGTGGGAATGTAAACTGGTGCAGCCACTGTGGAAATAGTATGGAGGTTCCTCAAAAAACTAAAAGTGGAACTACCATATGACCCAGCAATTCCACTCCTGGGTATATATCTGAAAAAAAACAAAAACATTAATTCGAACAGATACATGCACCCCAATGTTCATAGCAGCATTATTTACAACTGCCAAGATATGGAAACAACCTAAGTGTCTATAAACAGATGAGTGGATAAAGAAGGTGTATATACATATACATATATACAATGGAATATTACTCAGCCATAAAAAGGAATGAAATTCTGCCATTTGCAACATCACAGATGGGCCTAGAGGGTATTATGCTTAGTGAAATAAGAGAAAGACAAATACTGTATGTTATCAATTATATGTGGAATCTAAAAAATGAATGAATATAACAAAACAGAAACAGACTCACAGATGTAGAGAACACACTAGTGGTTACCGGGGCAAAGAAAAGGGGAAAGATAGGTTGATTCCATCTTAGCTATGGTGAATAATGCTACAGTGATCATGGGAGTGCAGATATCTCTTCAATATCCTGTTTCCATTTCCTTTGGATATACACCCAGAAGCGGGGTTGCTGGATCATATGGTACTTCTATTTCTAACCTTTTGAGGAACATCTGTACTGTTTTCCATAGTGGCTATACAAGTTTGCATTCCCACCAGTAGTGTACAGTAGTTCTCTTTTCTCCACACACTCCCAGTGAATATTTGGTATATTTGGGTTTGGAAGGTAGTTACTCTGACCTTGTAAGTAGTACCCAAATTGAGTTAAGGTTTGAATTAGATGTCTTTAATGACTGCTAATCTCCTTTCTTCTGTGTCATATTAACTCATGATGAGGTAGCCTATTTTAAATATATATTTTTAAATATTTATTTATTTATTTGGTTGTGCTGGGTCTTAGTTGCAGCACGTGGGCTCCTTAGTTGTGGCCTGTGAGATCTTAGTTGTGGCATGCATGTGGGATCTAGTTCCCTGACCAGGGATTGAAACTGGGCCCCCTGCATTGGGAGCGCGGAGTCTTAACCACTGCGCCCACCAAGAAAGTCCCTGAGTAACCTATTTTAAAGTGTTTTTAAAATTGGTAACAGAAGGTTGTTTAATAGCTAATAACATATTAAGTACTCACTATGTGTCAGACACATCTTTAAACATTTTACATGTATTATCTCTCTAATCCTCACAATAATCCTGTGATATAGAGGTGCCATTTTAAATCTCCTTTTGCAGATGAGGTAACTGAGATTTAAAGGTGTTGAGTGATATATCCAAGTTTACATAGCTAGGTAGTGGTAGAACTAGAATCTGTATTGTCATCTACTACTGAACATGGGCTCTTAACCACTGGGATTTATAACCTCAATTTTATGCAGCTGTTTCCCTATCAATTTGGCTTTGACCAAATGGATTCCCAACCCACTGTCCCTGACTGATTGGGAGGAAGGTGATGTTTAGGGGTCTGAGAAAGCAGAGTGGGCCCTATCTTAAGGGGCTTTTATATGAAAGAGATAGTTGTAGTGGTGTCATGTTACTGTCACCTGTGCCCATTGTTTTTCTTGGTGCTTCAAGATTTTTATTATGCCACGTTGGAAGACAGGTTGGTCTAATGGAATGAACATAAACCATGGCTCAGACATATCTGAGTTTCAAACATGTTACTAAATCTTACTAACTGTAAATCTTTGGGCAAGTGACCTTAATCTGAGGCTGTTTCCTGTTTTGTAAATTAGGGTTGTAGATTAAATGAATGTGCTGTACCTAGCATCGTGTTGGTCCCTAGTGGACACTCTGTAAATGTTTGTTGATTACATTAATGCATTGGAAGTATCTTTACTAATTTGAATATAAAAACAGGCTTCTTAACCTATAAGATTCCCTACTAATATTTTGGTTTCTATATCCGGAGGAATCGAATTGCTGCAGTAGAAAAACAAAGGCCTATTTTATGGCTTTCAATTAATTATTATTATTCTTTTGACTTAACCTTCTACTTTTGTCTAGGGGAGAGGAGTAACTTCAGAATGAAGGAATCCTATCCAGAAACTTGGAAGTTCTAAGAAATATTCCTTCAAACAAATCTGAAAATCAGTAGTTTTGGAGAGCAGCGACCACCGTTATTGTCTTTCCAGTTATTTGAATGGCTGAGTTTAGTGGTAAAATCCTTAGGCCGTCCTCATTGTGATAAGGAATTCAAGTTGTGACCAACCCACAATGCTTCCTCTTAGTTTTAGATTGAGTGTACAACACAGCATTGTTTGTACTGAAATTGAGGGTGTTTGGAAGTTTGAGAGTGTTGTACAACTACTGCCTTGTTAGGTTTGTCCAGAAATACTGTTCTATAACCTGAAAAATTTTAAAAATTTCTTGTCTGAAAAATAACAGATCATTACATAAGGGATCTAGTTTACTGATTTAATCATTATGACAGTGTTGCTTTATTTCTACATAAATAGAAAACGTCTTTGTAAGAAGATCATATTTCTTACTATTTAAAAAATAATAGCTCGTAGTCTTTACTAAAAAGAAAGAATAGTTTTGAGTGGATTATAATTGTTTCTTGATATTAGAATTAGTATTTTACATGTTTTGTTATTTTCTTAGTGGTGGTGATGGTTTTTACCTTTCTTTTTTTTCTTTTTCAGTTACTGTAGACATTGGTGGGCACTGATGAAACTGGGCTAGAATGAAGTTTATTTTACCTGGTTTCTACTATAATTATATAACTTTTAGAAGTTTTTTTTGTCCATATATCTTACAAAGGTCTAACTAGGGTAGATGTTTGTCTCATAATTTTTAAAAAATAATATCTTTATAGCGATTGCACTCTATTTTTTGGATGCAGCGTTTATGTCTTTGGTCAGCATTGTATCCCCAGTGCCTGGCGCATGTTAGAGTTTAAATCTTTTCTCTTTTTCAGTTCAAATACACATTTTCTGAAGGCACATTGTGTGCAGTGCAGGCAGTCACGCACTATCTTCCCCCAATAAGTCCACTCAGCCTTCCTGCCAAGAATTTGAAGAGGAAGATGGAGTGATTGTTTCTGAGAGTCTACATGTGAATAGTGATTTTCTGGCATATTCATCTAAATGAGGTCATTGTTTTGCCTCAGAGAGCAAGAAAAGAAATCTAGGCAGGAGTTACCTGAGTTCTAATTGCACACATACTGACTGACACTTCCTAGGGATCCAGGCATGGGGGGGATCAAGTGATAGCAAATGAGAATAGGATTCCTAAATTTAAAAAGCAAATAATAAGACGACATTTTTTTCCGCTTGTGGTTTACTATAGTTGCCAAGCTAAAATTATGCTCACCAAGATAGGAACCCTATTTAAAAAAACAGACTCACTGGTTTTCTATAGACAATACATTTTCTATATTACAGTGGTGTGCTTTTTCTGAAGTGCAAAACCTTGTAAAATGATAGTGAGGCAGAGTAGAGGCCAGAGTTCCAGGATTTGTTCAAGTCAGTAGTTGCTCATTGAGATGGTATTAGACTTTCCTTAAAGATGCTGAGTTATTTCTGAAATTAAGCAGATTCTGGCTTTCTTTGGTCCTGTGATCACTGGCTCTTTAGGTAGTGGCTTCAGATGTTGCTTCTTCTAAGTATGGTGGCTTATGTGTCCCTATTGTATTCTTCATTCCAAATTCTGTCTGCTTGCTACAGAATGTTTCACAGTGAACCATGTGTTGCTGACTCTTCATCAATGGGCCCAGAGCAAAGAAGACCTAAGCCTTCTTCAGCATGTAACAGTCTTCAGCACGATGGGAGAGTCAAGGAAGGCAGAGAAGTTTTTGCATTGTCTTCAGTTAATTACACATTTTTAATTGAGGTGCTTTTATGTAAAGTGAAAGGTACAGATGAGTTTTGACCAATGTATGCACTTATGTAACCATAACCAACACCTCAATCAATATACAGAATATTTCTGTCACCCCCCCACCCCCCAAATTTCTCTCATGCTCCATTCCATTCAGTCCACACTTAGGCAACTACTGTTCTGATTACTCTCACTGTAGATTAGTTCTGTGTATTTGCAAACATCATATAAACATAATCACATAATGTTGCTTTTTTGTGTCTGACTTCTTTCATTCAGTGTACTGTTTTTGCCATCCATGTTGTTGCATGTATCAGAAGTGCATTCTTTTTTATTTCTGTGTACTATTCCATCACATGAATACAATTCAATTTATCCATTCTTCTGTTGATGAATATTGGAGTTGTTTCCAGTTTTGGCTATTCTGAATAAAGCTGCTATAAACCTTCTTGTACCAGCCTTTTTTATGGACATTTCTCTTGGGTAGGTACCTAGGAGTGTATATGCTAGCTCACAGCATACGTGTGTGTTTGTAAGAAACTGCCAAGTAGTTTTCTACAGTGGTGGTACCATTTTATAGTCCAGTAGCCAAATATGAGAGTTTCAGTTGTTTCCTGTTTTCAGCAACATATGGTGGTGTTTGGTCTCTTTTAATTTTAGTAATTCTTGTGGATGAGAAGTTCTTCTGCATTGTGGTTTTAATTTGCATTTCCTTGATGGCTGATGTTATTGAGCACCTTTTCATGTGTTTATCAACCCTTTATATCTTCTTTTAGTCAACTGTTTGTCTTTCACCCATTTTTTTGACCTATTTAATGTTTGAATGGTGAACGACTGAATTACTACATGACTGAATTCTGTGATTATTTACCTTACTTACCCAGATTTCAGCTTTCATATCCAAATCTGACACCCCTCTTGCTCCAAGCCATGATGACAGCACCACTCTACCTAAAAGACTTCTAGGAAGGTTCTGTTTGCTCAGTCATAAGGTTTTTTTCAGTAGACTTCAGTTCAGTAGACTTCTTGAACTACCACAAAGAAATAGAAATATCTGGTAACAACTTAAGATGGACACTTACATTTTTGTTTTAAAAATCTATAATCACTAAGCTTTTTTGTTTACAGTCTATGAGAAAAGTGATTGAATATAAAGACAAAGCAGTGTGTACTGAAGATGGATAGAGGTGAGACCAGATTGGGTATGTCTTAAGTACTGTGCTTAGGATTTTAGATTTATCCTACAGAATGGTAGTTTTCAGAAGTTTTGCAGAGTCACTCGAGGGTTGCTAATTCTCTCTTCTCCCCTGCTCTCACAAGCTCTCTCTTCACCTTTTTAATATTTTGCTCTCATTTGAGCAAAGGGTTCAGCATGTAAAAAGTTTAAAAGCTGCCACTGAGTTGTTGACATTTCCTGTTCTGGCAGCAGTATAGAGGGTAGATGAGAGGGGCAGGAGACAAAAGATAGGGAGATTACTAGGGATGTTATTCAAGTAGTTTGGGCAAGAGGCAGATGGCATGCGCTTATTAAACGGTACTAGAAAAGTGGGACTGGTTGTAGTGGACTTAGGAGAACTTAGTGATGATGTGAGTGGGTGACAGAAGTGTGGGGACAGGCAAGGGTACTTTGTAACAAATGATAGGAACCAGAATGACATCCAGATTTCTCCTTTTACCCCCTTATATCAGAAAAGTTCCAAGTACAGTGCTAAGAACTTATTTTGCCCCAGAACCATTTGATAAGTTGCCAAAATGATGCACCATCACTCCCAAACACTTGAGTATGCATTTCTTATAAACGAGGACATTCTTCTGCATAATCACAATATAACCATTAAAATCAGGACATTGGCACTGGTATATTAGATTGTCTATTCCTCAGACCCCCTTGTTGTTCAAATAATATCTCGTATAAGGACAAGATTCCATTCAAAATCATGGGTTGCATTTATTATCATGTATCCAGAACAGTCTCTTGATCTTTTATTTTCATTCCTTTAACACTTTTGAAGATTACAGGCCAGTCATTTTGAACTGGGACCCTTAATTTGGGTGTGTCTTGTGTTTCCTCTTGTTTCCTCGTTAGGTTAGGCATTGTTGACAGGATTATCACAGAAGGGATGCTATGTTACTCCCACTGCTTCCTATTAAGTAAACATAATTTCAGTTTGTCCCATTACTGATTTTCACTTTCAACCTTTCTCACTCTTACACTGGGAAAACACTTAAAATAATTTTCTGATCTTGAGAAACCTACATAAAAATTATTATATCTACAGCTCATGGTATATTCGCTTGATCAGAAGTTGTAGATATAATGATTCATTAATAATTGTCAGTGCTCTTTTGAGTACAGAATGCTTTTTTTTCTCTGTGGACATGTTTATACTGGCAAATTTATTAGCCTCTTCTTTTTGTGTGGTTCCGCCTTCCCACAAAGGATGTCAGCTCCAATATAAGTTAATGGAGCAGATAGAGGAAACTCCAGTTTTTTCTTTTTTTAACTTTACCTTCTTAACCTTGACCACATAGGCCTTACCACAGATTCTTACTATTTGAGATCCAAATGAGATATGGTATGGGC
The DNA here is from genome assembly GCF_963924675.1 of Phocoena phocoena. NCBI lineage: Eukaryota > Metazoa > Chordata > Mammalia > Artiodactyla > Phocoenidae > Phocoena > Phocoena phocoena. The sequence continues at coordinate 31,513,123 of NC_089223.1, read as the reverse complement.
AAGAGCAGTCCCCCTTCCCGCCCCAGTATTTAATACTAAACATTTTAGCCACCTTTTTTTGGGGGAAAATACAACCCCCTGGTAATTAAGCTTAACTTACTTTCCTTGAAATAAATCTCTTTTAGGGAATTCCCTGGTGGTCCAGTAGTTAGGACTGCGTGCTTTCACTGCCAAGAGCCCAGGTTCAGTCCCTGGTCGGGGAGCTAAGATCCCACAAGCCACGTGGCTCGGCCAAAAAAAAAAAAAAGAAAGAAAATCTCTTTTTATCATTTCATAAATTTTGCAAACTCATAAGAAACATAATAAATTTCATGTAACTAACTTAAACCAAAATGGGACTCAATTTTTCTTAATGTGGGCTTAGCAGATTTAATTTAAATAAAGGTTATAAATTAATTTTAATTAATGTTATTTACAGCATGAAAATTTATTGACAGTGTCGAATAGTAGAGCAACTGAAATCATAAGCCAAAGCAATATGAATAAAAATATTGCCTAGACACAATTTTATACAAGACTGAAAAACATTTCCTTATTCAGTGACATGATCAGGCTCAAATATAGACCAAGCAGTTAGAAAATTACTCCTTTTATAGGCTCATATACACATAAAAGTGTTGTTTTTGAATCTTAAAAGTTATATTTACCTCCTTACAGTGAATTTACCTTTTTAATGTAAAAATTGTATTTATCTTGTGTGCTTGTTCTTTGCTTTAGAAATACCATTCAGGGTCAAACATGGGATGACCAAGCACATACAAATTTTTCTTTCAGCTGAAATGAGACCATTTTTTAGCTTACTCTTGACGTTCATTGAATAAGTAAAAGATTGTTCAAATGTGTGAAAAGTTGGAAACTGTAGCATAATGTTCATTGTTTCCTATGATAGCAGGATATTCTTTTCTTTTCAGAAATCCAAAACTTATCTGGGCAGATCAATAAAACTCATCTTGAATGTATTAGACTGCAGCTGCTTCCTTTTTTCTCAAGTCAAATTCTCACAATCAGAAGATTCAGAAAAATAGTACCTGCTCATTGATAACACTTGTTTTTGAAAGGGAAGGAAAATCATTTCAGTTTGTTCTTCAGCTTCTCTAGGTGGTTTCCAGTAAGACTTGAGACTTGCTGATGACTTCTTCACTTGGGCCCGAGCAGCAGTGGAAACATTTTAGGATTTCTTTTTTGTAACACGATGTTTTCCAAAAGCGTATTTTCCTTTTAAATCCAAGAATCTTGTCCCTAGAAGTCAAAAACATTAGAGACTGAAGAGCAAGTGTGAGATCTGCAGCCGTTCTTCATCTTCAAAGTATTCAACAAAATCTCTTCCTCTGTTGTCTTAAAAGGACCCCTTTCAGCTCAAATACCCTGTTGAGAATTTTTCCTCTTCTAAGCCACTGGATTTCTTTATGTAGTAGGAGTTGTTCTTTAGATACTCTGGAGTGAAATGACCTTTGTTTAATGAAGTTAACCATTTTGTAGTGTCTTCCAGAACAGTTTTATTTCATCCCGAGTGTTTTTGACACCAGTACGTGAATACCTTCTGTGTCAGTTCAGGTCCCCAGAGAAACAGATGTCAAGACCAGATTTGACGTGCAGGGAGCCCCATCCAGAGTTGGCTATTGGAGCATTCCCACCATGCTCAGGCTTCTGCTGGGAGAAGTCTAGAGGAAGCATGGCCAGGTGTGAATGTTACTGTGGATTCCAAGGTGAGGTAGCTGGGGGCTGTCAGGCAGCTCTGCTCCTCATAGCAGTTTCTGTTGAAGAGATATCTGAGCAGGGCACCGCTGTGGCCACCACACCCGCGATATCCCATTTGGGCTCTGACGCCATCCTGTCATGTGGATGCCTTTCTTACCCTGCTGACGTTCGACACCCCCACCCAAGTAGAACTTCTCATTCTGCTCTGCCTTTGCCCTGCTGGGCCTCTCTGCTGTATGGATCACTCCTCACCTTGCTCATAGTCAGGCTGTTTCCTCCCACCTTCCCCCACATACTGGGAAGCCCTCCTCCCTCTGCTTGGACTGACCCCTCTGCTGGACTCCCACCACCTCCCACACATATACCTAACTTGCCTGGCTCCACTTAATGGCTTTAGGACTGAATTGTTGAGGGAGAGGATAGTAGAGGGAAGTAGAAGAGGAAGAACCATTTGGGTTTCTTAAATCTGCAACTGACTAGAATATGCTTCCATTCACCGAGGTAGAGAAAATAGGAGGAGGACCTAAGAAGAAACTTAGGTGGGTGTGTGTGTACAGGAATTTGCGTCTTAAAATAATGAATTTGGGGCAACTGTGGGATATCTTGATAAAACTAATAGGCTCAGTAGAGGAGTTTGGCTAGAGAGAATAGAATTGGTTGTCATTAGCTTCTATGTGGTAGTTAAAATCCCAGGTTGCAAAGAAACTGCAGAGAAGGAAGGAGCTGTCAGTGGAGAACAGTAGTGCTGCCTGGTGGATAATACTAAGAAAAGGATTATATCAAGGGAAACTAAGGGATGTGAGAATTGTAAAGAGGGGAGTGCTTGTTTAGTAATGTCAAAAGCTACAAAAATGGTAAAAGATCCAGTGGGATTTAGCAACCAGTTTAAAATTTAGTTATAATGGAGTAAACCCAGATTGCAGAGGGAGTGGAGGTGAGCGGGAGTGAGGAATTAAATTTGGCCAGAAATAGGTATGTTATTTAACTTAGATATACATATGTATATCTAAGTTAAATAACATAAAAAGTAGGTATTGACATATGGACTGAAAAATAGTGTTTTTCATCCTTTGTAGTAAAGATATACATGATTGATGAGGCATGTGGATTTAAAATATTCGGTTCAGAACCATAAAACTTCAAATGAATAATTGCTGGTTGTATGAATACTTGTATGATGTGCCCCGTATTGTTCATTTTGTGTTGATTTTATTAATCTACAGTACTAAGGATCTGTTCAGCTAATTTTGCAGCCTCTGGAAGATTTTCACCTTAAGCTGCATAAATGATTTCCCAGTTAGCTGCAGTATGGGAGATGTGAAACTAGAATTACTCCACAAATTATGTGCTTTTGAAGTATTCATCTTTTTAGTCACACATTTTTTATAGCATGTGCTGAAAATAACAAGGAATTTGATAAAGGGAAAATATCTTTATGACTTAGAGGAAGATAATTTATAAATAAATGTTAACATATTAGATTTATATCCTCTGAGTTTCAAGAGTACTACAGGTGACTTGTTCAGTACAGACTACAACTTAAAAAAATGTATTCAAAATATCTGGTACTTTTTTGTGACCTGGCTTGTAGCTCTTCTTTGATGAGGAAAGAATTCTCAGCACACGACTGGCTTTAAAAAGATGTAATAATTATTTACTCACTAAATGTTTTGAGGACCAACTGAGCAAAGCATTTTTGTAGGTGCTGAAGATAGTGGTGAAAAAGGTAAGTCTCTTTCCTTATGGAGCTTAAATTCTAGTGGGAAGAGGCGGATAATACGTGAAGAAATGAATGGATGGATGGATGGATGGATGGATAGACAGATAGATAGATAGATAGATAGATAGATAGATAGATAGATAGATAGGTAGGTAGGCACTCTGTATAACAGACACTATTCCAGTGCTTTTATACAGTGCTTGGAGCAGAATAAAGCAGGGCAAAGGGGAATAATGTGATGCAAGGGAGTGATTATTTTAAATAAGATTATTAGGGAAAGTGCATTTCTTAGAGGATGTTTGAAAAGAGTCCTGAAGGAAATAATGGGAAGAACCATGCAGATATATGAGGGAGAGCATTCAGATAGAAGGTGTATCCAGTGCAAAGGCTCTGAGGTAGCAGCGTATTTTCCTCTTCCAGAAAGAACAAGGACAGAAAGAGTGGAGCAAAGTGAAAAAGAGAGAAGAGTGGAATATGAGCTCAGAGTGGTGGGCTGTGTGTCGATTATACAGGGCCTAAAATACAACCATTTAAAAAAAATGACCTTTATTGTGAGTGAGATGGGAAGCTCTTGGTGGATTTTGAGTAGCAGATACTAAGTATCTAAGTAAGTGATACTAAGTAAGTGATACTTAGTATGTGTTCCAGATACTTACCTTTAATCAGTTTGAACATAGGGATTAATACTAAATTATTAATTTGTTATATAGAGAGTTCATAGTATGCAGCTGGAGTATTATTAAGTGGTGCGTCCAGAAGAGGAATCCTGGTGATTAGTGAGGTTCTTTTAGGATTCATTGAAAATCCTAACCTGATTATAGAAGGTGATTCCCAGCTTTGAGTTATCCTTCTCGATGATCAGTACAATTTGGTTGATTTTCCTGCCATCTATATCTTAAAGCTTCTTAACTGACTTTGTAGATCAAGCCTAGTGGCTTCTGAAAATGTTAGTATTGCACAGTCTTTGAAGGCTTTGACAATTTGCTTGTCACCCCGTGTACATTAGTGTAACCAATATTCCTCAGTGTCTACTATGATTTCAAGGTTAATCTTTGCCTGGTAATCTTCTTTGGAGGCTCACAATTCTGGTTCACTCTGAGATAGGCTTTCAGAGCTCACTTTAACATGTATACTATGCCCTCTTTAACTCCTTTAGGCAACCTAAAATAAGCTGTTCAAATGGTTTTGGATAATCAAAGGTTTTTTGAGAAGCGACATTTATAAGAAACTATTTAAAAAGTTTGTGAGAAACTTAAAAAAAAAAGGCACTGAAATTAGGTCTGAAGTGCTGCTAATTTAACCAGATATAATGACTAAAAGTTACCCTGTATTTTCTAGGACTTGGGGAAAGTCACATAGTAGTTCTCTTTTATCTCAATAACCTTATTATTGAATTTTTTTGAAGAGCAATTTATTATAATACTTATAATACTTCTCCTTCATTCTGGAATGGAGATGCCTGTAGGTGTCTCTTCCTTTAGGTACCCTTAGGTTTGGGCCTCTCTGGACTTTCACACTGCCAGGAGAAGCCTGTTCTCCCCACTTACCTAAGGAAAAGTGGTGCCCCTTCTCCCTTTTATTTCTCCAGCTGTTACTTTATACAAAGTCCAGTTTTATTTAATATAGGATTTGCCTACTCACTAAAATTCGTTTGTAACACCAAAAATCAGTACTTGTGGCACTTTCACAGTCATTTGTGGATGTTCGCATGCACAGGGTGGCAAAAAATTTGAGTCACCTGACATGGACTTTCCCGTCTGAACCAGGTGACACTCTGCTTTCTTGTTTCAGCTCTCATATTCTACACAAGTGTCCTTTTCATTGTCTGTTTACTGAAACATTTTTCACTAAAAGCTTTTTGTGTTTATTGTTTGTGGTTTTGCTGTTCAAAATGATTCCCAAGCAGTTTTGAGGTACTGCCTAGTGTTGTGATGGAAAATGTACACGTTAGATAAGCTTCTTTCGGGCATGAATTTATAGTGCTGTTGACCATGAGTTCAATGTTAATCAACTATATATTAAGTAACATGTCTTTAAATAGAAATACACATATAAAAAGATTATGTATTGATCAGTTGGCAAAAATGTGACTAGAGGCTTGCAGGAACTCAACTGTTTATTTCCCTTAGGAACACTCGTTTGGTATTTGTGGCAACTTTATAGAACACAATTACTGTGAATAATGAGAATGGACTGGGACTTCCCTGGTGGCGCAGTGGTTAAGAATCTGCTTGCCAATGCGGGGGACATGGGTTCGAGCCCTGGTCTGGGAAGATCCCACATGCCGTGGAGCAACTAAGCCTGTGCACCACAACTACTGAGCCTGCACGCTGCAACTATTGAAGCCCGTGCGCCTAGAGCGCGTGCTCCGCAACAAGAGAAGCCACCGCAATGAGAAGCCTGTGCACCGCAAGGAAGAGTAACCCCCACTCGCTGCAACTAGAGAAAGCCCGCACACAGCAACGAAGACCCAATGCAGCCAAAAATAAATACGTAAATTTAAAAAATTAATAATGAAAACGGACTATGTTTAATTAAGGGTAGTGATTTATAGAGACTTTAGGTATAAACATTTCATCATTCCCTCTCACTGAAACCATCGTTTTAGATTTGTTTAAATACATGCATAAAGAGTTGTAATGTAAAATTTAATTTTGCTATGGGTTCAGGTTAAAAGTCACTGATTAACTTGTAAAGAAACATTTCTAAACATTATCTTCTAAAAAATTAATATGTGCCTGAGGCATATTGAGTGCTCAGTGAATATTTATTTTAGAGTAATAATTTTTGAGCATTGTAGGATTCTGGTTTTGGAGAAGAAGGCAATATCAGTGTTAGAGAATAATACTCTTTTAAGACTTTATCATATGTAGTTATGTAGACTGAGGCACATGAACGAAAACTCAGTTGAATGTCAATTTCTGGTCCCTGCTTTGCTCTAAGCTAGCTAATCTTGAGAAATACTCTCTTTGAGCCCAATTGCTTTGTCTGTGAAGTGAGGAACATTTTCAATTTGTTCAGTTTCATTTTCTTTTGTCAGTATTATTCCTGACCTTAAATCATTTCCATTCTCATCAAGGAAATCATACAATTTAATGTCAAAATATATTAGCTGTCACATTTTGTTTTACTGACTTCAACTTCAGTCTCACTGATTATTGATAAAAATGTAAGTTATGTATATGATATATCTGACATTATATACTGGTAAGAAGAAATAAAAGAACATCCTTAAATTTTACATAATTTTTTTTTTAGGATATAGGATTCTGTTTGTTGATGTTTGTGTTTCATATGATACAGTGTCCTAAATCATACAAAAATTTTTCTCTAAAAGCAGTTTAAAATTAGAATTATAAAAAGCAAAAATGTGCTTTTATTAATACCTCATTTATTAATATTTCCTGTATGGCAGAAGTTTTAGATTATGGGTGCTTAGGTTATTTTTGTGGGACTTTATAAACTAATTTTTTTTTTTGGAAAAATTGCTTTGTGAAGCCTTAAGCACTGAGTATAATTAAACTGTAGTCCAGAGTTAGATACAATTTAATAATAGTTCAATTCCAAAATAAAAGTTATTGTAGGTGAGACCATGAAATTTCCTAACACGTGATTTTAATACTTTGCACTAAATTTTCTAAAACAACTCAGAGGAACCAATATTTACAGTAGATGGCATATTTATGAAAAATCTGGCATCACCTATTTCATATATATATATATATATATATATATATATAAAACCCAAGATTATACGAACTAGGAAACAGATGTTGTATATCTCAACAACAATACTAGAATGCAGAGTTTGAGACTGGGATTTATAACGTGGGATTTGGAAAAGGAGCAGACATCTTGTTTTCAAAACCTGAAGTTTTTCTCAAGACCGAAGTCAACATTGTAACTGCCACAGAACAGGAAAAGGGAAGCTTTTCTCGTTTTACTTGTTCATCTGCATCAGAAAGTCCAGTATCCCTGAGATAGGAACCACTGCAATAAGAAGGGAGTGAATAGGTTCTCCCAAAGGAAGATTGTTACTTCATTATGCCTCTGCCCTGGTCACCAGGAGCGAACTTTGCATTTCCGAACCCAATGCTTGGCAGCACCGAGACGTTTCAGTAATGGTTCATCATAAACCCAGCATTCTCCATCTTCATGAAATAACCTGTCTCCCGTTGAATTTCCTTCTGTTTCCTTTCTCGGGCTTCTGCTCTTTGTCTTCAAGTCTGTGCTTGGCTTCAGTTGCTGCATCAGTGTCTCTGATTTTTAAGTTGAAAGTGACATCCTTCCAAAGGCAGTGGGTTTCGTACTCATTCAAATATCTTCCAACTTCCTCACTTTTTTCTTGATTATAGGCAACTTCTTGGTATCTATAAAAACTACATTTTCCTCTGTTGAGTATTTTGCGTACATTATACCATTCCATTCCCCATCAATTGAGCAGAAAGATTTCGTGTCATTTGGAGAAAAAAATCTTAGCAGTAATTCTGTGCTTCTTGCCCCCATAGAAAGGTTTAGTGTGGAAGACGATATTGGTACTATAGCCAGTTTTGGAACAATTAATATTGCATTCTCCGCCTAGTTCCATGCAGGGCAGTGTGTGGATAGACCTTCCACGAGCATTGCGGAATGTGAGAATGTAATGTTCATCATGAGGTACCATTTTACAGCCTGAACCATTCGGTCTGTGGCATCCTTCTGGTTACTAATACTCACAAACAGGTCCGAATGTGCAAAAAAGTCTGTATACATTTCTAAAAGAGATCTTCTTTCAAGAATAAATGTTGGAAGAACTACCTTAGTAAGATCCATTCCAAGCCTAACCTGTGACAACAGATGCATGATAACACTCTTGTGCTCTTCCACCGACCCTGCCTCCCCTTCATCATCTCTCTCATCATGTGAATCGAAAAGTTCAACATCACTTGTTCCATTGGACATGGAAGAATTAAGTGACTCTGTGGTATCTGGGCACTTTAGACTATTCCCTAAGCTGCTGAGTGTCAAGACTGAGGCAGATCTAGGGGAATCTATTAAGTGCTGTGGGGATGAGCCACTCTGGTGGAATTCATCCACATCATAGGATTCATCTTCACATCTAGAATAAGAGAACTCTGGGACTGTGTTTGGAGACAAGTTGACATGGCTTGGAGAAGTTAGACTGCTTCTAGGTGGTGAGTGCCCACTGCCTGTACTATTTGGTGTTAGAGTCTGATGATGTCCCAAGGTAGCTAATACAGGTCCAACTGGTAGAGAAGATGGATGCTGCTCTGACTTACACAACTGAGTAGGTTCTGGAGGTAAGACAGTCTGGGAAGGCATTGTGTTGATCACACGTTCCAAGGGACTAGGTTGATATATTGCATCTACAGGATTAATAGTACTTTTAGCCATCTGCAACAACACAATGCAGTGTTTAATTGATTCTACCATGCTATTTGTTGTTTCTTTGAGAGTTGCAGTTTTCTTTCTCTGTTCATCATCTTTGCAGTTTTGAAGTTTGTCATCAAAAAGCTTTAACTGTTCTATCAAGATTTGTAGGTAAGCATCAGCTTCTGTAAGTTTCTTATCAAAGTTTTGGACACTAGGAACAAATCCTGAAACAAACCCCCAGGGGGCGGCGGGAAGGAGGCAGGGAGAGAACGATATCGATAGCCCGTGGCCCCCGGCAAGCAGCAGGGTCCCTGGGGGCTCAGGGGTGGGAGCCGGCCCCTCCCTCTCCCAGCCCCTCCGGGTCTAATTAGCAAGTAGCCATCAAGAAAGCCATTCGCCAAGGCCCCTGCCCTCTGTACCTCCAGGGGAGGGAGCCGAGGGTCGCTTCCGAGCACCCACTCTTCTCCACCGTCTGCCGGATCACCGGGCTGCTGCGCAGTCGGTCCAGTCCGGTTCAGCCGGTCCCCCGGGACAGCCCCTCGCCCCCTGTGTAAACTAATTTTTGAATTTTTTTCCCCCTTAAAAGTGTTTAATAGTTGATTCTGATTTCCTATTAATTATTGGATAAATATTATTTTAATTAAGTCATTAGCTTATTTAATAGATTATTATTAGAAAGAACAAATTTTCTAAAAATACTGTTTTTTAAATTAATACCAACAGAAAATGAAAATTTCCTCTTAGTTTCTATATATTTATTACTATTTTCCACTCCCAAAATGAGTCAGAGAAGTCCAATTTTTATGTAAGTCTGTCAGATATTTTCAGCCTCTTCAAATATTCTGGAATTCCTGTAATTTGACTTTCAGTTGTGTCATTGAATATTTTTTATTGGCTGTGCTTTAAATCTGATTCTTCTACTTGGATTTTCCATTATTGACCAGGTCTATCTTTAAGAATCTGTATTATTTTGAAAGCTATTTACGTGCTACACTGTAAATATAAGAGTCAGTTATCTTTATTGGCTTAAGACATTTCTTCTCTGTTCCCCTCAATATTACACTAAAGTTATACAATGACAGTGATTTGTATTTTTATTATTGATAATTGGTAACAGAAGTGTTCTTCAGTGACCAGGTACTGTTTTTGAAATGCCAGTTATAAACTTTCTATTTGTTGATAGGCTGGCTGCTTACCAACAGTCTCCTCCCTTTACGCACATTCTTTATGCTTTGTTTTATGATCTTGGTTCTCTCATTTTTTTACTTTGTAAGTTGCTCTTAATATGTCATTTAACCTGTTTCAGTCTTGTAAAAATATGCCTGTTAGGTTGGGTACACAAAGGGCAATTTTCTTGGGGCCTGCATTATCCCAGGCAGTGTCCCTGATTTCATGCCATTTTGTGAATAAACATCCAAGTGAAAAACGTTCTTGTTAGTGTTACGAGAGCTAGACTTTAGATACAGTTACTAAAGCAAGATTTTGATTCTAGCCTTGAAGAAATCCTGTGTATAGCAGGTTTACTTTTATATACACAGGGGTACTGTGTGTGTGTGTGTGTGTGTGTGTGTGTGTGTGTGTGTTTGTATTTTTTCATTTGTGTAGGTCACTGTGTTTCAGCATGTTATTTTTAACCTGATTTCCTGTGATATTTTCATAGTTTATCTTTGACATATACTAGCCAGCAAGATTTTGATGACCTTTATTTTCTGTAGTTTATCTTCTGAAAACAATGGATATATATATTCCTTTTTCTAAGGAACCCTACCTGCTACCTCAAAGATAAAGTTTGTATTGTGCTTGCCTGAGTTGTAAATAAGAACCACTTGACTTTTACTTTTATTTTTTTTCTTCAAAAGCATAATAACATTTTATTTTTAATTTTTATTTTACACTGGAGTATAGTTGATTAACAATGTTGTGTTAGTTTCAGGTGTACAGCAGAGTGATTCAGTTGTACATGTATCTATTCTTTTTCAAATTCTTTTCCCATTTAGGTTTGTACAGAATATTTGGCAGAGTTCTCTCTGCTCTACAGTAGGTTCTTGTTGGTTATCTATTAGAACTACTTGACTTTTAAAAGCCGCATTTAATATATATTACATCATAGTTTATTGATTACATTTGATCATCAAAATCTCTTGCGTGAAAGAAGGTTCCCTTCCTCTTTCTCTAGAGGGCTATTTCATATCTTTCTCTTCAAATTTGTAACATTACTCTCAGCTGATAACCTTGCTTCTTCCTATTTTACAAAGAAAAGGAAAAAATAATTGAAGGAATGAGCAGGGAACTTCCAAAGACTCTGACCACTATAAAAATCTACCTACTTCCAACTGTTCCCACATTGAGAAATATGCTAAAAAGAAGTAAAGTATTTATATAATACTATACTGCTTTTCCATCTATTACCATAAATGTAGTATCCCCTTTTCTAACTATCCCCTTTTCTAACGTTTGAATGCTTTCTCATCATCCCCTTTTTAATTACTTAAGGATATCACTTCACTATTTCTTCTCTCTCTTGATTACATTATTGACTTTTTTGTTTTGTGCTGGATCATTCTTGTCAGTGTACAGATATGCTGCTAGTTCGCTAGTCTTAATCAAAAATCTTCTCTTGACCCCGTTTTCCCTACCAATTACTACTCCCTTTCTTTTGTTCCCTTTTACATCAAACTGCAAACTCTTCCATACCCACCATCTCTATTCTCTTTTCCCAGTCTCTTAAATCTACTTTTATCAGACTTCAACTAACGAAAACTGCTCCTATTACTAGTGACTTCCATGTTACTGAATCCAGTGGTCAGTTCTTTGTCTCCATCCTACTCGATCTCTTGGCGGTAGCTGTCATCATTTACTTTCTCCTGCTGGATATGCTTTCTTAACTTGGCTTTATGGGTAACTCTGGTTCTTGGTTTTCCTACTTAGTCACCTTTGCTGGCTACTTCTCTTCTTTTAGAATGTTGGAGGGTCTCAGGGGTCCATCTTTAGAACTCTTCTCTTTCTACATTTATACTTCTAGAGTAAGTAGAATTTAAGAATTCCCCCCCACACACTGTAGCTTATTTCTTATAAATTGTTGATTATAGAAGAGAAAATAAAATACTGCTATTAAAAAACTATCTTTTGGACTTTCTTGACCCCATCTTAAAGTTTGCCATGAGAACTGTGGACCTTTGGGGGAGTGACCATCTAGTGGCAAGGGTTGGAGAGGTGGATAAGACTGTTTTATTTAAAGATCATTGTGATATAATGTAGTAACTCTTAGGGCATGATAGAAAATGGATATTGTATTTCCTTATCTCATAAACCTTAAAGGTATTTTTAAAAGGAATTTTATATAAACTTGTGTAATGTGTTGGCATTATTTTCTGTAACCTCAAGCATGTCCATATAGATATCTGCAAAGGATGAAATTTAAAAAGGAATGTTATGAAAAGATTCTATATCAGATCAAATTTTAGAGCCACGGTTAAAAACATAAAAGTAAACATACTTGATGCATAACATTTGAGAAATATGGTTAAAAAATGAATTAAAACACCTATCATACCACTGCCTAAATGCAGTTTATATTTTGAAATATTTCTTCAATCTAGTCTTGTACAGTTTAAAAATCATTCTATGATCATATAATGTCCATCATTTTGTGAAAATGTCCATGTTTTCACAATTTTTTTTAATGAACATTATGTTTAGAGATTGTACTAAATATATCCCATCTCATGGGTTCATTTGTCTTGAACATTTGGGTTTTGATTATTTACATTTACATTTATTTTTATTTTTTGTTTTTGTGGATAAAGCTGCAGTGAGCATCCTCTGCATCATTTTTTTTTCTGTTTTAGGATTACTTCCTTAGGATAGATTGCCAGAAGTGGAGTGACTGGGTCAGAGGGTATGAACTTACGAATGTTTTTTCTTTTCTTTTTTTGAAATAAAATTTTTTATTTATTTGATGTCTAGTTGATTTATATTCATTATGAAAAATGAAAATCATAGTGATTATATTTGGTAACTGTCAGAAAACTGTGTCTAAAGGCAAGGTTCTGTGATCCGAAAAGTTTGGGAAACTCCTAAAGTTCAAAAAAAAGCGCCTTTTAATCTTGGTTTATCTCAGCATTTCCTGAACTTAACTGAGCATTGAATAGGTTTTTTTGTGATATGCTTCTTAATATTTTGTGGAAGTTTGACAAAGGGTATAGTTTATGAGCTACTGATCTAAAATTTAAAAATGTTTTATTGGTTAGATTATGTTTTATTGGTCAAAGCAACTAAACTATAAACCTTTGTTCTAAAATTATTTTTAAAAGGAGATTAAAATAAAGCTGTTTACTATATGATTTTTGTGTATGTCTTTATAAAGTTTCATACTTTTATAATTTAAACTTTCTATACTGACTCCAAAAGAACATCTTAATGTCTCCATGGCATCAAATACTTTTTACAGTCTTTAATGAAATTTGGAATATAGACATATAACATAAAAGTAGAAGATAATGTAGATTGTACAAACCTTTTTTCCCTCCCCCCATTTTTCTCTACAGAATGTGAAAACCTTTGCATCTTCTGATAGTCTAGCCAAGGTCCAAGAAGTAGCAAGCTGGCTTTTGGAAATGAATCAGGAACTGCTCTCTGTGGGCAGCAAAAGACGACGAACTGGAGGCTCTCTGAGAGGTAACCCTTCCTCAAGCCAGGCAGATGAGGAGCAGATGAATCGCGTGGTAGAGGAGGAACAGCAGCAGCAGCTAAGACAACAAGAGGAGGAGCACACTGCAAGGAATGGTGAAGTCGTTGGAGCAGAACCTAGACCTGGAGACCAAAGTGATTCCCAGCAAGGACAATTGGAAGAAAACAATAACCGGTTTATTTCCGTAGATGAGGACTCCTCGGGAAACCAAGAGGAACAAGAGGAAGATGAGGAACATGCTGGTGAACAAGATGAGGAGGATGAAGAGGAAGAGGAAATGGACCAGGAGAGTGATGATTTTGATCAGTCTGATGACAGCAGCAGGGAAGATGAACATACACATAGTAACAGTGTCACAAACTCTAGTAGTATCGTGGACCTGCCTATTCACCAACTCTCCTCCCCGTTCTATACAAAGACAACAAAAGTAAGTACATTTAGTCTGCTCTTCACCTGAGAAATTTTACATATCCGTATTAATTGTAACGAAACTTTCCTCACAGTCTTTGTAGTATTGCAGAATTAATCTTCAGATGTGTAGTAATAAAATGAACTAAATTTTGTTTTACAGAAGGTATTAGAAAGTATTAGAAATAGAAATACTGATAATGGGACAATGTTATTACACATGGAGAGAGGGTATTTGATCCTATTACTATGAAAAATCATTAATATCAAATTTCATTATCAGTTTTGTCCCTGGGGCAGGGGTTAGTAGGTTGCATGTAGTGGAGAGGGTTGGAGTGAGACATGGTTTGTGTAGATCAAGTAGTGAAGGCTCTTTTCTTATTTACCAAGTGCAGCTGGGCTGGTGGGCTGTGTATTCACAGGTGTTACTCCAAGGCACTAGTTACTGGAAGCTACCTCATAATTAGTTTTCTTATTATGATGAATAAGATATATCCTTTGTAAATAGTTTTCTCTTTGTTATGTAAACAAGGTAAAATTACAGTCTGAATATTAGTATTTGGTTGTTGGGGAAATCTGAGTAGGTATTTTTAAAAGTTAAAATGCTAGACGCTGACGTATTTAAGACTATGAAACATTTTTCCTACTTTATAAAACAACAAGAATGTATGGTGCTGTCTTCACTGCTTGTTTTCTTCTAGTTATTTTATTAAAGTTAAAGCATTTAGGAATCCCAGAGGAATTTTTTTTTTTTTCCTGATTCCATTTTAGTGGAACACTCCATTTGCTTCTCCAGGCAATTTGAATATTAAGTATAGGATAACCACACCATTTTGGTTGGTATTTGACTGTGAGAAATAGGAGGTGATATGAAGATGCACTTAGATTCCCAACTTTCGCTCAAGTTACTGCCACTACTTCCCTTGCTTGCAGTTTTCCTTTCCCTTTGTTCCTGGGAGACAGCTCTGTTGGATCTGCCTCCTTATCTCATTTAGCTGGTGGTAGCCCATGGAAACTAGCCATAGCCATGTTTTAAAAGGTGGACAGTTGGACTCTTGTCTAAACTAGAGGAATCCTATCAGTTCAGGGACTTGGTGACTAATCTAGTGCTGAGAGACAATTCCATTTTATACAGTCCTTGGAGGCTGTGCCAGAGTTGAGGACTGGATACAACTGTCACTATCACACACCGTCATTGCTTCCCAGAATTGTCCTTGCTGGATAGGCAGGGAGCTGCTGTCTGAGGTGGATGCGGGAAGTGTTTGAGTAAATATGGAATTGCCAGTGCTAATTCTGTGGGGTGGCATGTGGGCTTCTTTCCTCAAAACATTCCTGGAATTATCACTTAAAATTGCGGTCATAACAGGGGCAGGGATTGTGGAGAGAAAGAGGAAGCATTTCTCACTACCCAGCCTTTCTATTGTATTCCCTTTCCCCCATCAAATTACAGTCAAAATGAAATGATATAGTGTCTGGGCTTTGCTTCAAAATAATACCAAAGGGGAGAATGGGAAGGAGGGTATAGATTGGCCGTGAGTTGCTAATTGTTGAAGCCGGGTTATAGGGACATGGGGGTTTGTGGGTATTCTATGTAGTTTTCCAAGTATGTTTAAAGTTTTCCATAATAAAAAAAATTAAGTTGTAAAGAATATGAACATACACACACACACACACATACACACCACCCAAAGTTGGAAATGAGAGTTTTCTTTACATACCTTGGTCTTGTTCACTAGCTCCTCAGTCATCTAAGTGCTGACTTCTCTTCTGCATTGAAATTTATTTTCTCTGTATTTTGGTGCTATTGAAATTACAGGAAATTCAATAAGGACATCATGTGCATTTTGCTGGAGTTAGAATTTATCTTAATCAATATTTTAGGCAGTGATGCTAAGCAGTGGTCTATATAAAGAGGAGAGAACGTAAAAAGAATTATATTCAGAATGAATGAGGTATGTAGCATAACTTCTATCCTTTTTTTCCCTTCAGGCTTCTTCGCTCATAGATCTTTATCTTTGCATGCTTTCTGGTTCTTTATCATTTAAAAATTAGATAAAAATCATGAATATCCATGTACAGTAGACTGTGAGTTAAACAATTCTTTGGAAAGGAGCATTTTAACTGAAATAATATCTTACTTATTTTACAGACATTAAAATAAATAATGGCTGAGGTAGTTTATCCTCTTATTTGCTTACTTTTAAATTTTACAGTGAATCATTTATTTGGCCCATAAACAACACACAAACAGATTTAACATCATCCTCTTTAACTTGACCTGCAATAAAATAGCTTAGACACTCGGTTTAATAGTTGAATTGCTGTATCAGTTTTGCTTCGGCTTGTGAACCTTAAACTCTTTCTAAAACATGTTTATCCCTAATTTCCCTAGCCTGTCTGCAAGTTTAGATTTTATTTAATTGGTTTGATCTAAGAAGGAAGTGGCTTCAAGTGGTGGTTTTCATCCCTTATACCATCCCTGTCTCAAGGTGTTGAAGTGGTGCTTTGGAACTCAGCCAGATGGCTCTAGCACAACCAATGGCAAAGCTCAAACCTTTTATAGTGCAATTTGCCCAGCTCATCTACCTGATCTCTTGATTTCTCTCCCTCAAGGCTACTATCTCAAAAGAGGAAATTTATATCTCTCCTGTTTTTTTCTGAGGATTCAGATGGAGGAATAGGGATTTAGTATTTAATTGCATTATCTTATTTAAGAAAGAAGTTTAATCAAAGCTAAGCCTTTCAGAACAATGCAAAGCTATCAATGAATTCTGCTGCATTTTAAATTAGAAACTAGAAAGTCAGCTAGATGAAATGTATCATTTACCTAAAGGAGAAGTCATCATAGTGTTCAGTAGGAAAATTTCCAGATTTGACGGGTGCTTTATATTTCCCTTCCCTTCAAGATGAAACCATAAACAGAACTTTTAGATACGTCTTATACAGATTAGCTACCTCCTTAAAAACAAACATACTGAATTTAAGTCTGTTTCCCCTAGTGACTCTTGAGTTGGGAATACAGTTATTGTGTTATACATACAAGGCCACAGGAGTGGACTGAGTACTAACAGCAACAGAGCTAGATGTGTTTATGTGAGTGTGTGTGTGTGTGTGTGTGTGTGTGTGTAAAACTCACTTTTGATATGCTGTTTATCTTGAGGTCATTTGCCTTAATAAGTATGGCAAGAAGAATATAAAACTATTTGATTGCCAAGGCAGAGATGCCCTTCTAATAAGTAGGATGTCAATCTGAGATTGGCTCGTTTTCCTTTTTGTTCGTTCTTGAAACGCTTCTTCAGGATCATTCCCAACAACATTTTATTTTTTCAACAACATTAAAAAAAATCACCCAGTACTGTGTTACTTCAAAAGAAAATGTCAGTCACCCATGTGTATAAATCTTTTAACTACAGTAAACAGGGGGAAAGCTCTCACTGTTTCAAAATTACTTTATTTTGGAGCAGCTCTAAATTATTGATTATTATAAACATAAGACACTTTAAACTCTTGATCATTATAAACATAAGACACTTCTACAGATATTACCCTAAGCCACAATTTCTTTTAAATCCTCTTAAACTATAACTTTTGAGAAGAGTAGAGGTATAATAAGTATTTTTAAAATCCCATTTTTTAATGTTAACATGGGATTAGCCTTCTACAGTCTTACCCAGCATACCTTTCAAATGTTTTTTTTTGTTGTTTTTTTGTTTGTTTGTTTGTTTTTGGGCAGTTTCTTAAACATACCCTTTGGACCACTAGACTTATTTGGCATTCCTGAACATGCTAAATATGCAAATATGATATTAATGAGAAAAACCATTTTTGGTCCTTCATTGTATTGGGCTTTTCTTTGAAAGCATATTGGAAACTATCAAAACTCTTAGGACAATCTTTTTTCCCCCTAGTCACCAAAGATTTATTCTAATGGGAGTCTATGGCAATAATATAAATTAGAAATTCCAGACTTTCTTAATGTTAAGAGTCAAGGACAGTGGCAGTCAAGAATTGGTGCTTACTAAGTCCATACTGTTTGCAAGTTCCTATGAACTTGCAAACAAACTTAAGTAAGCAGAGCTTGCAGAGAGGCCAACACCCCAAAATTTCATGTAAGTGGCAAGAGATTTTAAGACAGATCTGCCTAATTTCAGAAAAACCCTTTCATTCCATGCGCTATGCTGCCCCCTATGGTAGAGTTTGGCAAACATTACTAAACAAGATCTTCAGCAGAATTTTAAGTCTCTAGGTTCTAGGCTTTGGAGTATGGTGGTTTTCTAATACCATATCACATTTGAAATCAACAGAGCTATCCTTTAGAAAGTACAGATTGCTTAGTTAAATGCTTTTCTTTGTGATATTTAACAAGTACTGAAGTTATGAGGGCTCAAGGCTAAAGTTATAACAGGAAGAAGTGACAATGAAATTTGAGACTGGATAACAGATATCAGTTCTCTCTGGATTCCATCAAATGTGCTTCTTAATTAGTGGTTGTGTGCCAGCTATTTCTGTAAGTTTGGTTAGTCTGCCTGCAAATTTGAAATTCAGCTTGCTTCCCCGAATAGAAATGCCCATCTCTTCAGTTTTAACTCCCTGTGTCAACAGTCTTTTATATATACATATATATATGTATATATATATATATATATATATATATATAATTTTTTTTTTAAATCTTGTTTCCTGAAGAGATGCCTAGCCCATACTAAAGACTTCTTTTCCATGTTTAATGTAGAGTATGAACTCATTTTCTACTAAAATGAAAAGCAAATGAGATTACCATCAGGCCAGATCTTGTATCCTCCTGATCTTCTCATGAAGAGAAGCACCTGATCTTCTCATGTTTGAGCACCGATTTCTGCTTCTTCCATGTCTATCATAGTGCGTTTTATTTGTTCTCACATAACTTCATTCCTTATCTCAAATTAATATATCTTTTCTGCCATCCTGATTGTTAGATTTCTCCTGGTAACTAAGCCTTTTTTTTTTTTTAGCTGTGCCGCACGGCATGTGGGATCTTAGTTCCCCAACCAGAGATCAAACCCGCACCCCCTGCAGTGGAAGCGCAGAGTCTTAACCACTGGACTGCCAGGGAAGTCCCTAAGCAGTTTTAAAAAAAATCCTTTTCCCTCAAATAAGAAATAAGTGTTTAGTAAAAATATGTATATATTCAAAGAAGCAGTATGTTAGTGTATAAGAGGCCTGAGACTTTCTTGTCTCTAGATTCAAAACAATAGAGGAGCTAGGGACAAGGATCACTAACCAGTCAGGGGATCAAAACTACAGTTTTGTTTCTAGTCCAGCATCTTTCAGCTGCTCCCTTGAGCCAGACCTACTGGCAAACTTTGTAGGACAATGTGGGTAACAACTGAAATCAAATAGCGTTCTAAATTCTACTTTATTTAGGTAGAGCTCTAGAGAGCGATGGCCATGTCATGAAGTCCCTGGCCTTGTCTTGTTCTTGTAAGACAAAGAACCAAAGTTTAAATTCTGTTAGGTGGAGAGAGGTCCAGAGAGCAGTCATCTTGAATAACATCCACTAGGAAACATAGCCCAACAAATAGCCATGCCTCCTGCATTTGTGAAGGAGAACAGACTGGAAACATTCACTCAGCCCAGTTTAACCCAATTTTAAACATGTGGAGAGGGTGGAAGCGGAGGGAAGGGGACACACTGGAGGAGATGGGTTTCCCCTAACTTAGTAGAGTGAAAAGAGCTTTTCAGGCTTGAACTTGAATTCTGATTTTGCCGCTCATTATATGGCCATAAATATGTAATCTCATTGAACTGTTTCCTTATCTGTAAAATAAGACTATAATACCTACTTCACAGGGTTTTTATAAGGATTGAGTAAAATAATTTATGTAAAGCAAGTAGTGTAGTGCCTGGGAGGTGCAAGTAGTTTGCAGATGTAAGCCTGTGACCTCATTTTGTCTGTCTCTTATCCTTCATCCCTAATCTCACAGAACACACTTCATTCCCCACAGAAGATATCAGTCTATATACTTTTTATGACCTTTAGTGTTAAGTCATCATATCACCCTCTAGTGGAAAAAGTTATTAATAGAGAAATAGATAAATACTTTTAAAAGGATGCTCAGGAGGAGTGGGAGCATATTATAATAAGTGGGCTGATTTCTGATAAAAATAAGAATAGAACAAATTTCCACGGGGATGCTTTTCACAGATCGTCCTAGTTGATAGGTAGGCATCATTTCCTTCTATTAGAATTTGTCAGTTTCTCTAAATTTTCTTCTTTAAAACATCTGTATACTTTAAATGCTTTGTGAATTTTACAACTGGATGCCAAAATGAACTTTAGTTTATGGTCAATTTCTAATTAATTCCTGTTAGTGCAGTTTTAAAAATACTTACTAACATTATTTTAAACCATAGTAGCTCTCAATGTTGGTCATGTTTAAATCTGTTATCCAGTTCACTGCAAATAATTAATTAATTACGGATTTTAATTATAGACCAAAACAAATCTTCCCAAAGAATGGAGAATTTAAAAAAATTTTAATAGTGTTCCATTGATTTGTACTTTATGCAGATGATAACCTTCTCTGAAGTATCCACAAATACCAAAGATAGTTACACTCAAAATGTTCCTGAGGCAGATTATTTCATATGTATATAATTAAAATGAACTGATGTTTATTCATGTTGTTTTTGTTGGTGATAAGGAAGAGGGTATGAAAAGGATAAAGGGGTTCTGTTTTTACTTTGGTAGGTAATTCCAAAATTAAGTCTCAAGGGCCCATCATTCACCCAGGCCTCAGTCCTGCATTTCTACCTGTCTCTTGGGCATTGTCACCTGAGCGGTCCACTGAAAGCTAAAACTACTACTGTATGTATTTCTTCCTACCAGTTTTTAATTTTCCTCTTTAGATTTTCTAGTCTCTTAATATCCTAGTCTTCTGTTCATTTGGTGAAAAAATGGTTTGACTTTTTCTTATCGTCTGAGTCTGTGGGTTTGCTGAAGAGTTTAACACATATGAACACTTGATCTTCCTTTTTCTTACCCCCAGGCACTTGTAAGATAAAAATTGAAGGGTCATGTTTAAAAATCTTAAGAGCATCTTTGCTTAATGTTTCTGTTTGCACCAGGCTCTAATGCCATGTCCTTGACAATGTGTTGCCAGTATGAATTATTGGATGAATTTTTAAAAATGAATTTTTGTTCTGTGTGGATCAGTAACCTCAATTTTAAGTATCTGGTGCTCCATTTCCCCCGATGAAGCCAAATCCATAGGTGGACACTTGAAGTGTTTCACAATCTTACCAATTTTTTTCTACCTGATTTCATCTCCATTTCTCCCCTTGCTTTTAATAAACTCTAGCCAGATCCTTCAAATTCCAGGCCAAATTCCATCTGTATCTTTACACCTTCCTAGAATTAGAAAATTCAATTCCTTGAACCCGTTGTTGGTTCTCTATGTTACAGTTCATTTGGTGTTACCTTGTGACTCTTGCGGTAAGTTTTATCTTGAGTTGACATTTAATTCTTTTATTTTTTGAACAGTAGAAATTTGATGTATTTGTCTCTAGTGCTGATTCAGGTTGAGAATTGAAGTTTCACAGATTGCAATGTGAGCAATTCTCATTTCACCTCTTAAGATGTACCCAAGCTAGACTATAAATTATAAATAAGCATGCCATTTAAGTTTAGTTTAAAACTCAGATATTCATTATAAAGATAGTTACATTGAGGAACATTATAATAACAATTAGCAGTTGACTCCCCGGAGGAGAAGTTAAAACCCTAGTTTAAGAACTATGTTGCTAAGATGCAGAAATCAACTGCGGGTAACTCATACAGTCATTAAAAGTCATATTTTTAAAGGAAATTTAATAACAGGAAAACCTTAAAAATATAACATTTACTAAAAACATAGAACTCAAAACTATGTATATAATATGATCCTAACTATGAAATAAACATACAATAATCTATATATATGCATGGGAAAAGATCAGAAAGAATTAAACCAAATGTTAGAAATTATCTCTGAATGTGGTTGAGTTATTTCTGTTTTTTCTTACATACTTTTCAGAATTTCCCAAGCTTGTTATAACAGGCATATATTACTATTATTTATTAGGAAAAAAAAACTATATCTATTAGAAACCAGTTTTTATTCTATTTACTTAGTCTTTTTAGGTAACTTCCATAATGTATAATGCTCCAGTGGAAGACTGGATAAAAAGACATCTTTCACAAGTAAGGGCATTATATAATGATCTCTTCATGAAAATGCAGCTCAATATAGTGGGAAAAAAGCAATGAAATCTTTAAGAGTTCTTTGAATAACCAATTCTTCACCTCTCTAGGACTCAGGTGCCATGCTGGCAATTCTCTAAGGTCACCTTACCACATTATTAGAGGAGTAGTAGTTAGCATGGTGGTATCTTTCTTTGTTTTCAAGACATTTATTTAATATATGGTTTCTTCAGAGTTACTTAAAGTAGCCTTGGCAGCACTTTTGGCTGTCCCTGGAACATGAATATCTTTCATTTAAACATCCTGTGAGCAATTTCAGAATCCATCTTTTAAAATATAATTCTGCAGTGCTTTACCAGGAAGTCACCAGTGCTTTTCCTCCCCTCCCCTGGTCCCAACGCTTCATTTCTTCAAACTGATTAATATATTTAAACTGCTTAGGTTTTCCATCCTAGTTTTAAGTCTCCTGAGATAGAATCCGAAGGAGACCTTTGAGATCACCAAGTCCAAACCTGTGCCCAGTAGCTTTATCAAGAGACTTGGGCTTGAAAATGAAGTCATCACTAGGGAATACTACAGTGTGGAGTAGCATTGTATTTTTAGACAGTTCTTTATGTGGACATCTATTACCTTTCTTTGGTCCTTCCTCTTCCATGTAGAGCAGTAACAGCCTTTCTTATAGGAGAAGACTGCTGTCATATTCATCCATAATCTTCTCACCAGACTTAATGCCTTCAACATGTTTTCTAGGATCACCATCCTGGTTGCCCTTCTCTGGACAAATTGATCTTGAAGTGTTGTATGCTGTAGTCAATGGAGGTGCTGCTCAGGTGTAGTAGAGCCAGACTATTCCCTGTTCTTACTCTGAACCTCATCAGTGCAATGGCAAGCTGCACTGGTAAAAATGCTACTACTACTAATAAACCACTTACTGAACACTATTTACTGTGTGCCAGGACACTGCTAAATACTCTCCATATATAACCTCATTTAATCTCAACAGTCCTGTTATGTTGGTTCTGAGTTTTATCTCCATATTAGAGGTGAGAAACAAGTGAAGAGAGGTTAAGTAATTTGTCAGTGGTCAGTCATGTGCTAAGTAGTGGAGCTAGGAATTTGAGCCTAGATCTCATTCTGGGTCCAAGTTGCACTTGTTAAAATTTGAAAATTCAATGAAACAGTAATTTTGGGAGGTGGGGGACAGTAAAATAACCCATAAAGCCAGCTAGTATCTGTTTTTATCCCCCCCGCCCCAAGAGTTTCCCTATCTTAATCTCTACTCCCATGCTATATTTATTATGACTCATTTCGTATTATATTAAATTTGTTTTCCTATCTCCCTCCTATTCAAGCCTTTTGATTTCTTATCTTGCCTAAGAGTACTTATCATGTGTAAGGCACCCATATACCAAATAATTTGTCACTAAATAATTAGTGAATGAATTTTTATGTATTACTTGCCAGTCCTTAACCACACAGATACATATTTTGCATAGCTAGGGTCAGTGTATATACTGTTTCTCATTTCTGCTGCTTCTGACATCCATGTGCAGGTTTTTGTGTAGGCAGAAGTTTTCATCTCCTTTGGGTAAATACCAATGAGCATGATTGCTGGATAGTATGGTAAGAGTATGTTTAATTTTGTAAGAAATTGGCAAACTCTTCCAGAGTGGCTGTACTGTTCAGCACTCCCACCAGCAATGAATGAGAGTTCCTGTTGCCAGCATTTGATGTTGTCAGTGTTTTGGATTTTGGCCACTCTAATAAGCATGTAGTAGTACTTCATTGTTCTTTTAATTTGAAATTCCCTAATGACATAGGATATTCACCATCTTTTCATATGTTTACTTGCCATTTGTATATCTTCTTCGGTGAGGTGTCTGTACAGATCTTTTGCCTGTTTTTTAATCAGGTTGTTTGTTTTCTTATTGTTTAGTTTTAAGACTTCTTTATATATTTTGGGTAACAGGCCTCTATCATATTGTCTCTTACAAGTATTTTCTCCTAATCAGTGGCTTGTCTTCTCATTCTCTTGACATCATTTTTCACAGAGCAGTTTTTAATGAAGTCCAGTTATCAGTTATTTCTTTCATAGATTGTACCTTTAGTGTTGTATTTAGAAAGTCTTCATCATATCTAATGTCATCTAGGTTTTCTTCTATGTTATTTTCTAGGAGTTTTATAGTTTTGTGTTTTACATTTAGGTCTATGATCTATTTTGAGTTAGTTTTTGCATGTGCATGTCCAGTTGTTCCAGTACCATTTGTTGAATAGGCTGTCTTTGTCCCATTGTATTGCCTTTGCTCCTTTGTCAAAGATCAGTCAGTTGATTATATTTATAATGTAATGTAGGTCTGTTTCTGGGCTCTTTATTTTGTTACTTTTTTTTTGTATCCACAACATCTTTCCCCAGCATGACCTGTGGAAGTCATTGTTGGATAGCTTTCCTCTGTTGAATCACAACCCTGGTGTATAGGTTAGGCAGGTAATATTAGACAGACTTGTATGCTGAAAAGAATAGGAGGTAAGAAGGCTGACCTGCACTCTCTCATCCATTAACCTCCTTGAGCCTCAGTTTCTTCATCATTAAACAGGAATAGGATACCTGACCTTATTGCGAAGTGTTGTGTGGAGTTGAAATGACATGATGAATGTGAAATGCTTTGCAAGTGTTAAAAAGTTGTGCAAACATATGTGTCATTTTTATCATCCTTATTATCTCCATTGGTGACATGATCATAAGCAAGGCAGGGACTATCCAGTGTTGCCATTGCATATTTTTGCTTATTCATTTGCTTACAGGGTTTCTTCTTCCCCAGTTGAGACATGCATCTTTGCTCTTGTGATCAGTGAAGGATTCCTTCCAACATGATAAGAGGTGAACCTAAATGATGATAAGCTAATTACTACAAGTTTTAAGACCTACTTACTGTGGAGAAATGCTTGTGCATTATCAAGAAAACAAGTTTGGAAAGGAAAATGAGGACATTTTGTCCCTTTGATTGATTTGTCTATTCTTCTACCAGTACCACACTGTCTTGATTAGTCAGTCCTCTGCCTCTGACTTTGTTGCTTTCTTTCAATATTGAATTGGCTATTCTGGGTCTTTTGCCCCTCTATATAAACTTTAGAATCAGCTTATCAATATCCACAAAGTAACTTGCTGGGATTTTGATTGGGATTACATTGAATCTATACATCAGGTTGTGAAAAACTGACATCTTGATAATGAGTCTTCCTATCTAAGATCATGGACTGTCTCTCCATTTAGTTAGTTCTTTGGTATCTTTCATCAGAGTTATAGTTTTCCTCATAGAGACCTTGGACATGTTTTGTTAGATTTATGACTATCTCATTTTGGGGGGTGCTAATGTAAAGGGTAATGCATTTTTAATTTCAAGTTTACTTGTTTATTGCTGGTATATGGGAAGGTGATTCCTTGCTATGATCACTTATTAGTTCCAGTAGTTTTTTTCTTGTTGTTGATCCTTTCTGATTTTCTTCATAGGTGATCATGTCATATGTAAATACAGACAGTTTTATTTCTTCCTTCCTAATCTGCATGTTCCTTATTTCCTTTTCTTGTCTTACTGCATTTGCTCGAACTCCCAGTATGATGTCTAAAAGCAGTAGTGAGAGAAGACACCCTTGCCTTGCTCCTGATTTTATTTGCTTCAGCTTGTTTCTGCCCTACTGTCTACCTCAGCAGCAGCAGTTTATTTGACATATCTGAGAACAGAGGAATTCAGACTACTTTGATACCTTTGCTTAAGCTTTTTCCTTCTCTTTTAAATGTCTTCTTCCCTCTGTAGCCTCTTTCAAATTTCTGTCCTTCTTTTTAAGATCCATTTCAAATCTTACCTCCCTTACAAATATTTCACAGAACTCTGAGCAAAATTCTGTATCTCCATTAGGTCTTTGTTTTTAACTTATATTGTGATAGTTGTAGTCAGCTTCTTTTTTTAAAATTTATATATAATATTTAGATTGTTGATTCTCTAGATCATTGATTCATCAGATTGTAGATTCTCTAAGATTCTGCTGTGTCTTACAGGACTTTGTACTTTGCATGTAGAAAATGCTTAAAAATTGAATTCAGTTTTCAGAAAAAAAATCTTATGTATTTTTATAAACACAGTCTAGTTTAATCCTGTTCCACTTAATGTGAATGTTTATAGGTTTTTGAACCTAAGTACAAGACTTTAAATTTGTCCCTATTAGATTTTCTATTGTTATTTGCCATCGTGCCTCCATCCTCACTGAGTTCACATTTTGGCTCCTTTACCAAGTTCTTGTTTGTTTGTTTTTTTTTAAATAAATTTATTTATTTATTTATTTTTGGCTGTGTTGGGTCTTCGTTGCTACGCTTGGGCTTTCTTCAGTTGTGGCGAACGGGGGCTGCTCTTCATTGCGATGTGTGGGTTTCTCATGGCGGTGGCTTCTCTTGTTGTGGAACATGGGCTACAGGTGCATGGGCTTCAGTAGTTGTGGCTTGCGGGCTCTAGGGCGCAGGCTCAGTAGTTGTGGCGCATGGGCTTAGTTGCTCCACGGCATGTGGGGTCTTCCCTGACCAGGGCTCGAACCCATGTCCCCTGCATTAGCAGGTGGATTCCTAACCATTGTGCCACAAGGGAAGTCCCCAAGTTCTTGTTTACTAAGATTATTTTGTATTAAAATTCTGTCTTCCAGCATTTTCATTGTCCCTCCCACTTTTGTAGTTCTCAACACATATGCATCCACATTCAAATAATTAAATCAGTGATATCTTCAGTGAGGAAATGAAAGCTAGACTGAGACCTATAGGATAGGAATTAGTGTTGGGAGGCTGTAAAGAAATGAAAATGAGGAGTTGTAACTTTTTTGAATAGTGGCAGAATTTTTAGAAGTAATTATAAAACCTTTCTAGGTGACTATTTGAATATATTCCACATATCTATATGGGTTAATATTGGGCAAATTTGTTTAAATTTTCTTTGTTTGTATCCTGTCTTTTTCTAGTGATTTACTGATGGCTAAGTGGTACTTTGAGGGGCCATTTGTAGAGTTTCCGGGCTGTAGTCAACTTACTACCTTGACATTTGGAGGATTGATCGTGATACCAAGTACAAGAACTTCAGATCTTTCTGTGGTTTCTGAAGTTTTAACTCGGAAATATTATTTGCTTAAAGTTATAGGAAGTGAATGACAGAGCTGGAGTATAATTTAGATCTTGCTCATATACCAGTCCCCACCTTCCCCCTACAAAACTCCAATATATAAACAATAAATATGTATTTTTAAAACATGTAATAAACTTAGGTCCATTTTGAAATTAGTGTTTCACCAACTTTATTTAGACAGTAATAATCAATTTTATGTAATAAAAAATAATAATCAATTTTTCACCAGTGCTTACAATCTTAATCTCCTCTGAGTCTACTTTTTTACTCTGACTCTTGTCCTAAAATCTCAATCCCATCTTTGACCTCTCTTCTGGGGAATACAGTTTTCATGTATTTCATTGCTTTGGTTGCTGTAATGAATGTCTGTCATCTATAAATTATGATAAATATAAAAACGAAGTTGGATGAATTATAGAAGTAGAATACAGAGAAAGGAAAATACGATTAGAGAATATGAATTAGTTGTGTTCTAAATACCTACCTAATTTGTAGTCATGACACTATTATTTTTGTTTCTTCTTTGAAAATTTCTTTAAATTTAATACTGTTTAGTTTTAATTGAGAAATGTTGTTTCTTCTCTGTTTAGAATTGGGTTTTTTTTTTTTGGAAAATTTTTAAAAACATTTAAGAATTCTTTTAGAATCTTTTGGATACTCTAAACATGGATGGTAGTTCAAAAGAAAGCACATAGAAGTAAAGCCACAGAAGATACAACCTATTTGGGTTTTTGTAGAAGTCACAAATGAACATGTTTAACATACTTAGTAAATCAGAGAAAGTATTATTTTTTACTATGAAATGTCATATATAAGAATTAAGAATTCATGTTTCTTCATTGAACACTAGAGGGCCGTATGGTACCTTATTGTTTCGTTTAACGTGTTTATATATAGTTAGTAAGTGCTTTTTTCTCTTATACTTTGTGTTCTAGTACACTATTCCTTGCTCAGAATTAGAAATTAATATTTGGAGTAGTTATGCGCCCTGTCATATAATATGTGAGATACCTAGTGTTGTCTTTTTTTTAACCAGCAGCTAGCATATATTCATTTTGCTATTTTAAAACAACAGTGCCAACGAAAAGTGAACAAAAAGTGAGCCTTGGGATGACAGTACGTATGTGCCCAAACTTACTGTGCTTTGGGAATATGTGTATGCTTTTTGAAAATTTCTCAAGTATATGCACATAAGTGCATTAAAAACAAAAGTCTTGTCATTGTTAGTTGCTCTGGGCATCCTCATCATGGATGTGAGAAAAGAATGATCTGTCCAGTCCAAGATGCTGTCTTTCTTGTTTTGATTTCCTCTTTTGTTAACATAGAACGTAATATTGCAGCATAGAGCCAGATCATCCTGAACTAAAGAATATTCGAGCAGATGATTCTTCTTCCTCAATTTCTTTTAGTTGCTTGGGGTGAAGAAATGAGAAATATAATCTACAATTCCCAAACAGGTGGTGTGAATGAGTGAAGAAGGAGTCATGACTGAGCCAGTAGGATCGCTCAGGCTCTTACGAACCACAGGGCACATTTGTGCAGGATCCAAAAACACTGACTTTGAGCCACGTTTGACCTCTGGATTACTATTTATCTTTGATAGCTTCCAAAAAAGAAATTCAACATCTTAAGTATAGCCTTGGTTAAATTTTTATTTCCCCCTCAGACATACTTTAAAGAGCACTGCTCGTTATTAATTTCTGTATTATGTTTTGGAGGGAAAATAGGGCATTTTCTCTTCAGCTACTATTTATACTTCCCTCTTTGTGAAGGAAGATTAGAATGAACTCAGCAGAAGCACATTGTTTATACCTAGAGGAGGGCCTGATCATGTGACAGAGAGAAGGTGCAATAATAGTTAAAGACTTCAAAGAACCTTATCTTTTGAGTTTCTCTTCCTTGTATTTGTTAATTTTAATGTCTTAAATTATTTCCTCAGATTAGTTACTATCAATATAATGAAGTGACAAAACTTCGATCTTTAATTCTAAATTACACTGAGGAGTTAGTCCTTTTGAATATTGATGAACTTCTTTTCAACTTAGTCACTGCTGTGATAAACACTATTCTCTAACAGATAAAGTTATATTTTGTATATGTTTGCTTTTTTTGGAATCATTACCATTTTCTGAAAACCACACTTATTGCTGTATTTTTACAGCTAACATTAGCCTAAGTGATTAAACACTGAGCTAGAATTCTGATCTTTTTGCTCAGATAATGAAATTAGCTACTAATAGAATAATTTATTTGGTGAATGTTAAATGGTCAATAGTGTAAAACGCGGGAAAAAAACCAGATCAGTATCTGGATATGGTGAGAAACACCTGAACTTCTCCTTCCTAGAGAAGGAGAGGTATTAGATGCTCTTGATGGATTGAAGACATTAAAATCCTGCCTCTGTAACATGTTTCTGGAGGAAACATTAGCTTACTAGTTAAAATTTTGTTCAATTTAGCAACATTACTGAGCACCGGAAGAATTGCCATTCTCCTTCTAAGATGTGCCACAATTTGATCCTAGCTTTTATGGGAGTGGGGAGAGGAAGGCGTGGGGCACAGTACTACTGTAAATGCATACAACCACCATAAGGGTGTCATGTTTCCAAAGGTTAATGGGGGAGGGGCAAGTGCAGGCTTGAGGGTATGGGGTATTTCACAAAGGTTTGGGAAAATCTGGTTAGTATGAGTACTAGCAATGTTTCTAGAATACCATTCACCTGTCTTGTAACTAGTTTCCAGCAGTGATTCCTGGACTATGCTGAAATGATTTTCTTCCAGAACATCTTCTTAATCTCATTTCCCCCATCACAATTTATAGGAAACACAAACCCAAGGCATAGGGGCCAGAAAGGTAATTTAAACGAATGAAATAGACTAAATATAAGACCTGGGGAGCCAAAGCATCTCTAGATAAAGGGGATGACTGAAAATTGGGATACTGATATTGCCATATTTTCCAATTTTTCAAAAGTCACTGGAATTCCAGATTTTTCAATGATAATTTCTCAATTTTTTGTATGTTGGCATCCATATTTTTAAATACATTTCTGTGGGCTGGTTTGACCTATAGACCACCCGTTTCCACTAGACATTATATGTGGAAGAAGAGTGCTGTTCATCACTCATTGCAGAATTAAAATAGTTTGCATCTAGTGCAGATCCATTAAGGGCATTGAGTTGGTTGGAGTGGGAGAGCACCATATGCAGAGCCCATTAAGTGTTTTAGCAGGGACCTACGGACTTTTTGCTTTATGGATTTAATATTACTGGTTTTAGATATTGAACTGCCAAATGAATTAGCCTTGTTTGAAAGAAATATGTATCCTAACTTTCACAAGGAATTTGAGGTGACCTATATATAGGAGAAACACATATAATAAAACAATCAAGTGTACATGAAAATCAGAGCCAGGGAAAATAATGGAGTAGACTATGAAGACAAGGCCATGAGAAGAAGTAAGGAATGAATTATGATGAGTTGGAGTAAGCTGTTCATAGGTTACAGGTTGGCCACTCATAAGGACCAGTATTCTTTAAAGTGTGACCCATCAGAAATATCTGGAATGCTTACTAAAAGTGCAGGTTGCAGGCTTACACTGCAGAACTACTTAACCAAATCTCTAAGGGTGGGATATGTATTTTTAACAGGCTCCCACGTGATTCTAATGTAGACTGAAGTTTGCACAACATTGGACTGTTAGTCTCTCTGCTTCCTTGTGATAAAATTAAGAGGAGAAAGTGCTGAGTCCTCTCACGAGAAAACATGTCAGTCACACACACACACACACACACACACACACACACACACACGCACCCCTTTTCCTAACATTATATAAAAGGAATTTCTCACATGGGACTTCATGAGTGATTCAGTAAACAGTGCCCTCAATAAGCATAACATGCATCAATGCTTATAAATACTGGTAAGTAGAGATCGTGATCTCTGAAGTCAGACTGTGTTTTCACAGTCTGTCACTTCATGGCACTTTGACCTTGGGCAAACTGTTAACTGCTGTTATATAGTTATTTTAAGGATGATAGTAGTATCATAATAACACAGTATTATTGAGAGGATTCAATGAGATAACGTTTGTAAAGTACATAGAAAGTAACTGGCAGATAGTTAAGTCCTTAACAAGTGTTAAGTATTATATTTTGTAAGATTTATTCTAGTGTTAAAAGACTAGCTTAACAAACTAGTCCAGGCTAGATAATGCCATGCAAAATATTTTTGGTTTCAAAGATATCAGCTCTCTTAGGTGGGTTGAAACTATTCCACTAATTTTTGCCCAAATTATTTTGACTTTTAGAGTAGTGTTCAGCTGTTTGGTACTGTAAATTTAGTATTTTGTATTTAGTACTAACTGTGAAGCACTTTAGCTCTCTGATGGGTGTTTGTTTTCCTAATTGACTGTTAATGTTGAACCTAGAAGGAATTTGAAAGAAAACCTAAAAATACATTTGGTAGTCCTGGGGCTTTGATTCCTCACATGAGGACTAGTTCTATTCTATAATGTTAGTTCTTGAACTGAATAGCTGGGGAGCTGGGATATATGCAAGGGAAAATTCTCTTTGGTACTTCTGTAGAAATTCTAGAATTACAGCTTGATACTATAGGAAATACCTACATTTTCATAATTAAGAGAGTATTGTAAGCAAATAAAAGCCATCTTTACAAATGGAAGAATAGTTTCAGTCAAGTTAAAATGATCTCTACTTAGGATATATTTTAGGGAACACATTTTGTAAAATGTTGGTATAAGCTACTGGATGTATCTGATGTTCAATATTAACTCAATTGCTCCTAATACTAAGAATTATTGTCAGAGTAGCACCTTGCATATAAACCTTAACCTCTAATTATATGAAATGTAAATAGAAGAATGATGATTATTTTCATAGATCACCAGGGCTAAAAATAATGTGTAAGACTGGGGGGGGGGGGATGTCCAGAAAAGGATTTATTTTGTTGAAATGTACCATGTTCTTCTGTTCAGTGGTCTTTGCTGATGGTACTGATGGTACTTTAGAGTAGCAATTGCTTTTAGAAGATACTTTACTTTCAAAGTTAAAAATGCTTTTTTTCTGTGTTTCTGGTTGGTCTTAAATGGCAATCTCTGGTTATTGAAATCAGATGCAAGTGAGAAATGGAAGTATGAAGAAAATACTGGTGAATTTGGGAGCTAAGTGCCAAGAGTCATTCATTTGCTTAGCTATAGGTGTTGGTTTTATATGTCAACATTATAAATTTAATTGTTAAGAATGAATTGTTTGTACTTTACCGATATACTGCCATCTGTCTTACGGTCTAATGAGTGAAAACATTAAATATGCTGAGGTGCATCTGTAATGTTTATCAATTAAATTTTCAGTTTTCTGATTTGTTTCTTATTTCACTCTGTTAACAGGTATAGAAAAGAAGATTAAAACATTTAGAATCATTATTCTATATCATTTAGATATCAGTAATCTTATATTTAATCTTTATTATATTTTTATGCTTCTTTACTCCAGAGAAGAACAGAGCAGAGATTGCAAACTAGTGTCTATATAGTGTTTTTTTTTAACGAATTTAAATATGTTGCGAACACTTAAAAATCTGGAGAGTTCACATAAAAATATTGATTCTTCACCTTCTTTTGCAAATGTGGACTGTCTGTCCTTACTGGGTTCCCTTGCTTACATGACAACAATCAACGGCACCTTTTAAATGGCCTTTCCAGGCCTTAAACCTGACCTGTTTTTCTCCTTTATTTTACCTGAGTGCTCCTCTAGTCATTTGAGTTTGCTTAGAATGACGACAAAAGCATGACTGTAGGAAATGCAAAAGTAAGTTGATTTTTTCTTTATTTGTCACATGTCAAACTAGTTTGGATGAAGATCCAAGTCGAAGTAATATGTAACCGTTTGTCAAGTTTATTATTAAAATAGAGATTTGCTAAACACCACATTTCTAATGGGTATTATCAAGGTGGGAATTTGTCACCAAAGCTTTTACCAACCTCCAGATACCTACTCGTTTAAATTTTCATTCTAGCTCACCTGTTATCTTTCCCATTCTTGTTAAATTTTGAAGTTAAAACTCTACTAGGATGACTCTCATATTACAACAGTAAACCAGTGTTCTTGGAGCTTCTTATTTTGGAAGATGTTTCAGTTATCTATTGCCACCTAACTGTCACCCCAAAGATTTATGATTATAACAAGCAACAATTATTTTATTATTTCTCATTGTTCTTGTAGCTTATGAATTTAGGAAGGGCTCACTTGGGCATTGTTGATTCGGGGTTGCAGTCAGATGGTGGCTGGAGGTGGAACATCAGGGGGCTAGAACAGCTAGCTGGGGTCTAGCCAAAAATCTCCTCTTCATATAGTCTCAGGACTTACCCAGATATGGTCTTTTTACCTGGGTTAGTTTGGGCTTCTTCATGGCATGGTGACCTCAGGTCAATCAGACGACTTACAACAGAGCTACCATGTGAGTATTCCAACAAGCAAGGTGGAAATGGAATCTCCTTTGTATGACTTAGCCTAGGAAATCGCATTCTGTCTTGGTTGGAACAGACTCACCTCTCAGTGAAAGGAGTGTTGCAGTACATTGTAAGAAGAGCATGCGAAGATGTGGGATATTGCTGTGACCATCTTTGAGACACACAGTGTACTATAGAAGGTCATAATATCTTTGCTTTTAGAAGTTTTTGTTTTTCATTTGTACTTCATAAAAATCAGGCTCATTAAAACAGATTTCATATATAATATATGTATCTTAAGTAATTCCTTAAAACGTAGACTAATGATATCTCACAGCCTTGTCATGATATTTAAGTGAAAGAAAGCATGTTCTACTAGGAGCTCTGTCAGTCTTTTATCCTTCCCTCATATCATTGTACCAATCTGAAATAATATATATTTTTTCTAAGCCCTGTAGCTGCAAACTTCCTTTATATCTCCTGTTGATCTCTGATAGTCTCCGACTATCCATAGACTTCCTCCTTCCATCCCAAGATCTTTCTGTTTCAGGCATAATCAAGAATTACAGGGATTGAGTTTTGTTTTTTCTTTGTTTTTAATGTTTCTTGATAAACAGTGTTTTATTTATTGGAAAGAATGAAAACTTGGACTGTCAGTTTAATTTAAACTTCAGTCGATGTTTATCAGACGATGTATTCTGTTGAATATGTAATTTTTTAATTAGTTGTCTGCATTGGGTCTTAGCTGCAGCACGTGGGATCTTTTGTTGTGGCATGCAGGCTCTTCATTGCAGCGCATGGGCTTCTCTCTAGTTGTGTGTGGGCTCCAGAGCACATGGGCTCAGTAGTTGTGACATGCAGCCTCTCTAGTTGTGGTGCACAGTCTCTTTAGTTGCGGTGCATGGGCTCTCTAGTTGTGGTGCATGGGCTCTCCAGTCATGGTGCTCAGGCTCAGTAGTTGCGGCACGCAGGCTCACTAGTTGTGGCACATGAGCTCTAGAGCGCGCAGGCTTAGTTGCCCTGCAACATGTGGGATCTTAGTTCCCCAACCAGGGATCGAACCCACGTCACCTGCATTGGAAGGTGGATTCTTAACCACTGGAGCACCAGGGAAGTCCCTGAATATGTAATTTTGACAATGTGAAAAAAAGGCCAGTGGTGTCAACTGTCAGCCCATCCAAGAATGAGACCCTAAATATGTATTTTCTATAGCTTAATTCTATATTAAAGTATTTTCTATGCTTAAAGTAATTCTATACTTAAATTTGATGCTGAAGTGAATATTGACAAATGAATATTTATAATGAATAAATTATTCAGTGAATATTGTTAAGACTCATATGCTTTAATAGCATGTTATTGAAAATTATACAATTGAAGTCGTGGAACTATGTTCACCTCACTCATAATAATTGATTTTTACTTATAATTGCATCAAAAACTCAACAGCTTAGGGGATATAATTATCTCCCCGCCTCCTTACTGTTTTACTTTCTTAAATTGTTAAGACTGTCAAATATCTTACATGTCCATTTATTTTTCATAGGATACATTCCTACAGTGTGTTAAGCCATCAATTTGGTGAACTTCTTGCGTTATAGCTTAGTTTAATTTTTTTTTAAGTGCAGAAAAAAACCACCTACATTACTTACTGTGCTTTAAAGGAATTAATAGTATTATGTCCCTACTTATTACTCCCTGGCCTATAACACTTTTCAGAATTTTTACAAGAGAGATAAATGATTGA
This sequence comes from Phocoena phocoena, assembly GCF_963924675.1. Taxonomy (NCBI): domain Eukaryota; kingdom Metazoa; phylum Chordata; class Mammalia; order Artiodactyla; family Phocoenidae; genus Phocoena; species Phocoena phocoena. Next base: position 31,477,635 of record NC_089223.1, on the reverse strand, counting down.
TAAATTGTATTTAGTTTAACTGAAAGGTTAATGAAACTTTTATGCTTAAACTTGTTCATAAAAGTAACATCATAAACCTTAAAAAACTGATATTAAAGAAGTTTTTGTCCTCTTTGTTACACTTAAATTTTATTTTGAGAATTGTAGAAAATTAAGTTGCTTTTAAATCACTCTGTCATCACATGAGGCTTTTGCATGATTGAAATACCTGTAATTACTATGTCATTTTTGTCATTGTTGACTTAAAGGTGTAACTATAATAATCATCTGCTAAATTCTTGGAGAGCAGCTGTATAAGACCGATTTAACAGCTGGGGTAACCCAGCACAGACTGTAAGAGTTAAACTTAATCTTGAGGCAAGTTATGTTATGGTCGTTGAGGATTTCATACTGGGCATTTCTGAAATACTTAAAAAATTCAATCCAATAATTGGATTTTTGTTTTATCACAAATATTTCTTTAAATGTTTAATGAAAGAGTGAGGAAAAGTATCATTTTGATATTAACAACTAAAGTTTCCAGACAAAATATGGGAATAAAATCCAAAGTTTACTCATTAAAAAAAGTCAGATATACTCTGAATGTCACTGTTCATGCCACCATGGTAAATAGGAAAGGAAAAATACATTAAAAATATTATGGAATAATATGGAGTCAGAAAAATTCTAAGATCCTTATCTTGAATTTCATCTTTTAAAATCATGTTTTAAAAAATCATTTATGCCTGTAACTTTTTTCCATTGAAAATGTTTTCTTATTGTTACGCAACATTAATATATATTCACAACACAAGGATAGATGCCTGTTTTTAGAAGCTATACACAGAAATGAATTGAAGCAGTGAATTTTATTTGGATATATTTTGTAAAACTGTAACTACTTACTAAACTATAATAAAGGAAGGCGCACCAAATTGACAGTCCAACACATTACAAGAAGGTGCTATACTCGTTGCTATTAGAACTGTAGTATATATGGTCTTAAAGCTGTAAGGGACTTCATTCTTAATCATTTTGTCCAATCTCCTCATTCCTTATTCTAGAAATCTGAAATCTGAGACAGCTTAAGAGACTTACCTAAGGTCACTGGTTAGTGGTAGAGCTGAAAGTAGAACTTAAAGTTCACCCTATATTTTTTGTATGCTGGTAAGTTTACCTGGAGTATTAATTTCAGGTAATTTGGATGAAAGTTGGTTGAGGCAATAATTAAGAGTAATTTAATTGTAAATGAATTTAGTTGTAAATAAGTCAGTAAATAGTTGGTGTTTTTTGAGTCATGGAATTTCTAGTGCACTATGCAATGGTGTCATATTTAATTTTTCAGGACTTTTTTGGTTGTTTTTTTATAGTTTTTACCTTGTAACTTTATTTTCAGCCAATTAAAAAAAATTAACTGGAATTTTCCGGCAGAATTTGGAAATAACCTAAATGTCCAGCAATCAGACCTTGATTATACAAATCAAAGCAGTTCCAATACTATATAAAACCTGATATTTTAACATTCTTATTTTGAAAATGCTACACATATATGTATATATGTAATGCTTTTATTTTGCAAATGTCTAATTACCAGGTCACATTTTTATAACACTTATATAAGCTGTATGTGCTGCTTTAGAACCTAAGCTAATTTCTCTTACGTACTTAGGGGCTACATGTACTTAGGGGCTACACTAAGTCCCTGGATAAAGAAAATTAGCAAGGAAGTACAGTAATAAGTTATGACTCATTAAATGTTTACATGAATATAATATCTTAAATGCATTATAATTAGATGTTGTAATCTTTCTTAGGAACACTTTGAGCATTTAAATGTTTCAGAATTTTTTAAGGAAATGTTTTGAATGTGATTTTAATTTTTATAAAACATTTCTGTTCGTTTGACTTATGCCTTTTATGAATAATAAAACTTTAAGAGGAATGCCATATATTTAAATTTTTCCTTCATAGTAAATTTAATTGTGTTTTTAGTTTCTACAATTAAAGTAGGATATGTTATTTGGATTTTTTTTTTGCAATTGTTTTTTGTTTTTTTGCAGTTGTTTCTAATACAAGCTTGACTGTTCATCATTAAGCAAAGAACTTAATTTCTTGATTCATCATCATTTTTCTCTGTTTTTAAATTGTTCTATCTTTGTACATGAATTGCTTAGACTAGGGAGATAACTTTTAACACTCTGGTATCTCAGGTGTTAGGAAAGACTAAAAACAATGACTTAGATACAGAGAATAATCTGTTTCACTCTATATCCCAGAATAAATGAGTATGCTCTTTATAATACCATATTTTCATCTCAAAAGGATATTGATTCTGATTTATTTCACTTCAGGAGTGGTGTTAATTTTTAGAATCTGGAATTCGTTTGTTTCTACAGAAGAGTAAGTCACTTGTTGCTTAAATTCACAGAAGTAATAAATAATACTGAATTTAAATGGTGTATGCTGATGGTCTCCCTGTCAAAATTTTTTGATGTGAGACTGAAAACTTTTGGTTAAAATCATAAATACTTGTAGGTAAACTTGTATCTTCCAAGCGATTTTAGCTGATTCAAAAATAGTTTATGAAAAACAGAAAATCTTTATGCTGCTTATATGCTGTGGCCTTTGATCTGGAGCAGTTAAATCCTGGCCTTCTGTATAATAATGAATGTAAGAAATGGTAGAAATCCAGAATAAACTACTATAAATCTTTTTGTCATTGTTGTAAGAGAATTGGAATGTATGGAACTGTAATACATTTTAGAAATACTGTATTGGTGATATTTTGTTACATGCAACATTTATATATAATCATCTTTGACTAATACAAACTTTTATTTATTTGGCGGTTCGCGGGCCTCTCACTGTTGTGGCCTCTCCCATTGCGGAGCACAGGCTCCGGACACGCAGGCTCAGCGGCCATGGCTCACGGGCCCAGCCGCTCCGCGGCATGTGGGATCTTCCCGGACCGGGGCACGAACCCGTGCCGCCTGCATCGGCAGGCAGACTCTCAACCACTGCACCACTAGGGAAGCCCTACAAACTTTTAGAAGAAAGAAAAATCAGGGTGTAATAAACAGGCAAAATATCTTGTATAGAGATCTTCTCTTTATCACAAGTTCCCCATTGTTGAGTTCTTCTTGAATGGATAGTGATACCTGAAGTCTTAAAATGCCAAGGCACAACTACTAAGATGCTAAAAGCTTAACTTTTAGATAAAAATCGTGACAGAATTTAGGAAGTCTTTCTAAAACTTGTAGATGATTGTGTTTTAAAATATTGTACTCCTAAGTTATTATAAGTGGATTTTGCATCTTTGCTTGCTTTCTTAGTGATTTTTAAGATTGAAATGTAATCTGCAAAGCTCTACGTGATTTTTTTTTATCCTAGTAGTAGTAGTAATGGCAGCTAACAGTACTGAGCACTTACTAAATGTGAAGCATTGTTCTTTGTGTTTCACTTATATTAACCGTTGTAATCCTCATAACTGTCCTATGAGGTAGGTTCTATATAGATGAAATTGAGGCACAGAGGCATTGATTTAAGGACATACCACTAATAAGTGGTAGAACCAGACTTTGAACTATGGCAATTTGACTCCAGCATATATATTCCTACCTACTGTATTATACTCCCATAATATTTATTGATATCATCTTAAAAAGAGCTCAGTTTGGGTGGGGGGGGGGTTAGTAATTAAGACTATCTTAAATGCTTTTAAAAGGATCATTGAGACCAAGACTTTATTTTTTCTTGAACGTGTGGAACTAGCTGCATTTTAAAATATTAGCAATTGAGGTTCTCCTACGCATTGTCTTCAGCTTCCCTCACTGACTAGGGTTTTCTTCTGTACTTGAAGATTTTGTAGTTTGAATGTTTCCATGCTGATTTAGAGCGTTGCTTTAGAAGTACTATTAACTTGAATCCTCAGAAAAAAGATGGAACTCGGTAGTTTGGAAATTAGTACTCACTTTGCTCAATCACTAATAATGTCTCTTTCACAAAAGTATATTGTTAAAGACACATAATTTGATTTAGCGTTTGCTTGAGTTGCAGTGCTCTGTACTATCCAGTTGAGGGCAGCTACTTACCAATTTAAAAAATGAGTTGAATTAGAATGCCACCACTTTGTATTTACCAAAACTTGGTATCTAGTGTAAAACACAACATTTAATATACAAGACTGCTTTAATTTTCACTCCTATTTTTACCATAAATAATTTCTTAAAAATGAAAAACTAGTTTTACTTCATGGTAATTTCTGCCCTTTCATAAGTACTTTATGTGTATTTTAGTTTTAATTTTCCTAATCCAAATTCTTTTCAATTCCAATCTCCTCCCCCTCCCTTGCTTTAGGATCAGACTCCAAGAAGATTAGAGAGGTTCATATCATCCTTATCTTCAAACTACCCACATGTAAATACATGTGATTATAAATTTCAATATAAAAGTGAAAACTAATTTTCAGTATGGTGATCTTTATTAAGTGAAAGTCAAAATTGGAGTTGATCTGTTTGATTCATTTTTCTCTGCAGAATATGTTAAATTTGTGGAATGAAGTACTCTTCTAATTTTTCTGGATTGAAATAACACATAGTTTAAATTACATCTTCTATGTGGTATCAAGAAATGAATTTTGGGGGTTAATTAGCTATCTGATTCAAAGATATCACTGAGACAGAATTTTTTTGAGAATAAAGAATGTCTACCTGAAACTATATGTAATACTAACAAAGTGACCCTGATAGTAACTTGGAGAGGGGGCATTCCACGGGAGCTGCCTCAACAAAGGGATTTTTCTAATAAGGAGAAACAGACACAATATGACTGAAGGTTATGTTATACAAAAAAAAAAAAAAAAAAAATTAGACTTGTGTTAAGGAATAAAGTGAGCACCAGAGGAGATGCTGAGATTAGAATGAGGCCAGAGACATTCATTCTGCAAGGTAGTAAGTAGTCTAGTGGGGCCGTAGACATCCTTATCTCAGGTATCAGTCTCACCTTGTTGTACCATATCAACTGAACAGATTTCCAGTACCCTCTCTCCTATCCCTAGATCTCTGTTGGGTTTTTTCAGTGGTTATGGTTGTATTCTTAGTCATTTACTTTTTTACTAAAACAATTTTTGTATTGTGATTAAATACCCATAACATAAAATTTACCATTTTAACCATGTTTAAGTGTACAGTTCAGTAGCATTAAGTACATTCACAGTGTTGTGCAGCCGTTACCACTGTCCATGTCCAGAAGTTTGTATCTTTTCCAGCAAAAATTCGGTACCCATTAAACACTAACACCTCATTCATTTCTCCCCCAAGCCCCTGGCAACCACCATTCTACTTTCTATCTATAAATTTAACTACTCTAGGGACCTCAGATAAGTGGAATCATACAATATATATCCTTTTTTGACTGACTTATTTCACTTAGCATTATATCTTCAAGGTTTATCTATGTTGTGTCAGAATCTTCTTCCTTTTTAGGCTGAATAATACTCCGTTGTATGTGTATGTACCACATTTTTTTACCCATTCATCCATTATTGGTTACTTAGGTTGTCTCCACCTCTAGGCTGTTGTGAATAATGCTGCTATGAACATGGTTGTACAAATATCTGTGTGAGCCCTGCTTTCAATTCTTTGGGGGTGTATATCCAAAAGTGGAATTGCTGGATCACATAGTAATATTTTGAGGACTCTCCATATTTTCCACAGTAGCTCTGTCCATTTTACGTTCTTACCAACAGTACACAAGGGTTCCAGTTTCTCCACATCGTTGCCAACACATATTTGTGTCTGTGTTTAAATAATAGCCGTCATAATGGGTGTACAGTGTGGTTCTGGTTTTGATTTGCATTTCCCTAATTATTAGTGAAATTGAGCATCTTTACATGTACTTATTGATCGTTTACATATCTACTTTGGAGGAATTCAGTTTTTTACTTTTGTGTCACTAAAAATTTCTTCTCTGCTTAATGATTTTGCATTTTCAACTACATTTTAAATTGTGATATCAGAGAAAGGTGTACTTTAAGAAAGTAGCATCATGGTAGGACTAGGGGTATTTCTTGTGTGTGGATTGACTTCCCAGCAACCCACTTCGTGTATTTAGTAAGAAAAATCTCAACAAAGTCAAAGAAGAGACCACCCATTTGTGACATTCTCCTTTATAACTCTCTCCAATTCTAAATTTCCACTTATAAAAATCCATAAAAGCAGGTGGAAGGAGAGATAAGTGAGATGACTGGCTGTTGGAAGAAAAAAATAGAATGGAAGGAGAGAACAAACATTAGCTGAGCATTGTGAATGGATAGTTCACTTCTATTATCTATCTATTAAAACTACTATCAATTCTCACACTAGGCTTTTTTTAAATCATCATAATGTTCTAGTTCCTGGGCTTGGAAATGAAATGTAGCATAAAGATTAATTAGCATGGCATAAGTAGTTAATTTAGGGAAATATTTGAGATAATTCCGAAAAAGTGAGTTTGGGGCCACTTTGAGAAGAGTCTTCATCTCCAAACTTTATCTTAGGCTTTGGGGAACCATTGGAAGTTCTTGAGGAGTGTATTGTACACCACATTCCGTCTCCATGTTTTAGGAAGATGTATCTGACTATGGTATGTTAAAGAAATGAAGCCCTAAGGATTTGTGATGAACTGGTTAGTTATTATTCATTTTACTTTAATTACTTCCCAACACAGGTTACATTTATAAATACTTGGGTTTTTAAATATATTTAATCAGTCACATTACTGTTATACTTTCAAGTGGAATCCCTAAGTGTTTCAGAATTATAGAGATTGAACTGAAATTTGCAAACAACTAAAATGTCTCCTGGTAAAATTAACCTGCAGTGCATATTAATAGCTATTGAGAGCTTCAGTTGATTTAATGTCTTAGTTTGAGATAAAGACTGGTACATATGGAAGAGGAAAAGAGAGCATGCTTGAAGATATAGTGCTCATTCTGAATATATCTAAGATAGAACAAATATTATGTTTGTCTTTTTTGAGCATGCATAAATGCTGTCCTTAAATTTGAAGCACGGTTCGAAACACTCCTAAAATATTAATGCTGATATTTGGGTAAGGAAGACTTAATAAATATTTAAGAGAAAATACAATGTTTATCTTTTGGATTTTTGTAAAGACAAGTTTACTTTCACTTTCTAGGGAATACCTAGGTTAGTCACTGGAGAAGTTTCCAAAGGGACCCTGTAGCACAGCCCTGCTTCGGTTGTCTTCGCATTACTGACTTTGTATGGGAGGTGCACCAGCTGTTTGACTGGCAGGAGCAGGAGCTTTCACTTCAGTAGTTTATAACTCCTGGCTATTCTAGGATAGTTTGCACTTCACCAAGCCTCAGACAGGTCAGGACATTTGGTAGGAGAAGGTTGAAAGACAAAAGCAGCAGGCCTTGGGTTCTCAGCCTTTTTTTTTAATTAGAAAGTTATATTTTAATTCGGTGGTTAGAGTTTTTAGTAATGTGCCTGTATTACATGTAGAGAGTATTCATCAGCCAAGAGGAGTTTTAAAATGTCAAAACCGGGAAAAGCTACTCTAAACCATGGCTTGGTTCCTGTTGATCTTAAAAGTGCAAAAGAGCCTCTACCACATCAAACCATGATGAAGATATTTAGCATTAGCATCATTGCCCAAGGCCTCCCCTTTTGTCGAAGACGGGTAAGTCTCACACATTTGAAAAATAGGAATATTTATTTAAATGAACTACTTTTGCCTCTTTTGATGAAGAAAAGGTTCAAATTTCAGTTGGTATTTGTAACTAAAACTATCAGTGCATTATGTAGCCAGTGAAAACTTCTGTAAGTGATAGTTTTAATAGTGTGATAGAGAGCCTTGAGGGCAAGGTTACCTAATTCACCGGTTTGTGTCTCTCATTTATTTTTATGGTATTAGAATTCTTTAAACTTACTTAAACTTGGTAAATTTAAAAAGTATGTTTTGAAATATGTCGGCAAATACTAACACCCCAAATTTGTCATTTTTATTTTGTAGGAAAAGTAAAAAGCTGGTGGTATGGTCCTTATACATGATAATTAAAGCATTTAGCTCTCTTAAAGAGTTTATCTGCCAATTTAAGCTAGATTGTTTTTAAATCACTATTTCTTAAATTCAGACCTAACATAATAGAGACGTTACTTTTTGCTGTTATATGAAATAAAAATAGCATGCTATTGTGTGGCAGTTACAATACAGTTTATATATAGACAGTTCTGAACTAACATTTTGTAGAACTTGTGCTAATCTATAATCAGATTATGATCTATTGGATGTTTTTTGGGATTACATTCTCCTCCTCGCCAGATTTTGACCCTATTAGTATTAACAGTTGTATTTTCTGTGTTACTTGGTATTACCATTTTGAATTATTAACTAGAGTGATATATTTTTAGATCTAAAATATGTTTAGTATCCCGAACACATTAAACCAAAAAATACCTGTTGGAGATTCATTGAGTGTTTTTATATATCAGTGCTATTAGTGTTTTAGTTCCTTTTACCAGCTCCCCCAACACCCCACTTTTTTTTTTTTTTTTTTTTTTTTTTTTACTAGAAGGGAAACATTCTATTAAACAAGTAGGTTAACTTAACAACACCTGAAAAATATTTTTCCTCTTTAGTGAACAGAATCTTCTATTTGCTTGGACTTAAATAGCCTTTGTAAAAATATGTTTTCTAATTACCTTAGTTCTTTTTGAATTGTTTCTACTTCTACTCGAATAAATGGTAGCCATGTTGAAAAACATTTTGAGTAAGTTTTAAATATAATACAGTTTAAACATTGAAAATAGAATATTAAATATCTCTGTCACCCACTTACTTTCTTCTTAACTATATTTTCAGAAAATGTGTCTTTTGTTTTGTCTTCTGTCACTTTTATAACTTCTGAATGAGGTCACTGCTCTGATTTAAACATTTACACAGAGGCCTTTAGTAGCTTTAAGGTCATTAATAAACTTATTTATTATTTTAATACTTCTGTAAAAAAATACCAATACAAGTAAACTTTCAAATTAAGGAGAAGAAATGTGAGTTTTTAAAATTAAGGGGTTAAGATCTTAAAAAGATAATTTTGTTCTTGTTGAATATTTCTAATAAACTTAAGTACAGTTTATAGCAGATTATTCATTATGTCACACTGTATGTTTTCTATCTGTATCTTCTTTACAAGTGCATGAAACTTAAAAGGCTCAGGAGCAGATTCTATAAGAAAAATTAATAGAGAACTTAAGGGCTTTCCTTGCAGGTTTCCTAGGGTCACTATTCAGTTTGACTTTTCTAGGTTACTGTTATGATAAATTATAGCCTGGCGTTTGTAATTATAGAAGAGGACTAAATTCAAAAAATAAAATTCAAACTATAACATAGTTCTAGTTTGGGGGAAGATAGATAACAAAATTAACACATTCAGTTTTAGACTGCCTGCCAATAATTTACTATTGTATAACTCATTGACTCTGACTACTAGAAATATTAGAGGGATTGTGTAATTATAACTTCTCCCCTCCTTTTTGCAACTGGTTAATTTAGGTAGCTTTAAATTGATTCACATGTTCTTTGTTGTTTTAACTTACTAACTTTCCCTTGGTAATGTTAATGATAGATACTTCTATATATATATATATATTTTTTTTTTTTTTTTTTTTTTTTTTTTGCCGTACACGGGCCTCTCACTGTTGTGGCCTCTCGCATTGCGGAGCACAGGCTCCGGACACGCAGGCTCAGCGGCCATGGCTCACGGGCCCAGCCGCTCCGCGGCATGTGGGATCTTCCTGGACCGGGGCACGAACCCATGTCCCCTGCATCAGCAGGTGGACTCTCAACCACTGCGCCACCAGGGAAGCCCTTTAATATATTCCTTATCAAAGATTTTAAAAAGACTTTTGGTGTGATATGTAATTAATCACATTGTGTATCTAACATCCAGTATATCTTTTCCATTAGGTATGTTTAGCCTCTTTCAATCAGATTGTTATACACTGACAAGAAGTGTACAGACTTCTCTATTTTGTAGGCCATTTTTATCCTTCCAAGTAGTGAGCTAATGTATAGTGAACTCTTACAAGACTGTATGTAGTCTTGGCCCATTAAAAGTTGAAAAACATGTTATTGCGCCTCCATCCATCATAGGTGTTGATCCATTTAATGTTTGCACAGTAAAATAATTTTGAAAATTGTGAAAAATTCTTTAAAATAGTTATCATAACTACAGCTTCAATTTATAGCTCTCGAAATGTTTTCAGGAAATTTATTTACCTCATTATTAAGTACTATTAGTAATGATAGTCTAATTTATTATTATGTAAATTATTCTAGCTCCTCATCAGAGATACTTTGGACTTAATACTAACGACAGTAAAGAAATAGCAATCTAGCTATTAACCAGTTACCGTCAGTCAAAGTGTTTTTAGTATTTAGGTCCTCATAGTTCATATAAGTCCTATAGGTAATTCTTAGCATCAGGAATATTTGAGAATATTACTTGAGTATATAACTTTTTATTCTAAAAGAACTGATCGTCCTTGAAAGGAAGAGAATATCTACAGGAAAAACTTACTTAGTCTATAAAATCACTGGAAAATTGTTTTTCTTTGAAATTGGAATACCTAGTTATGGTAATACTGTTTCCTAGATCCTAAGATACATTATTTTTCTACATTTTAAACATATGTAAAATTAGTGTATGTCTGGATGGAATTTCATAGCTTAGCTGGCAGCATTTTTTTCTTTCTAGTGATAAGAGAAATAATATCTTACAATTAATAATAGTATATTGAAAGAAAAGTCATTAAAATGTTTATATTTCGTTTATTAACTCGTTTTTGTTTGGAGACTTTCACGCATTGACAATATTCTCATAAAGTTATTCTTCAATGTTACTATTTTGGTAGAAATTTCCAAAAGACATGCAGTTGGTTATGTATATAGGGCTTTTAAAGATATCTGGTTGACTGTGTTGGTTTATAGAAGGAAAATGTTTTTAGAGTGCCTTTATATTCTTGGGTTTGAACCACCGACCGATTGTGTAGCATAAGCATCAGCAACAGAGCTAAGAAAATGGGGTAGAGCTGCTGGTGGGAGCAGCAGGGAGGCGAGGTGGGAGCAACGTGGTACAAGGACTTGTTCACCTGAAACCCAAGAGCTCAGGCAACAATGAAATGTATGACTAGATTTCTGATAGTTGAAAACAATTTTGTACTGGTTATATTCCATATCCAGTTCTGTTTAAAGTACCATATTTAAAATAATCTTTCTTTAAAGTGAAAATAGAAATAAAATTGAAATACAATATTTGAGTCATTTGAGAAAATATTTGAGTTAATATCACTCCTGTGTATTTTTATCTTTGAGGGTTAGCTTAAGTCAGGGGTCCACAAACTCTTTCTGCAAAGGGCCAGCAGCTATTTTATACTTTGTGGACCAGATAGTCACTGTTAGAACTATTCAGCTCTGCCATTGTAGCATGAAAGCAGCTGTAGGCAATACTTAAAGGAGTAGTTGAATGAGCATGATTGTGTTTTAGTAAAACTTTATTTACGAGACAGTGAAATACAGATTTTTATGATTACAGTAATACTATAGTAAATCTTCTTGTGCTTGAATATAAGTTTCAGCTAACAGTAAATTTTTAGAAAGAGATTGTTAGAGCCATAACGTTTCATTTTCTTTAAAAACCCTCATTCTCTCTTCTAATTCTTTTGTAGCTATATAGAGAAAAATTTTTATGTGTATAATCGCTAGAATTTTAACATACTGCTCTTTTTTTGTTTTGTTTTGTTTTTGTGGTATGCGGGCCTCTCCCGTTGCGGAGCACAGGCTCCGGACCTGCAGGTTCAGTGGCTGTGGCTCACAGGCCCAGCTGCTCCGCAGCATGTGGGATCCTCCTGGACCGGGGCACGAACCTGTGTCCCCTGCATCGGCGGGCGGACTCTCAACCACTGCACCGCCGGGGAAGCCCAACATACTGCTTTTTAATTTTCCTTCTCGATGTACAGTAGTAGCATAATAATGCTATTAATAATTGCTCTTATTTTAAAAGGACCTACTATATATTCTAGGCATTGTCCAGCTATTTTTTATATTTTAAGTAATTCTTAAATGATTTAAACGTTTGTTAAATACGGTAAGTTAGGTATTATCTCCATTCAGTAGACTAGAAAGCTGAGGCTCAAACAAGTTACCTCTCCCCAGTTTTCTTGGTAAATAGTAAAGCTGGTATTTAACCTCAGGACTCTAATGCTGCAGGTAGTAGCCATTCTCTTTCTACTGTGTTTTGTGACCTTTTCTTATGAACTTAACTTTTTTCAACTACTATTATATTCATATTTTGGTGGGTAAACCTGGGAGCCTATCATTGTTGACATTGTTTCTTTGAGAAAATTCAAAGATTCAAATAATTGAACTACAAATAACTTGGTAGCATGTTACATTTATAAATTTAGGATTTTTTGTGTGATCTCTTTCAAGATGTTTCATTTGTAAAGTTATCCCACAGATGATGCAATGATTATAGTGATAAAAAACTAGAAATATTCAAACAGTATGCATGTTTGTAGTCTTTCTGTAAGCTGAGGGATGATGCCTGTTAAAGAAAAAATCATTCATGAACCTTGTTAAAATCGTAAGACAGATTTTATTCAGGGGGACTGTCATGATATGTATAGGGACTACTACAAGGGGAGTTTGCAGTAGGGGAGATAGATTGGGCTCAACTGTTAATAGAACAAAGAAAAGTGAGAATTTATAGCCAAGGAGCAGCATGGGATTCAGTGGGTAGCTAATTTCTAAGAGGAAACATCAGGGGTAAAGGGGGCGGGGGTGCTCTGGTTAAATGAACTTAACCAAGGTGGTGAGAAATCCCCTGGGGGATGGTGGAGGATGGCGAACCCAACAGATATGGAGAGGGTGACCAGGTACCACAGGTGATTGACATCAAGGGTGGGGAATTCTGTTTAGACTGATTTAGCAGGATTCTTGCTAAAATTTGGTGCCGAGAACATGCCGAAGGACAGGTCCTAGTTGAAAAAGAGCTCAGGAGCCTGACTAGAGTTTGGTTAAGGAGAGAATCGTTGTCATACCTCAGGGTCTGTGTTTGGTAGGAAACAACTCAGAACAGGGTGTCTGACAGATTAACCATCCTCAAACTGCAGTGCAGTACCACTCTCATCAGTTTGTTCATTTAGTACTTTTGACTATGATGACAAAAATTAAAAACAGCATTGTACCTCTCTTAGCTTCAATACTGTCTTGGATTCAAGTTTTTTCTTTATTGTCGAACTATTGATGATACTAATTTAAAAAAAACATATTCAAAATTTTAATCTCATTCAGGCATAATCTATTCTGCTGTTTTTTGTGTATAATCTTCAGTTAGTTCAAGGTATATATAATTATAGTCTATTAACCTCCTTTAATAGACTTTTCAGCAAAGGTCTGCCAGTTTTATCAAACAGTTGTATTGTCTTTGTTTCAAAAAACAACCTAATTATTTATTCTACAATAAAATTTTCACTTGTAGGAAGATTTTATAATCCATCGTAAGTTCTGTTGGTAAAGCAAATTTGTGAGTTATTACCTTCCTGAATTTAATAATTTGATAATCACCTAAATTCCCTGAGTTGAATTATGATATAGAGAATTTTTATTTTCTTCCAGTAGTTAATATCTTTTACTTCTGTATATAAAAATTAGACATGCTCAGTATGTAAAATGCAGAAGAAATGTTTCTTTACATTTTCCTAAATTATCAGTAATTCCACTGCTCAGAAATAACCACAGTAAAAATTTTAAGTAAATAACTCTTTAAACAAAATCGATACTTTAATCCATTTTTCATATATTGCTAGTACTTCCTCATGGCTATAGTTATTCAAAAGTGTATAATCTGCCAAATGAATGTGTCATCATTTTCTAACTGCTGTTGATTTGGTCAGTGACCTGCTTTGAACTTTTTTATACATAAATCTTTAACATCTCTATATACATTTTTCCAGAAGTGGAATTACTGGGTCAAGGAGTATGAATTCTTTTAGATTTTTAATAAATACTGCTAAATTGTTTTCCAGAAAGATTGTACCAAATAAAAAGCAGCACTAGGGACTTCTAATGTTGTTTAACAAGAGAAAGAAATCATATTTTAAGCAAATTTATTCCCACCATGGCAAAGTTTTATGGATTTTACTTAGTTGATACTATATCATTATATTTCTATGTTTATTCTAGGTTTTCTATTGAAGGAATTTTTTTTTCATTTTGAGAAAATAATGATATGTGTTTATACTTACAACATCATTAGGAAAATATATAAATAGATCGAGAAATTATTTGTTGTTCATGGTGATTTTTTAAAATAATACTTTCTGGAAAATAATGTTTGCCATAAACCTGTCACCAATATTATTTTCAACTATAATTTTCTTCTACTCTTTCCATAGTTTTAAAACTATTATCTCTGTTTTTATCTAAACAGATGATCCATGTGTATGGTTTTATAATTTATCATTGATTTAACACATTTTTACTGTGTCTTATGGTTATCTCAGTTTTTGTCATCTTAGTTTATACTTTTACATTTCTGAGTTTTAGTGTGTTGTTTGTACAGTTTAAATGACAGTTTCTCCCAAAGTATATTGCTATTAATAATCTTTACTACAGGAGTACTTTTCATGCTAGCAAAAGCAGCTGCCAGAAATACTTGCCTATTTCTTAAAGCACTACAACTTAGTCTTACATTTCTGACATAGCTTTGCCTTTTGCCCCAATCCAGGTTCACCTTTTATTTTTATTTTTTAATTCTAGTCTAGCTATGATTAATTCTCATTTAAAACAGTTGTAGCAAGTCTCCCATTCTAAAATGCCTTGATGCCTGAAAGACATTTCATGAAACTCAACGTTTGTTTCATGGAACTCTTAGCCAAGAGGAAATAGATGGATATTTCCTTAACATATAGAAATATGAAACCTTTAAAAAGCCGGTATCATGTTCCCTTCCCCCATACTAATCTATTCAGTATCTGCCAGTTACATTTGTGCCTCTTTCTTCAAATCCTTTCCATGACCTCACAGTCTAGCTTGTCTCTCTGGTTGGAACCTTCCTCCTGGCACTGGTTGCATCTACTGTTGTCCTCATCCATTAGTGGAACGTATTGTAGGTGTTGCAATTACCTTTGGTGCTTAGACATATATGTACTGCTCAGTGGTGTTATTTGACAGCTTCGTTTAGTTATCTTGTTTCCTCAGTTGAGGCTATGAACTCTTATTAGACTTCAGAAATTATCTCTAGGGCTTCCCTGGTGGCGCAGTGGTTGAGAGTCCGCCTGCCGATGCAGGGGACACGGGTTCGTGCCCCGGTCCGGGAAGATCCCACATGCCGCGGAGCGGCTGGGCCCGTGAGCCATGGCCGCTGAGCCTGCGCGTCTGGAGCCTGTGCTCCACAACGGGAGAGACCACAACAGTGAGAGGCCTGCGTACCGCAAAAAAAAAAAAACAAAACCAGAAATTATCTCTAATATCTTTTCATGCTCCCAGTGATGTGCAAGAGAAAGTTAGTATAAATATTTGTATGACCAATTTGTTGAAGCTTTTGTTAAGTTTGGAAAATTCTTTAAGGAGTTTTTGTACTGTTAGAATATGGCATTTTTTTGTTTACTAAATGTTTTTAAATGACTGTGCAGCTGTGATTTTGAATATTTCATTTTCTAAATATAACTAAATTCAGATACAGTTTGACACTTAATTTTAAAAGTAATTACTACTTAGCAGTTCCGAAAACGAAGGAGAAACATAGGGTGTACTCATTTAGATGGCACTTGTGAGAGTCTGCAGTAACCAGACAAGTCAGAAAATGCTAAAATAAAAATTATTACAATACTTTGGAGAGAAGGAAGAACAGGGTGGTGCTATGAGCAAATTTGGAGGGAGATTTTAATAGTTTTATCTGATTTTTTTTTTTGAGTAAACTAAAATGTGGCTTCCTAAAGTTTTTTTCCACAGATATATTCCATTGGAACTTGGGGGAAAATTGGCATTTTCAGATCATCTGATATCTTTTTTTGTGTGTGTGTGTGGTATGCAGGCCTCTCACTGTTGTGGCCTCTCCCATTGCGGAGCACAGGCTCCTGACGTGCAAGCCCAGCGGCCATGGCTCATGGGCCTAGCCGTTCCGCGGCATGTGGGATCTTCTCGGACCGGGGCACGAACCCTTGTCCTCCTGCATCAGCAGGCGGACTCTCAACCACTGCGCCACCAGGGAAGCCCCATCTGATATCTTTTATTGTCACTACTTATTTTATCAATAAAGGAATTAACTAGTTACCACATATCAGGTCATTCTATTTTTGATCCTATCAGTTTCTTCTTAAGAATGTTTCATACATCATGCATAAACATGAGTAAACAGAATATAAATTGTAAATTTTCTTCTGGTCTTATTTTCTGTACTGTGCAAGGCGGTGGCTGTAAATAAAAAGGTGATGATTCTTCCTCTCTGCCTCTGGACATACAAAAATGAAAATTACAGTCCGTTAAGCATTTAATAGGTAGTGGTAAAACCACAAACAAACCCTTAGACCAAAGGATAATTGCTTTAAATGGACCCATATACAAAGTACTGTGGGAGCATGAGAGGGCCACCCAAGTCTCAATTCAAATGGCTCAGGAAAGGCTTCACAGTAACTTTAAATGAAAACGTGAAGGATGTTTGCTAAGCAGATGATCAGAGAAGTTATGGACAGAAGGAACTTGTATTATTGCTTGGTCTTACATCTTGTTTTTTTCATGTTAATTATACTGCTGCAAAATTATTCACTTATATCTGGATATGAAGTTTATTAATAGTAGTAACAGCCCCAAAATATGTATTAAGGACTTAGAACAGAGTTGGGAACCTTTCTAGAACCTGTAGATATAACAGTAAAGTAGATGGACAAAGGCCATGCTCTCGTGGAGCTTAGATTCTAATTTAGGGAAACAGAAAAGTAACTGTTAATGCTAATGTTTTGATGATGATAAAACAGGGTAGCAGTATATAATAGAGTCTAACTTGGGATGCAGAGGAAACACTATTCTAAGTATTTTCCACATATTAACTCATTTAATCCTTAAAATAACCTCATGAAGTAGATTGCATTATATTATCCATATTTTATAGATGTAGAATCAGAAGAATAGGAAGTCTAACTAACTTGCCCTAGAGCTAGTAAATGATGGAGCTAAGATTCTAACCTAGCTGTCTGGCTCCAGCATCATGAACAGTGTGGTGTACTGACCTGGGTAAGGGTTTGTTGAGTGAATGGATCCTTAGTTTCCAAATATTTCAAGGTTAACTTTTGCCATGTAATCCTGGATTTTTAAATACGTAATTTATACTTTGTTTTCACAATTTATGAAGACCTCAATATCTAATTACTGATAACATTGCTTTCTAGATGTTTTTGTCATCAGGTGATGTCATAGTATTAGGTTGTGCCTCAGTTATCAGATACAAATGCTAACATGATTTGTAAATCTACAACTACAGCATAGAAATAACTGCCCTGAATTGTTATCCCTTTTGTTGATAGTTAATCTGTACAAATAGTATAGTAATTTTAACATCACAGGGCAAGGCTATTTAAATTTGTAGGTTATATTTTACAGAAACTAAATGTTAAGACTTGGAGTATGGGAGACAGATGAAAAATATGCTAAAAATAAACTTGTTACAAAGCTTCTGGCTGGGTAAACAAGTATGAAATAAATCCACGGTCCCTTGTCTGCAAATCAGGAGTCCAGTAAGCCCTGAAAACTAAGAAGTGTTTTAACAAGTTGGCCAAACCTAACCCTAACTAACTTAAGACAGTCACTTTTATTGTTTATCTGAATATTTGTATATTTTGCTGCAGAAATGTTTGTACGTGATGTACTGGAAGTGTTCTGCCATACGCTGTATATGTACCGTATTACCCTTCTAAACTCCAAAAGTTTTGAAGTCAGGAACACAGCTTTCTCCAAAATTGTGGAGCTAACTGCAGACCTTTGAGTTTTACAGGTATCATCCACATTCAGAAATGGAATACACTATGAAATGTCGAAGTAACCTAAGCCTTATCTTCAGTCTCTTAAGTACATTCATATTTAACTGCTTTAAAACATACATTACATAAATGAATACCTAAATTTTATTAACCTAGTTATAGGCAGCTCAATATAGTATGATAATAGTTCAGAGATTTTATATTATTTATCTTCAGTGATTAAAGGCAACTCATGCTATCAGATAGATACTTTAAATGAGGAACGAGAACTGCAACAACTTTTTAAATTTTTCTCAGTATTTCCGTGGAATATTAGCACCGCTAAATTAATGATAATTCTGCTAATATGTATTAGGCGTATATATACTCCCTGCTTGTGATGCTAATGTAACAAAGGTGAATAAGGCAGAGACCTTCCCTTAAGGAGGCCACTGATGCTTTCCTGTCTCTGAGAGACTTATTGTCACCGTTCCGTGATATCCTCATGATATCAATCAGAGGAACATGGATTAATTAATCCATTCAACAAATATGCATCTACTAATTGCCAGGCACAGTTCTAGATACGTTATTGAACAAAACAAACAAACAAAAATCCTACCTTTTTATAATTTAGCATTTTGGTGACCCTGAGAATTCCACCTAGGCATGGAGAGCATGTTTGATCTGCTCCAGTATACAGTGTTTCATCAGACTCCTTTATTCAATTGTACACTTTTCATTTCCAAGTCAACTGGTGATCATTTGTAGTTTATAGTTTCTCCATATGTATATAAGGATACCTCCATACACATGCCTACATATGCAGACACTCTACCTGACTTGCTAGGATTATTTTGGTAACTTAAGTGAAATGTATTGATAGTAAAATCTACAAGTTTTCAAATACTGTTAGGTAGTATCCAGTATATTATATTATTTTGAGGCTCTGAAAGATTAAATATGATTCCATATTATTTCATTTTTCATGTTCTTGCCAGAAAACTTTAGTCTTTAATATCCTATCAGGTCCACCATAGTGATTTCTTTCTGGATCGTACCTGGGTCAGAATTAGAGTTCTTGGCCCTATCCCTGACTTGTTGTGGAAAGTTGCATAAATTAATGTGTCTCACATATAAATCAGTTAAATAATGGTAGATTAATTGCAGTAGATGCAAATAATGATAGATATAATGTAGGATTTTTAAAATGTGATGTAGGTTTTACTATAGAAATAATACCAGAAAGGACTACCATTTGTGATAAAAGCACATAATGTCATATTCTTATTTCCTTTTACAAAGACCTATTGATGCACCACATCTCTTTATTTGCATATATAGTGCTTTATTCCTACAATGTGTAAAAGGTAAAATAATTACAGTAGATTTTTAAAAAGTAAATCTGGTATTAGATTAATAAAAGTTTCTGTTGTGGTTTTGGTAGTACCTATGTATGTATGTGTTTATGTATACATTTATGAGCTTTATAGAAATTTTTTTAGGTCTGGGGGAAACAATTCAACGGTTAGTATTTCTCAAACATTAATATATAAACATTGATCCCAGAAGCACATAGGTGACTAGCTATTTGTTTATGGTTATTTTATGATATCTTCATGTAAGGTTGGGGAAATCTGTTTTGAGAGAAAAAAATATAATGTTGGATGAAATTCTCTTATCTTAAATTTCTTCTTCTTGCTAGTATTGAAAGTGAAAATTGAAACTTGTGGGTTACTTCTATTTTTAACTACCTTTTTATGTGTGGGTGATTTCATATCATTCACTTGGGAACAATTTGAGCTTAAAGAGCTTTTCAATAATCCACAGAAATCTCTACATTATCACTTTAGATTTTGAAATGTCATTGTCACTACTAGTTTGAACATGTAGGGGCAGTATAGTACTGTTTTTGTAAATCTCATCTGAATTTGTGGGTTCTTTAAATCTGTAAGTGTTCTTTGAGGAAATACAACTTATGTGTTACTTTTTAAGGGATGATTGGTGCTGTTTTATTAAGTTGGAACTATTCTTTCAATTCAGGCTCTTTTATATATATATATATATATATATATATATATATATATATATATATATATATATATAGTACAAAAGCTTTTATATTATAGAAGCTCATGGCCCTGATTTATATTTGAAGTCAAGGAATACGTTAAGCTAGTTAACAGGGAAAATGCATTCTTATAGTTAGACAATAAAAACGAGGACAAGTGGATTCATGGAAATGCTAAAATCAGTGCAATTTTGCTCTTATTCATTCTGTACCAACCTTTCAAAATGAATGTTTAGTCATGAGAATTTTAAAAATTTAGTCTTAATTTTTCAACCTGACAAGTAAAGAGATTCCTAAACAGTCTTATTTTAAGGTTCTTTAATTGGTAAATAATTCTTTTAGTATCAAAATGATTAAGGGTTTTTACAAAATTTATGGTTGCCTTTTTTTTTCACTTAAAGTGATGTACACTTAATAAAAAAACAACTGATCAGTTATCTCTTCTATCCATTCCATCTATTTATTCAATCTATTCAACAACTTCTATGAACCAAGGACTACTTTAGACATTTGGAGTACAGTAGTGAATGAAACAGACCCACATCTTTGCCCTTGTGGAGTTTATGTCAGGATGGCAGACTGCTTAAGAACATAGAGATAGAGTCAGTTAGACCTGGGGTTAAGTTTTTAGCTCCATCACTTACTAAGCCACCTCTGTAGGATGGCAATAATAGTAGTACCTACTTCACAGGATAGTTTTATGGGTAAAATGAAATAACATAGAGAAAGTATGGTTATATAATAAGAACTTAGTAACTGTTATGAAGTCCACATAAGACTTATTTAGATGTGTTGGTAAAAATATCATTAATTCTCCTCATATAATAGTACTTATTTCTTTCACTTATGGTTAGTATTTTGAATATTTTTTTCATTTTTAGTTTCTTCAGATTGTGAGAGAAAATGCATAACACCAATTTTGATAGTCATTTTTCTTAAAGTTTCCTGACTGACTGTTAATCTCTAAATGGAAAGATACTGCACATAAAACATTAATGTGATTTGGATCTTCTTGCATTATATAGAGTCATTCAGTGTGACTCTCATGTATATAAAAATTAACCCCAATATGTCTTCCTGAATTAAGAAAGTAACATTTGCCACTTAGTATTTTGTTTGGAGTTTCTCTGTTCAGAATAAATGTGTTGGCTTCAAATACCATTAAATTTTTAGAAATTAAATTGCTATCTAAGAATTAAAAACATAGTTTGTTGATTCACATATTATGTTAGCAGCTAAAATGTCTAGGAAATAGTTTTCATTATGATTCTTAAATTTTGACGCCATTTCTTTCCCTAAATTAGGCCCCAAAATGAGTTAATTAAGAAATGGGACGTAACTTGTTAACATCTTTGAAAACTAGCTTGTCCAAATGGCACCTGGTATGTTATTACCATATAGGAGTTGAGACTTAAAACATTTAAAGAATTGATTCACAAGTCTTAACAAAAGTACTCAGAAATTTAGATCCTTCTTGGGTACCCTGTACTACTCTTGGTTCTTTTTATTTTTTAATTATGTGGAAGACCCATGTTTAACACACACGTGCGTGCACAGGCACAAGCACACATCCCCCACATACAAACAAATAAAATTCTCATCACCACCCCCAACCCCCGTTTAACAGCTTATCTGCTATGTTCATGGGACAACCGCTTCATTGAGGGGAAGTTGTTGTTCTGCCGTTTTCATATTAGCTTTGTTATCATGCAGGATTTTCAGCTGCTCACACTCATTACCATACAGCTGGTATGTAGAGAAGGAAGCAAGCAGAAGTTGTACTGTCTACAAGAATAAGAAGCTCTCTTGCAGATGGGGTGCTGGCAGATGGGGCATGTGTTTGAACAGGTTTTACTAATGACAGAGTGCATTAAAAATCATTCTGAGAAAGTCTAGGGTCAGTGCCATGAATTCAGAGCTTGAGAGGTTGTTCAGCTTTTTGTAGACCTTTTTAGAATATTAATTAACTCTAATGCAAATAAGTAATAAATGGCCCAACCACAATCTCTTCCAAAATTTTTTTTATCAGTTTTCCTTTTTTATTTTAGTATATTTTGTTTCTCTTTAATATAATTTAAAAAGCACTGATACTGTTAGCTAGTGTTTCTCATCATCTTGCACTATATTTTGTAGTCTTCAAATATATTAACATTCCAGAGTATGTTTATATACAAAAGTGTTTTGTATACATGCTTTGAAATGTATACATTCTTTGAGCGATGTAATAACATTCCTCAGTTTTGATATATGAGAGTATTTATCAGAAGATGAAAACCAAAGAGGATTTGGAAATCCATGTGTAGTGTTGACTACGTTGAAGATTAAGATGAGGTATGTTCTATCTGCATGCAAAATTAGAAGTGGGGCTTCCCAGGTGGCGCACTGGTTGAGAGCCCGCCTGCTGATGCAGGGGACACGGGTTCGTGTCCCGGTCCGGGAAGATCCCACATGCTGCGGAGCAGCTGGGCCCGTGAGCCATGGCTGCTGAGCCTGTGCTCCGCAATGGGAGAGGCCACAACAGTGAGAGACCCGCGTACCGCAAAAAAAAAAAAAAAAGTGAATGGTATGCCCCCAAATGTATCTGTTGTTAAAATTATTACTTGCGTATGTTTCATATTCACAAAACCAAAATGAATAAAGTAGTAATTGAAATATCTATCAATATTTTTTTAAAGATATTTCAGTGGGGTCTTAGTTCTTTTGACCCTTTTCATTAAATGTAGTGTTTCTTGATATATCCTATCTCAATGGGAGATGGTGATAAAAAGCAGGTAAAGCAAAATAAAGCTAGGCAATTATATATAAAAATGTAGTTTTCAATTTAATTTTAATGGAAATGGAACTGTTATTCTGTTCATAGGGATTAAGATATATATTGCCAAAGGTTTTTTTTAGTTATAATGCTTTTGATAACTCTCAAAAACTTACATGCTATATATAGATTTCCTGTCAGTAAAATTGAAGCACAAAAATGCTATCTGTTAGGTTAATACCTATGAATCAATAGAATACTTGGTAAGTGAGATCTGTAGGAAATGTTGTACATTAAGTGTTGTTAAAACTGTATACTGCCTTTATCAGTAAAAGTTTATATTCTGTTGGGCATTTTTAAAGGTACAGGAAGTCCCAAACCAGGGTGGCTTTTAACAACAAAAATAGTTGCATTTTCATTGCATATCAAACTGTATATTTTCTTCCAATTTAATTTATACTTGACTTGTGTAACTGATAAATATGTAGAAAATTTTATTACTTTTCCCTGAGGGGGGAAAACATATAAATATTATAAGTAATAATATGTATAGTGCAATACTAAATAAATAATAAATACGTGAAATGTATTGTTTACTATTAATATTTTTCAGTTATTATTTCTGTACTTCTGTCATTGTAGATTAGAGTATATCTCACATTCTTAATTATCTCATATAAATATTATTTATTGATACCCTGATATGTGCAAGAACTGTGTGAGGAGCTGAGATACAACAGGAATGAAAATAGATGTGGTCACTGCTTTTATGGAACTTACAGTCTAATGGTGAAGAGAGACAAATAATTAATGTGCACACATTGTGACAGGGTGTTGGGTTCAAGCACTGTGATTCACAGCTTTAAAATGAGGAGGAGGTGGCTCTGCGAAGGTAATCGGAGGTGGCCTATACACGGTTAATTCCCATGTTTTTATCTTCAATCTAGACCTTTTTTTGAGCTCCAGAGCCAGTTGGAGCATGATATGAGTTTAGACCTGGATGTCTCAAAGACACCTCAAACCAAATAAGACTAAAAATGGAACTTGTGATCCTCCCTACTCTAGAAAACAAACGCTGACCTTGTTTAGTGTCCTCTGTCATCTTCCATCCAGTTGCATAAGTAAGAAACTTTGGTGTCCTTGTTAATAACTAACTCCCTCTCCTTTATTTCCCATGACCAATCTGTCACCAAATCCTATGATTTTTATGTCCTAAATATCTCCTAACTCTTCACTTCTGTCCGTCTGTAATGCACCTAGCTAGTCCAGGCCAACATTATCTTTTGCATGGTCTAATGGAATAGCTTCCTCCTCAGTCTCTCCACATCAACTCTCACTTACTTCCCCATTCTGCTCTTTTTTATTTTCTTCTTTTTAATTTTTATTGGAGTATAGTTGCTTTACAATGCTGTTAGTTTCTACTGTACGCAAAGTGAATCAGCTATACGTATACATATATCCCCTCTTTTTTGGATTTCCTTCCCATTTAGGTCACCACAGAGCATTGAGTAGAGTTCCCTGAGCTATACTGCAAGTTCTCATTAGTTAGCTATTTTATACCTAGTATCAGTAGTATATATATGTCAATCCAATTTCCCAATTCATCCCACCCCCCTTCCCCCTTGGTATCCATATGTCTGTTCTCTGCATCTGTCTCTATTTCTACTCCTCATTCTGTTCCTAACATTACATTCAGAATGATATTGCAAGAGGTATATCTGGGTCATGCCCTTCCCTTGACTGACTTTACTTTTCATTACTCTTATGGTAAAGACCAAAATCCTTTATGAGGTCTTGCATAAGCTGGCCCTTCTCTACTT
Organism: Phocoena phocoena; assembly: GCF_963924675.1. Taxonomy (NCBI): domain Eukaryota; kingdom Metazoa; phylum Chordata; class Mammalia; order Artiodactyla; family Phocoenidae; genus Phocoena; species Phocoena phocoena. The sequence continues at coordinate 31,452,996 of NC_089223.1, read as the reverse complement.
CTCTAGCCTCATCTTGCACCTGCCATAATACCTTTATTCTGTGCACTGCAGCCCTATGGGTGCCCCTCCCCCGCCACAGCACAGCTTAGTCATTCCTTTAGAGAAGAGAAGCATTCTCTGAACCCCCAAACTAGGTCAAAACCTTAACGTTATGCATTTTTCTAACACCGTGTAGCATATACTAGTTTCAGCTTTGCTCTGTTAACAAATTGTTTCTCCCTTACTACACTGTGAACTCCAGTCATGAAGCTGAGACCATACTTAATTTAGCTTGTGTATAATAGGCAACCAAGTAAATGTTGAGTGAATGAGTGTCTGTGGGAGATTAAAATAACCATATAAATCTAAATTTGTTGTAATTGTGTATCCTACTTAGAATAAAGGTAATTAGAGATAGTTGAAACAAATTGTAGGATAGACTCATAGAGATATGCATGTATCGACAATGGTGTTTACTGCTAGAAAGTGATAACCACACATGGATCAAATTGACATTTCTTAAAGATGGATTGGCTCTTAGAAAAAGGTCATATGTAATGAAATTAAGAAACATGGCCAAAGTGATAATCACATAGTGAAGAGTATGTTCTGTATGTACTCAGATGGAAAAGTGCTGTGTGTGTGTGTGTGTGTGTGTGTGTGTGTGTGTGTATGTATTATGTATATGCACACACACATACACATTACTTAGTTAATAAGTATTTTTAGGCTGTCTGCTAAATTAAGCTAAATTAAAAATCAAGTAGAAGTCATAATTCCCTGATAAGTGTATTTGGGTTAGAGTAACCAATAAAGATCACTTGAAGCAGTTCCTTCAATAAGTGTTATAATGTATACAATAACTTTTGCCTATCTACTATAGCGTTCAGATCATTTTGGTAATGGTGAGAGACCCAGTAGCCTCTTTGAAAGGACCTTCCAGTGAAGACACTTTTGTTGTATTCTGTTCTCAGCTCTTTTTCATTATTTCACGTTTTGGGGAAATAAAGCATGGAATATAAAGAAATAAGGGTAGGAGATAGAAGTTCTTAGAGTATTTGGGAAAAGGAGGCAAAACCCATGTGTTGTTGTGAGCACCTTCCATCAGACTTTCTTCCACTCTGCCTACTGATGGCTGTTTAGCCTCAGTACATGTCCAAGATGCCATCATCTTGGAGCAGTTCTTCACCAAGTAAGCATTGGCAGTAGTGTGTTAACTCTTTGTCAAGTTGCTCTTAGTAAATTCCCACAAATAAAATGTATCAGAGTACATAATTAGCTGCCTAGTTTGTCTTTTCTTTCTCTGTGTCTACTGTGAGTCTAACATAAATTTCATCCGAACATCACACATTTGCATACTGAAATAGCCCAGGAAGCATCCCAAAGATTTCTTAACTACCAATACTTCTTGCTATATATGTAGAAAACCCTGTTTCATTTTCTATAAACTGGAGACCAAGATCTCCCTGTGGTTAAATTGCTGTTACCAACTCTATCGTTTTGTGACCTTGGGAAAGTTACTTAAACTCACTGTGCCTGTTCCTTATTTGTAAAATGGGTTAATAGTAGTACCTACTTCTTAGGGTTGTTAACAGTTTCAGTGAGTTACTATAAGTAAAGCACCTAGAAGAGTGCCTGGCATATAGTAAGTTCTCTTCCCTGTATATTTCATTTTCTTAAGAGATCATTTTTTTTAAGAGTTGATTATTCAAAGCTGAATAGTTTATAGTATCTTTGATAGTGAGCACTGAAGGAGCACTCAAGTCAGAATGACATCTAGTGTTTATTTTTCCTTTATTCTTTTGGTTTAAAATATTGCCATGTGTGACAACATTTATTTCTTCCTCTTTCTAGGTCTGTGTATTGTCGTATAAATTGAGCAATTTTATTTATCAGTTATATTGCTTTGTCATTTTTTTATTGATTTGTCTGTCCTTCCCTCTGAATTGGGGAGTTCTTCCAGGATAGAGACTACATCTTGCTCAGTGTTGCATCCTTTTTTGCTTGGAGTCTGGCTTTCAGTAACCTTGGCTAAATATTTCTAGAATGTGGTAGATCTAGATCTATAAAAATAAAATGTTTGAGTCACTGTTTAGTTTTTTTCCACCTCTTGTTTCATTGTTCAGAAAATAGAGAACCATTGTATGACTCAGGATTCATTTGGATGAGACTGATAATATTGAAGTGAAATGTGGGGTTAGAAGCTCACCATAAATTTTTCTCACAGTAATTTCCTTTTCCTTTGCTACGTATATATAAACACACAGAGTGAACTTCACAAAGTTAAGGTCTTTGAAATAAATGAATTGGTGGGGAGTAAATTACACCTTGGCCTAACAAAATCTGTTTATTATAATTGTTCAATAAAAGCTAGTTGAGTAAAAATATCTTAGAAAATACCGTCTAATTTTAGTCTTGGTTTTTTACATTGTGATCATGATGATTAATATCACCTCATTCAACATCTCTGGAAAAAATTCTAAGTTCTTAATTTGCTGTTTTGTCTCCTGATAGAATAACTCTAAAGGAAAGGCTTAAAATGAAGAGGGGTGTGTGTGTCTCTGTATGTGTGTGTCTGTCTTTATCCTAAGAGCTAACAAAATATTACAATTTTAAGAATATTCTAAACTTCAACATCTTTTTGCTAGCTTTAACTTTATATTCTTTGGTAGATTTAAGCTGTTCCTCATAGAATTTTCTTTTCATGTTGTAGAAGTTTGAACATGCATTGACTCAATAAAAATAAAATTTAGATTTAGTTTTTTGAAGTGGTCTCATACCACCATGTAACAGTTTCCAGCAGACCAGCTGTGTGCATAGAGCAGTTCTTAATTAAGTTGTATGCAAATTTGTTTAATAGTCAGCATGCCATCACTACATACCATGCTTTCATGCAACTGGTGGGGAAAGCCTGATATCCGTCCTACAGAAAGAACTGTTTAGAGTCATGTATCAAGTGTGACAGACTTTCAAAGTTAACTTGTAAACATTTGGAGGCCTCAAGTATTTATAGGTAAATATTTTTTAAGTTATGTGCTAAATTTTAAAGAACTTTTTAATAAAGAAAATGAACTTATAAATAAAATATTTCTATTACAATAGTCTTGCCAAGATATCAAAGTACTCCTAGTCATCAATCTTACAATTCATTGCAAATAAAAGACTACTGTAGATCAGATACTTTTTCAAATTAATAGTTATTTTGAAAATGTTTCCATGACAGACAAAATTATGTCAAACCCTACTCATGACTATTTCCAGCAATATTTCTTTGTACTCAGATTTTATTTACTGAATCTTCACAGTCTTTTGGAATCTCCTGAAAAGGTAGGAGATCATGTAAGTGTTATGCTAGTCATATAATTCTTGATAGTTTCAAAGTAAGGAATGCAGTTTGTTAAATTATAGGTACAGTAATTGCTTTAAAATGTAAATTGATGTTTCTCAAATGAATATTTAGAATCCTCCTTTTTATATGTAGTGGGGGCATGATTACTAGGTTCTTCCCTACTCACTTGACAGCTACATCAAACACTTGAATACTTAAAGAGCAGGCAAGCGACTCTAAAATAAGTAAAGAATTGATTAAAGATCACTATGATGTACACTTTCTAGAGGAAGAACCCGGTGTGATTTATGTTTCTTACTGACCTAGCACCAATGTGGAATAGGTACTTAATAAATGTTTTTAAGTAAGAGAAGTAAGTTCAGGTTCACAGACCTTGATTCTTGACTGGAGTTTGAAGAGAATGGTTTAAGCTCTCCCTTCTCATTTTGAATTCTTCTGGAAATTTTTTAAGATATTTGGAAAGAGATGTTATGTTTTAAAAAGTGCAGTAAGTTTGAATCTGGACTTTATGTGTCTGCTAGTCAAATATTTATAATTGAACATAATTATCAAAATCAGTAAGCCAACTAATAGAAGACCACAGAGTTGAGAATAACTTAGTATTTTAGGTTAACCAGGTCCTGGATGACAACATGCTAGTGAAAGTATACATAAGAGTGTAACGGAGGCTGTACTAAACTTTAGTTGAAGGCTTTTTCCAACCTTAAGATTCAGTGATTATGTTCTGAATTCCTTTATGATCACAGAGAAGCAGTTTTAAAAAGTGTACCATGGGTAAAATCATTTCACTTCCAATAACTAAGGGTGACCATGTCTTTCACCATTGTAGACATTTGCTAAAGTAAGGCTGGCAGATGCATTAACAATCTACAGAGATCTGAGCCCAGTATCTCTCTCTTTCTCAAAAAGAGTAAATTATCAAATTTAAAGATAAAATCAGGGCATAGAAAGTGGAAGAGCAAGGAAATAGAGATGATATGGTAGATACCCTTTCATTCTTATAGAATGGAGTTACTAGATATAAAGGCTTTAGAATGGTGCTTGGTTCATGGTACAGAATAATTAAGTATTACCTACTATTCCAATTCTCTTCCTTTTCCAAGTTTAAGAATCTTGGAATAGGTGCTAAGTTTGAGAATTAGTATGAGGTGACAAGTGATAAGGGAAATGGAAGAGTAATTGGACATGAAAGAGTTGAAAAGATTTGTATGCATTTTCTCTATATGTCTAATTTCAGCAAGTGAGAATTAATTACTTTGTGAGTGGTCTTCAATTTTATATACATTTTTTAAATATAAAAAATAATATTAAAACATATACACAGAAATTGTGTATTCTAGAAATCCTCGGAATCCTCTAATGGCTTCACATTGCACTAGAATTCCTTAAATCCTAACTCTTGACCGTGGCCAAGATCCTACATGATCTGGCCCTTGGTTACCTCTCCATCTTCATCCTGTACCAGTCACTTTACCTAGCCAGATTGGCCTTATTCTTGCTGAGTCTAGACTCTACTCCATTTTGACTTAAAAGTTGTTTCCTGGTTAATACCTTTCAAAATTAGCTACAGTTCTCTACTACCCTCTGTTAACTACTTACTTCTTTCATACTACCCTGTTTTATTTCTCTCTTAGAGCTTAGCATTATATGAAATTATCTTTTTCATTTATTAGTTTATTTATTGTGTGTTTTACCCCACTCCAGAATACAAACTCTATGAGACTAGGGAGCTCATCTGCATTGTTTGCTACCTTATACCCAGTGCCTGGAACAGTTGTTAGCACATAATAAGGAATACTGGTTTATTGACAAGTTAAAAGAAAAAGAAGGAAAATCTCTTATTAAGCAATTTAGATGACCACTGTGCACATTTTTATATATTTATGTAGGCTTTTCCCCATCCATACACATGTGTGCGTGCACGCACACACACACACACACAGTTAAATATACGTGTATATATTTTCAAAAGGACCATACTTTTTATCATATGTTTGAATCTCACAACTCCTGCTTTACAGTAACCTTTCTCCTAGTTTTGTATATGGTGAACAGTTTCTGTGCCTTCAGAATGCTCTATACTGAAATCTATTCCTTAGCAGGAGGCTTTGAGTCTGGAGGCTGGAGGGGCAAGGAATGGGAAGAAAGGGCTGGGAGTGGAACAAGACAAAGTATTTCATTTTCCAAGCAAGCTGTGTTTTTGAATAGTAGAAGTCCTTTTGGCCACATGTTGGTGAGAATGAGTCAGGTATCCACCTTGGCCCTGAGTTACATTTTTTATTGTCTCTTCATAAAGTTTTTTGGTGAATATGACATTTGAATGTTTATTTAAGAACTCTCTTATATCTGCACCATCCCCCCCTATATTCAAGAGTACAACCTGCCTTCATATATGATTTCTGTATGAGTACCTTTGGAAACAGAAGGACCCCTTCATAGTCAGTGTTTGTAACTAAAATAAAAGGTCTACAGTCTTCACACCCACACAGTAAAGTTCTTCTTGTCCATAAAGACACATATTAGCCCTAAAATGGAAGAATGAGTCATGGCAGGAAGTACTTTTGAAGAAACCATTACTAGTAAGTTAAAGACTATTTTAACTGTAGTATTAAGTGTTTGAATTAGGAGATAATAGTATTAAAAAGGTTATTCCCTAATGAGCCTTATAAAAACTAGTGACTGCTGGAAGTCTTATAGATACTGTCAATCCTTCAAGTTAATGATTGTGGCATTTCCACATATATCTTAGGTCCACAGATGATAATTTCCTTCTATCTCCTCAACATCTACCAAACTTCTGTCTTTTAAATTTAGAAGCAAGATCGTATGTTTTATGAAATCTCAGACTAGTTAAATGATTTCTCCATTTTCTGACTTCTTACACTAACCAATTTGGCACTTGATATCCAGTCAAATATTGTTCTCTATTAGTCTCTTGTCTTGCCAGTTGGATTTTAAGTATCTTAGGGGTGCAGGGTTATTGCAATGTTTTTATTTGACTTCAGTAGCATTTTGCAGATAGTGGGTGATTTTTTCTTAATTGATTGATTTCATTTAAGCTAACTCTTTCTCTCAGTTTCTGTTACCTTTTCCCCAATTACCATGTCTTTGCCTCAGATTCCCAAGTGTAGCAGAAGCATAGTTACATAGACCTGGATATTCATTCCATGAACTGAATAAATAAAGATTTAGTTGTGGTTTGCATATTTAATTGATATTTGCAATTAATATGCATATATTGCAATATATATTTGCAAAATATAACACTTTTTTCCTTCTTTAGTAATGTCTGATTTTTTTAGCTGGACTTGAGCCCTCACATAGCTAATGCAAATCAGTTAAAAGTAGTGAACCTGGGACCTGAGCCTACGCCTCTAAAATAACTGTATGACCCTGAGCAAGAAAATTCTCTACCTTACCTTTCTCACCTGTAAGTAATAGTTATTATTTTATAGGGGCACCTCTGTGTTTTCACAATGACTCTGTGGCCTAGGTTGGTAAGGTAAATGGTATTACCACCACATTTAAGAGAAAACTGGAACTCATCATGGTCAAATAACCCCTACCGAGGTTAACACTCTAGTAATGGCGTAACTGTTGTTTAAACTCAGAATTCTCCAATTCCAAAACTTAGGTTCATTCCACAAATGAAGGAGAATTAGATTAGGTGATTTCCAAGATCCCTTCTAGTTCTACAGTCAATGGCTTCCTGCTATTAGTGGTTTTTTTGTTGATTCAGTGGATATAACTTTTTTACTTCTTAACCTTTATCTCTTTTCTCAAAGCTTTTTAGTCATGACTAGTAGCTAGTATAAGAAATTAATTTCAGAATTTTAAGCAGTGCTTAAAATGAAAGGTTATTTTAATATTAAAATACAAGGTTGATATACCACATCTATAGGAAATTTTTCTCAAGCCAGGTAAATATATTTGAACATTACAAACAGCAGCAGTAAATATCCAGTTGGATAAAGAAAGAAGAGCAAATGTGGTTCTAAGCAATACATGGAAGGAAAATTGATTTCATTCTTTCTCCATGTTAATTAAATTCATTCCTGGGTCATATTTGCTGTTTTATTTTTCTTGAACTTAACCTTTTAAAAAATAGTTTCCCATGATATTTTTCTTTACTGAAGGGATTACTACAAAAAATTTATAATAAAAATTTGAGAGGAAACTCCTAGGTATGAATTCAAGATGCTTACTGGTAGTTTATTTTGGATTCTAAGCATGAGATTTAAAGATTAATTGCTTCTAGATAATTCAGGATAAACTCCAGAGTGATTAACCAACTTTGTCAAATTATTGCAGATGTTGCTTGTCTACAAAGAAGTATTGTAAGTAATGTTTTGGTATGTGTAGTAAGTCTCTGACAGCTCTATAACAATATAAATTTTAGAAGAGCAAACAAACAGAGCTCCCATCTTCATTATTTTCTTGTGTGCCTGTGATAAATAGAACTCTTAACTTGCATTATTGTGTGAAATTCTATATGTGTCTATATTTATTTATTGGTAGATACATATATTTGTGCATGTTTATCAGATCAGTAATTTGGCCCAAATTAAGAGATGAAAAAAACCTTTATCTTGAATCAATATTGTAATTTGTGTCAAATCTTCAGGGGCTGCATTTTTATAAAGAAAGTTATAAATATTTTAAATATCAGGAATAAGAAAAAAAATTTTAAGTACCACTCCTACAATCATAGTTATCTTAAATTTTTTTAAAACAGTCTAAGCTGTGATACTTTGATTTGCATTTTGATTTACTGAGGTTAGGATTTTGTATATTATTATAAGCATCCCCCTCACTTCCCAACAAGTGTATTTTAAACAAAGTTGTTATATATTACAATACTTAGTGTTTGGGATATTTTCTAATACAGTAGTATTTTAATATTTGTTTCCTTGGATGGTAATTTCAAACTAAATCTGGCTTACCTTGTTTCGTTTTACATATTCTCAAAATTTTTTTGAACTAATTTCAGTGTGAGTTCTAAGAATCAGATGTGTATATGTATCACCCTATTCTCTGTCTTAAATTGAGCATAAATTCAATGGAGGAAAAAAAGTTTTTAAAATTATGTACTATCCTGTGCCTGACGCATAGTTAGTGTAAATAAATGCTTAATGAATGAATAAATGTGAAAATAGCTTATTGATCAATACTGCCACCTACTTGTATTAGGGAAAATGTAGGTGCTGGGCATACATCCTATTTTAATAGATAATACCTGTGATAGAACAGGTTTATTAACTTGCCAATTTCCGTTGTGAACCTTTTAATAAGAACTTGCACCCCAGAAACCTGATGACTGTGGGTTAGTGAGATTTCAAGTTTGTTTCAACCTCAACATGCTTGCCATTCCTTTCTTTGATGTTGAAATCCCAAACTGTCTCTAATCTAAATTCTGTGCTCAGGGCAAGACAGCTAACTGTGCTAGGTGGTTTTCTTATTGTAACATCAGAGTAAAGAATGTTGTCATAATAGTAATGAAGAAAATCACTGACATACAAATATAAACACATTATCCTACTACTATAAAATGGAAATAAAATTTTAAATGTTGGCAAAGTAATGCAAAGAACCAATAGTATTTATAGTATCATCAACTAATTATAATACAACAGTTGGACTTTTAGCACTAAGTATAATTTAGTACTAGTTATATATTTATGCTTTAGAAAAATGATGCCATGGTTGCTACTACTTACTTGTATGGCCAGTGATTCAAAACTATTAATTATTTGTTATATATCATTTTTCTGCTATGTCTTAGAAAGCTGTGAACCTTTGAGTGGTAGGGGAGAGGGATGTATAAAAATTACAATGAGGTATGGTAAGTGCAATGGAAGAATATATTTAAAATGGAAATAATGAACTCTGAGAGTCAAGGTGAGGAAAAGTACTCTATTAACGACTCCTTCCTCTGTCGACACCATGTATAAGATACATACTTCTCTGAAGACACATGATACATGAAGACTGTTTTACTGTTTGTATGTTTCTCACTATTTACATGTAGATTGTTTTTTGTTTCTGCCCATAACCACAGCTTGCTCTTCTGAAAACATAGTCATCCCCACCAATTGCTTAGAAAGAGCCGTTTCTCTTATACTTGCTCACAAGTTAATCATTCTACTGCTACTGTTTCCCAGAGGCTTACACTCTGGGGCAGTACATCTTCATATCTTTGTGCTGTTTTTCAGTTTTCAAGCTACTGCTCTCATGCATTCCTCATACACCTAGCTCAATGGAGTTGTGATGAAATGAGCACTGAGTCTGAATTAGCAGATAGGCTATAATCTAAGGACTTCATTGTTAGTCACTCCCTTACTAATAGATTTTCAGCAAGGTTTATAGCACGTCAGTCAGCACAAGAAATAATTCTTTATAGAATGGGAAATTCATTGCTTAGCTGATATTACGTGAAGATTTAGTTTATTGTAGTGAAAATGATATTGAATACACTGAGATATTAATTCTAAAAATGTGGATGAGAAACACAAGTATTTTCTTAGCTATCATGATTAACTAGCTTTTTCAGTGAACTTAGTAGCTAACATTCTAGCATAAAGCATAAAATACTTTTTTTGGTAAACTTATTTAACATAGATTATGGACTGACCTCAGTTTTACAATGTTTCTGTCTACCACAGGGATAAGATAGATAAAGATTCACACACAAAGCCTTTTTCAGTCATATTACTAAAAACCTTAAATCTCTGAATAAAGTTTTAAATGTTTGTATTTTAGCCAAGACTCCCAGAAACAGGAATTTGAGAATGATTTCATTTGCTTTGTTCATATATAGATTATGATGAAAATAATATAATAGATCACAATTTTCATTCCTAGTACTTTAGAGAATATTGAAAATCATTCAATTTTATTCTGTTAATTTGAAATCTACTTAGAGACTTGGTTGACTAGCTTTGCTTAAATTCTTTCTTCGCAATTCAAATTAACATTATAAACAAGATATTAGGGAGAATTGTTTAATTATCTGGAAAAATTAAGTCTGTGAGTATTTGTAAGCATACACATTCTCACTTAAAGGATAAACAAACTAATGAAAATCATTTCCAAGTGGGAACCATGGTAGATGGGTGAGTGGGGGTGTTGGAGAGTCTTCTCAGTGTTTACTTTTTGCATATCATTTTGATTTTTGAGCCAGATAAATATTTTACCTGTTTAAAAATAAAATATGAATACACATACCTACATATAAACATACATTTGTGGGAATCAGGTTTTCCTGTAACTTCATAGCCATACATAGGAGCCATATGACCAGAAGAGCATTCCGTTGAATGTACAAAGTTAAGATATTTTCTTCTTCAATTATCCTAGATTTTGAGACGGCATTCCTGGTTTATTAAAGTTGGTCAGTGTCCTCAACTGAGTAGACTTAATTTGAAAAGGTTAGTTCAACTAGAGGTAGGACATGATTTCAATTGAAGTCAAGGTATATACCAGTATGTGACTGGTAGGTAGTCTTTTTGTCCTCCGACAAGCTTTAGAGGAAATTTCAGGTGTTCATTTTACAATTAGTTTCTTCAGACAGCCCAGAATGGCGGGAGGAGGTATCTTTTTTTTTTTTTTTAAATCCTGCATGCTCTGAAGCTCTAATAAAAGGGTTTATGGGTCTGTTCCTAACATTTGGGATTTTTTTTCCTAAGAGTAAGAGATTTCTTTTTAAAAGGAACTTTCCTTTGAAGTAAGCTAATTGTTTATTTAGAAAACTAACTTTTGCTGGGTACATGTACATATTGTTTCTGAGGGTAAGAATTAGTTTAAGAGCCAGGAAGGGGATTTTTTTTTTTTAAAAGATAATATGTAGACTATAACTTCCAGGAGAAGACCCAAGATGTACATTTTCATAAAATTTTAGATTATCTTATTTATGTTTTAAAGTAAAAGACAGGAGGGAGACGCAAGAGGGAGGAGATATGGGGATATATGTATATGTATAGCTGATTCACTTTGTTATAAAGCAGAAACTAACACACCATTGTAAAGCAGTTATACTCCAATAAAGATGTTTAAAAAAAAGTAAGACATTATACTGACTTAATGTCTTAATTAAAAAGGTAAACATTTATTTTTAAAATTATACTACTTTATGCAGTATTTAGAATCATTTTTCTAACAAAAGTCATTTATTACCATAGCAGAGAGTATTAAAATGTAGTAAGTCAAAATAGTATTTTTTTTTTCCTGAAGAAACTTTTTAAGTACTTAAGTAACTATAGGCACACAGTTTGCTTGTAATAAAGAACATTAATGGGGAGGGTAGGAGTTAATTAGGCCTTTAATAATGGGCCTTTCTAGTCCAAGGAATCTTATAATTGCCTCTGAAGCTGGTTTTGTAGCAAGTTGAGTGATGAAATATCTAGATTTGCGTAGTAGTCATTCTAAGAAAAAGGTTGCCTTCAGGCAAACTTTAGTACCTTTATTATTCTATAACTTTTTAATGATAAGCAGTACACATTGTGAAAGTAAGTTTGGAGGTAGAAATCCAGTGCCTCCTGTTTACTCAACAGTAAATGAACAAATAATTATAAGACTCTCCAATGAGCACAGTTTTTGCTCTCTTGGGAGAAACAGAACCTTTCAGCCAGACTTTATATACTTAGTTTGTTAATCATAAAAAGATATTCTCATGATTAGTAAGGATTGGCAGTGTGTGGTAATTTTCTTGAAGACTATGTTTTAAATGAATGGAACGGGAAAGCAAAGGGAATATTTACATTAAATCTTAATATAAGAAATACACAGATTGAAGTATAACTTATTACATAATTTCTGCAAATGTCGTATGCTCCAAACTGGTTTACCTTTTTGTAAATTGCCCCAAAGAATATCTAATTCCTCCCATTGGAATTGCCCATTTTGGACCGTCCAAGCTACTTGAAAAACCTAACCCAGGACTGACTGCAATAGGGTAGCAGTTAGTGAAAATAGACTGCTTTGCTTCCGTTGGGAGGACCATATGAAAATATATTCCATTTTCAAAATGTTTCTGAAAGGACTTATTTGCGGAAACGATGCTTGCCATTTAAAACTCTTCAAAAATGCAGGTTTTACAAAATACAAAAATAACCTCCTGAAAGTTTGAAAGGGGAGAGAGGGAGCTGTGGTATGGGGGCGGTCTCCTTCATTGCCCACCTCCTCCCTCTGTTCAGCGCGCTGTGTGCTTACGGGTTCCCTGGAGCGGATCACCATGTAATTGATGTGCAGTCTGCATTGCTGAATCCTGGACTGCACCATTCTGTGTTCAAGGGAAGATGTAATCTGATCCCTCTGCTGCTGAGGGAGGAATCTGTTCAGTCCAGGCTTTGACAGGGCATAGTCTCCTCCAATAATCTTCTCGGTTCTCTCTCATTATTCCCTTGAGTTCTCCTCAGTCAAGCTGCATGTATGTATGTGTGTCCCAAGAAGCGGTTTGATACTGAGCTGCATTTGCCTCTACTGTGGAGTTTTGTTGCCGGTTCTGCTCCCTAATCTTCCTTTTCTGACGTGCCTGAGCATGTCCACATTAGAATCTGTGACATACCTACCTGAAAAAGGTTTATATTGTCAGAGACTGCCAAGCAGCCGGACACACGGGGGCACAGAATCACTGAAGGGGAAAAATCCAGAAAATATGGGTTTCTACGGCACACTAAAAATGATTTTTTACAAAGTAAGTAAGCTGTTTTCTTCCTGTGTTGTATGATTGTGTGTGTGTGCCTGCCTGGGAAGGAAAATCTGTATCATCAGAGATGGCTGCAGTATCCTCTAATTTTGGTGGGTGGCTGGATGTCTGATATTCTGTTTTATATCATGAATGTAAGCAAATAATGGAAAGACAACATAAACTGGAAAAAGCTTTACATTTAAAATAAAATGTACATTTTAATGTGAGAATTTTCCTCTAAAAATATATTCAGACTTTAGAAATGTGGCTCCGTTAAATGCTGACCTGGAAATACTCTATCCTTAGTTAGCTTTTAGTGAACCTTTTGCCTTTAATTTTTCTATACCTTGTATATAGGTTTTTCTTTTTTCTTTAGTTGCCTCTCTTAAAGTCTAGAATTGCTAGAATATTGGGGATTTATATTTAAAGAGGTTATATTTACTTTCTGTACCCTTTCAAAATTGCAGGATTGATTTTTGGTTCTAAAGTCGGTATTTTCAGTAAACAATATAATATTTAAAAGACATATAGTCATACAGAAAGTGCTTTATTTTCTAAAATATTCTAAATTTAAAAATCCTTTCACAGCAGTTCCCTTGATATGAATTTCAGGCATTTTTATTCATTGAAGGGATTTCTAAGATGGAAATAAAGTTTGCTTTAGTGGCAAATGGCATTTGCACCAATGTATTTACAAGATACCCAGGGAAGTTCTGAAAGCCAGTATTACAAACTTAATTACAGTGAATATCAAAGTTTATCATAACAACTTTGAAAATGAGGGTTTGTGGAAGTTATAAAAAAATAGATTTTTAAGGTAATCTGTACTGACTGACCTTCCTGATGGATACATTTGTGTGTATGTGTACATGTGTGTCTATAATTTATATATATGCAAGCATGTGGCTACCTATGTATTAAAGTATTTATTTTTGCCTTTTATTAAAATTATTTGGAGAAAGAAAATAATGGGTTTTGAGAGAAATCACCTTAAAACAATGTTATGAGCACAGAAACTTCTGAAAGGTTGAAATAAGACCAATTCTGTTTCTGTCGGTATTTCATGAACTAAGGTATAAATTGTGGATGAGCTTGTCATATGCTCACCTCTCACCTCTAACGTTGTAAGATTATCCCTGTGTTTTAGAATACTTTCTTCATGATGATAAAAACAGTCTTTATTACCCAGAGTGTGGTTCAAAAAGCTTTTAGAGTCTTGTTGCTTCTCTCTGGTATTTACAGTGTGGCATGCTGTGTTATGACGTTCCCATGTGAGGAATAGGTAAGAAAATAAGGCTGCTGCAAAGCAAGGGTTTTTACCTTTTTACAAAAATGAGGGTAACTTTCCATCACTCTGGGATTCCCCCGCTCCCATCATTTTCAATGATACAGTAATTAATTAGCAGACACAAATCTTAGAGGGGTTGCTGAAATAGAGAAAGTTGAATCTTCTCAGATCTTATTTTATAGTTTTATAACATATCTATAGTAAGATGACCTCAGTTAACCAATAGTAAAATATAAAAATATATATTTCAGTATTAATGACGACAAAATATAATTCTGAATATATTTACAATATTACATACCTGTATAGCATAATAAAATACTTTAAAACTACAGATGTCGGGTATACCTTACAAAGATGCATAACTCATTCTTTTTAAATCTTTCTGTTTTTCTTGTTGGTTTTCAAGTTAGAATATTTTGTCCTGAGTGAGTATCTGTCAGTAGAGCTATGTATTCTGTGTAAAATATCAATTGATGGCTTTTTTCCTACCGTTATTATACCATCTCCAGATTTCCCTCTTATTATGGACTTACTTTTTTGTACTGTCTTCATTGCCCATATTCATTGCTTTATGCCTTATCATAATTACTTTTCAAGAGTATTTTATTTACATTATTCTCCTTACCCTTTTATAATAATGTGTTTTAAATTCAGTGACTATTACTTCCATTCTGATTTTGAAATTTTGAATTTGTTGTTTATCT
Organism: Phocoena phocoena; assembly: GCF_963924675.1. Lineage (NCBI taxonomy): Eukaryota > Metazoa > Chordata > Mammalia > Artiodactyla > Phocoenidae > Phocoena > Phocoena phocoena. The sequence continues at coordinate 31,437,988 of NC_089223.1, read as the reverse complement.
TTCTTAAAATATGTTTTTAAAGGAAAATGTAAATCACTAAGAACAGTATATTAAATATGGTTCTTTTCTGTGTGGGTTAACATGACATGTTCCTCTGTGTTGGTTCTTAAACTAGAAAATGTGAAAGGTATAGTACTCTCAAGGAATATATACGATGGATATCAATTTTTAAATCACCATACACTGTTCTTCTGGACAAATATTAGGGGGGAAAATTCACCTTTCCAGTCTTGTAAAGAGTAAAACAAAGTAGAACTAATAGAAGAAAGTATGAAACATTTATTTTCTATATGGATTAACTATGCCTAATTAACATTGCGGGCATATGAAAACTTAAGAATTTTTTCAGTATTACTGATGCTAACATTAAGATTTGATAGTTGGACAGGTGATTTTTTTTAAACATATCTCATTTGTTTTACCTTATAGATGAAAAGAAAGTTGGACCATGGTTCTGAGGTCCGCTCTTTTTCTTTGGGAAAGAAACCATGCAAAGTCTCAGAATATACAAGGTAATATTAAGTATAATAATTCATTCTCTCATGATTCTCATGTTTCGTTAAAGAGTTGATGATTCTGTCACTAATACTGTTGACTGTTTTAACACATTTTGAGATCACTGAAAGTTGAGAAACATACATTTTAAATAAGAAGAAGAATGACTACCACTGTGGCTTTATATTACTAATACATTGAAGTAAGTAAGACACAAGCAGAAGTTCTCTTATCTACAAAATTTTTAAATCATAATTTTTAAGGAATTCTAAAAAGTAAATCCTAAAATATGGATATGAGCAAATGTATCTTGTTACTATAGCAACAGCTGTTCTAGGGTGGATAGTTATATATGCATAACTGAAGATACATTTGTTAGCAGTGAAATAGACCGCACAATTACTAACTGAATCTTATTTCATGAGATTACTATGTTAGAAACCCCCTTTATTTGCTTCGTAAGTCTTATGTTTTTAACACATACATTTCTACACCAGTAGAATAGTTTCCATAACAACTAAATACAACTGTACTTTTGTTTCCTGCACCATTCCATCATTTTTGGATTTTGCATCAGTATAAAACTTTTCCCACTCTCACGCTAATTAGGCTAACTTAAGCACAATATCTATTACCCAGCTAATTAAAAATGGCTTTGGATGTCATTTGGAATGTGGTATTTTAAAATTTAAATGACAAAAGCATCTTAAGGCTTTTATGGGGGGTCTTTTTTGCATAACTGTCACTTCTTCAAATAACTGATTGAAAGTTACAGAAACCATAAGAACTTCATTATGGTGACATTTCTTTTTTTTCCCCCTCAATATTTTGATTTAGATTTATTTTTACTCTTCAAGATACAATAAAATAACATTGCTCAGACATAAGTTTATGTGATTGAACATTGTTACAGATTGCATCTCTTTTTTCCAGGGAACCAGTTTATACTTTTACTTCATTCAGTTGTGGAAAATATTTCTTTCAGATGCTCTTTGGTGAAACTGAGAAATCATAATAATTAGAGTAGTTTTATATACAAAAATGATACAAAAGAGAAAAATAAAGCTATTTCTTGGTTACTCAGGAAATGCTTTTTGTGTGATTTTCCCATGTTAACTGTTCCCTTCCTCCCTCTTATGTAGGCTTTGCCTTTTGACAATTTCACTGTGTTTTGGCACTTCCGCCAGAGGGTGTGGAGTGATAGACAAGTGAAACTATTCACTTCATTTTTGTTTTTTTTCTTCTAATCTTGATAAACTGTTTCTTGGATGAGAAAGTTGAGTTTAATGTTTAAAATGTGCTGTTTTTTTTAATGTATAGATTTCAGTTAACCATATAATTTTGGTCTTCAATTAATATGGCTAATGCCAGGGCAAAAGTATTAAATGGTTCAGTTGTTTTTAAGGCAGTTTATAAATGACTGCTGAATTTTTACCACAGAACACATTTTAGTAAAATTTTTCTTTAGTTGCCGACTTTTTTATTGAGAAAGTACCTGCACAGGTGAAAGTTTTATTTTTAGCCTTTTAACACACAGTCTTACTAAAGCAAACCAGACAGCGTATTGATTGCCGTGTCTTTTTGGAGACTTGATCAGTGTATTTTTGATGTTCTTTAATTTTGTTGAAAGATTTTCTAATAATAAGATGAAACTATGATTTTTCATCATTTTTGTTAGAAAATTTAAGTTATAATCACATCTTATTTCATTTCAGAGAAGAAAATAGAGCTTACCTTTGAAATTTGATAAAAGAAAAATAGATTTAGTTGTTGAATGTTAGAGACCATCTTAGATGTATAATGCTAAAAGATTTAAAGGTGGTAGATATGAAGATTTTTCTGTATTATCTGGTGACTGAGATGTATTTTTAAGCAACATAATGAGATATGCTGGATAGAAAAGATTTGGAGTTGTTTCATTAGTAATTTTTCAGAGCTTGATAGTTAACTGTTAGGATATAATTTATATGTTCTTTGGATTTAAAACACTTTACTGTCATAGCTCAATAAAATGAAGATTATTTTACAAACACGGTTTGTTACCTGAATCTTTCTGCTCCTTTTTTTCCACCTGTCTCTAAGATAGAGATGTTCAGTACTTACCTCGAGCTTAACTAATTTAATTAGGCATTGAAATTAGAAAGCAAAGTTTAGTATACTAATAACATAGCTCTAACTACTTTTTCTGCTATTAGGCATTTTTAGGAGAGTTGAACAATTTTAGAGATAGATCATCTCTTATTTTACTAGTGGCAGAATTAATTGAATTTCAGGTTTGTGGTGTTTTTTTTTTTTAACTGTCTCAAAATTTAAATTACTGGCTAAAAGTATTTAGCCAAAATGATCTCATTTTACAGTATTTAATTTTGCGTATAATAAGTTCTACCTACCTACCTGTTTGAGTAAACACATTTCTAATCAAGGCTTATTCCTGTTAAATATTATTTAGACTAAGCTTAATCATAGCAATAGAAATTAGAGAGGAATAGACAAATATTATAAACAACTTAAAAGGCATCTGGGCCAAACTTAAGGAATAATGTGACTAGTGAAATGTCTAAAACATTTAACAGACTACTGCTACATATGATTTTTTTAAAAGCATTAATAATCTCACACCCCTTTTTGTGAAAGAAATTTAAACTTTTGTTTAATTATGATGATGAAGACCAGACATAGGCAAGTGGAACCTGAATCTTCTAAGCAAATATTTTAACATTATTTGTATGTTACCAACAACTTACAGTTTTGCCATAGAGATTCTGTCATTTGGTTGCAATTAGCTGTGCCGGGATAAAAACAGGTGGTTATATAGGAGGGAGGAAACTTACTCTACAATAGCAGAATAGGTTTTGTGCATCCTTGGTCTCTGGGAACAAGCAAATAAATAGTTTGATGTTTGAAATACGCCGTGTCATCCCATTCTTATTGAACTAGAGCCCATTGTTCTTAATAAATATCTGTCTTTGCCTCCACTCTTGTATTTTCTTGTAGTACTGCTGGCCTCGTACCATGTTCAGCAACACCGACAACTTTTGGAGACCTGAGAGCAGCCAATGGCCAAGGGCAACAACGACGCCGAATTACATCTGTCCAACCACCTACAGGCCTCCAGGAGTGGCTGAAAATGTTTCAGGTGACATGTCTAAACACAGTACTTGAAATGCTTCACTTATTTGCTGCAAAAAATAAGGGATTATTCAGCCATGAAAAGGAACATGCTACACCATGGATGAACCTTGAAAACCTTATGCTAAGTAAAAGAAGCCAGACACAAAAGGCCACATAATGTATGATTATATGAAATATCCAGAACAGGAAAATCCATAGAGACAGAAAGGAGATTAGTGATTGAGGTGATGTTAGGAGGGCAGGTTGGGACTAACTGCCGATAGGTATGGGGCTTCTTTTGGGGGTGATGGAAGTTTTCTGGAATTGGATAGTGGTGATGGTTGCACAGCAAGATGGGTGTGCTGGGAACTATTGAAGTGTACACTTAAATGGTGAATTTTATGTTTGTGAAGAACATCTCAATTAAAAATGTTATTAAAAATAAGGGAACTCACTTTAATTTTTAGGTATATTAATCAAGAGGGTCCAGTGCTTGTTTTGTGTAAGTGTGCATTTGCATTGTTTATTGCTTTTTAGATAATAAGGCCTTTCTTTTTCTCCTTATGTTTGGGTTTCTGGTATTACTGAATGTACTTGTTTTCTAAACTGCACTGTTTGGAAGTTAAGCATTGTAAGAACTCTGCCTATTAGTCACTAGTGGTAACTTATCCATCAGTGTTACCCTCGTAGCCTCCAAGAGTTGATGCAGCTTCTTTCCATCAGTGCCATGCTTGTGTGTGGCTTATTGTGCTCAAAATTCTGATTACTATATTTTACTAGCATTTAAAGTTTTGGGAATTTTACCGGGAAGTTTGGCTACAACCGAACCTTGAATCTTATGAATTTTATAACTCATGATAGTGATATTAAATTGATTTATCTCTTCTTCTAGTGAGATAACACATAGAAGTCAAGTATTTAGCAAAGTAGTTGGCATCAATTAAACATTTGGTTAATTATTCCTTGTAAATAGTAAATAATATAAAGTATGTAAAGTGAAGGTATCTCTGATACTAGCCACTGTACTAATGTAAAATGAATATATTTCCTTACCTCTGGCTACTTTATTGATGGTATTTTATGAATGCATAGGGGAATAATGGTTGAAAAAGAAGATATTTCATAGATTTTATATGATATTTCGTATTTTTATGGTGTCCGTTTATATAAATCCCAATATTTTAAATACCTGGGCAATAACTAAGTAAATGTCCCAGTTTTTTTCTTCTGGAGCTGGAAAACTCACTTGAAGCAATGTTTATTTAAAATGGATTTTTAAAATTGTTTTCTACCCTTCAGGTGATTTCAGAGAAATTAGGATAACTTCATTTTTCGATTGATAACTGAAAGGTTAGAGCAGCACGTCTCGACAGGGGGCAAATTTTCCCTTGGTTGAAACATTTTTAGTTCTTACAACTGCCTGGGTCGGGGGTAGGACACTGCTGGTACCTGATGGGTAGAGCCAGTGTAAGGAACAGCCAGCCTCCCCCAACACAAAGTTATCCAGCCCAAAATATCAATTGCTGAGGTTGAGAATCTATGGCTTCGAGGCATAAAAGTTATACTTCACTGTTACAATAATGTTATGAACCACTACAATTACAAAGATTTTGTGTTTTATTTTCACAGTCATTTGTTAATTAAACTTACCTTTTCTTAAGGATCATTCCCTCCCCTCATCTGAGTTCTTTTATCTTAGGTTCATGATTTTTTAATTTTATTTTAATTTTTTCCTACACATGCCCTCAGAATTCTAAATTATTTGTCACATCCTTTTTTTTTTTTTTTTTTTTTTTTTTTGTGGTACGCGGGCCTCTCACCATTGTGGCCTTTCCTGTTGCGGAGCACAGGCTCCAGACGCGCAGGCTCAGCGGCCGTGGCTCACGGGCCCAGCCGCTCCACGGCAGGTGGGATCTTCCCGGACCGGGGCACGAACCCGTGTCCCCTGCATCGGCAGGCGGACTCTCAACCACTGCACCACCAGGGAAGCCCCTGTCACATCCTTTTAAAAAGAGATGTATCCCACCAATTAGAGGTGAAAATAGAACTCAGACACTTACAAAGCCTAAAAAAAATGCTTTAAAGCCTTGCATCATCTCTGATTAAGCCAAGGAGGCAGGAATATGGGTGTGGATTGTCATGCTCACACGCACGTGTAGTGTGAGCAGCACAGCACTTGAGAGTATGCAGAGGCTGATTTCATATCGTTTTTAGAGGAAAGTACCAACATGATGGAAAATTACACTATTAGTAATAGTTTTATCATCATTGTAGACAGCCTCCAAAATGTTTACTTTATATGCAAAGCTTTATTTCTTATCAGAAGGTAGTCTAGACTGAGATTTATTTTGTATGTGGTATGGACCTATTTTTTTTCAATGTTTCAGAGGCCCAGAATATTCTTTGCTAGCCATTTAGGGTTTTTTTTTTTACCAGTTTTAAGAGAACTATCTCAAATACTGATATATAGTAGGGGGCATTTGTGCTCTATTTTGCAGTGAGGGTGTTTTAGGGAGTCCTTTGTACAATGTTGGCTTGTTTATTAGCTCACTCATGCTTTTCTTAATGAAACGTCCTCGTGTTACCACATACTGTATGTCATCAAATCTGAGATACCATAGATTATTAGATGCCTCCCAAATTTAGAAATGTTAATTGTAATTTTAAAAACTTGTTTTTTTTAGAATTAATGATATTCAGTAAACTATATTAGGCTAGCTTTTGTCCTATAAAAAGGCCCATTTGATCACTTTTCATAGGAGAAGTAGAAAACTTGTTCTCAGTTAATAGGAATAACATAGAATTATCCCTGCAGGTGTAGTACTATATTTTTTTTTTCACATAAGTATTCTGTAGCAAAGAAGTTTACTAGCAACAGAAGGTCAGCTAGAGGGGTAGATCAAGACCTTAATCCTTTGAGTACCATTTCTGCCTTGACACCCCCAAGACCTCATTGTGGTACACTGCCCTTAATTTTTAGGGCTGGTGCCAAACTAACTAGAAATGAATCCTTTGCCTAAAGGCTTACAATGCTTTAATGCTTAACTTGTAGAGAGAGATAATTTCATAGTAAAGTGGGGGAGTCATGAGTTGACCTACGTGGTATACTTGAGGGGCAATTAAACTGGCATGATTTCTACAGATGTGCTATGGGGGCATTTAATGATGACTTTTCTGTGGCATAACAAGCAAAATGGGAGAGCTTGTCCCCTTACTGTTCTGCTATTGCTCCTAAGATGGTGATACAGCATTGTTTCGGTCCAGCTCCATCTATTCTGACAAAGTACTCTGTACTCAATTTATAAATTGAATGAGAACAAATGATACACCATTTTAGGAAAAGGGAAGCTGAAACAGAATGCCACTCTAAAATAGAAGTGCCAATTAAAAACAAAACTAAAAAAAAAAAAAAAACAAATTTTGTACTGTTTGAATTTTCAGTTGCCCTTGATTCTGCTTTTTTTGGCAGCCCCAGGTTGATGCTTTCAGATTGTTAATTTGGGGGAAGAGGATTGGTCACTTTTTTATTTTGTTTATGTCATTTGAGTGTTAATATATAGTTTTTCACTTGCAAATAGTAGACTAGGTAAAGACACCAATAACATTAACATTCTCTGATGTTGAAACTGATACTCAGAGGTATCCTGATATAATGAGAAGCACTTTGACTTAGAAGAAAAAGCTCTTAGTACAAATTCTGGCTTTCCCTCTTAATAACTGGGTAATTTCATTGATATTATGTAACTACTTTTGCCTGTGTTCTTATCCTCTGTAAAATAGATATAACACTAAAAAGTTGTCGAAAGGGAGAAAACATGTAAATGTGCTTAAAGCTGTTCTTGGAAATACAGTGGAAACTCAATAAATGTTAGTTTCCTCTCTTGGTTAAGAAATAGCCTTTGTGAACCTCAGTTTTCTCAGGTGTTAAAAGAAGCTATTAACACTAGCTTCATGCAAATGTCATCAGATTAACATTATTAGCATTATTTTAATCAAAGCATATTTGTATTGTATGAAAACTATGAATGTACTTTGAAAATGCCTGTTATACTCCATAATATTTTTTGAATGATAAAGTAGAAAATACTTCTGTGTTTTGAAATTAAAAGTGGAGTAAAAACTATTCCTTTGAAGGACTTAATCAAGTTTTATGGTAACACTTAGAAATTGTACATGTTTTCTAACTTATTTGGATCTCTTTTATTTGCTAGCCAACGACATGTTAAAACAGCAAGGTACCAAAAGAAAATGAATTCGGTAATACTTTGCCATTGTATTTGAAACAGTATGATCAAGAAGCCCTGTTGGGTGAGGAAGAGTTAAAGAAAGTCGTGTATTTAGCCAGAGAAGACTAAGGGAAAAATGTTGTTTCTGTCTAACGTTTTAAAGACTTTTGTATAAAAGTAGAATCAGACTGATTCTTGGTTTCTTCAGCAAACAAAACCTGGATCATATTCTTTGAGTCAGATTTTGGTGTAAGTTGAACTTAACAATTTGAACTGACCCAGAGTAGAATGGGAGCTAGTAAGTCTCCACTCCTGGAACTGTTCAAACAGACTAAGTAACCATCTTCTGGAGGTACTAGAGAAGTGAGTTCTTTACCACATGAAATGCAGGTGCTAGACTGCCTAAAGTCATAAAATATATATATCTGAATGAGATACCACCAGGGATCATCCAGACTAATAACCACTGCTGGTTTGTGAATCATCCGCATCAATACGGGATGAGTTGGTTATTTAAAGCATAAACTGCCCTCAGCCCCACCATGACCACTGAATCAGACTCTTTGATGGTGGGCTGGAGGACTCCATGATTGTTGCACCACTCAGACAGCACTTGGGAACCCCTGGTCTGGCCAAGCCCCTCATTATACAGGTGGGGTCTCTGAGACGCAGACTAATTAAGGGGCTTCCCTGCAGTTCCACAGTGAGTTTACTGGTGAAACCTTGGCCCCTGATTACGGTTCAGTGCTCCTTCTACTCTTCTCTACTACCTTCAGGTATTCTCTGATTACCTGAAATCAAATACCGCTTCCATGGGGAATTTTCAAGTTTGCATTTGTAATTTTGTCCACAAATTAAATTTTGTTTATCTTGATTCTTTCTGATTTTGGAATGTTTTTCCTATCCCTTTCAATGTGTTCCCAGTAACTTTACCATGAAAGACCAAAGGAAAGTGCTTTTTTCTTTTCCAGAAGAACTACTTTTCAGAGCAGAAATAAAATAATTATCAGAATTTCCAGCACTTTTTCAGATAAAGAAACTAAAGCCTGCAGAGGTAAATTGTAACCTAATTAGTGGCAGTTATCTTCTCCAAAAGTTGTGTTTCCTGATCCCCAATTCGGTATTCTTTCCTCTAGTCCTCATTAAAGATTGGTGTGGGTTCAACAATCCACACCAATAATAATAAAATATTATTTTATTTTAATATAGTCATTAACTGCAAGGTTTTCAAGTTAATACATCCTTCCCTTGCTGTTAAACCATGTATGTATCAAAACTGGGAACCAGTCTTGGAACCAGACTAAGCAAGCAAGTCCCAGTGATACCATCAGGTACATAGATTAGAAACTTTCTCAAGAAAGAGGTTTTTTTGTTTGTTTTTCTTGTGTTTTTTTTGTTTTTGCGGTACGCGGGCCTCTCACTGTTGTGGCCTCTCCCGTTGCGGAGCACAGGCTCCGGACGCGCAGGCTCAGCGGCCATGGCTCACGGGCCCAGCCGCTCCGCGGCATGTGGGATCTTCCCGGACCGGGGCACGAACCCGCGTCCCCTGCATCGGCAGGCGGACTCTCAACCACTGCACCACCAGGGAAGCCTGAGAAAGAGTTTTAAGATAGCATTGGTGCAGTATTTCCTGACTCTTTGGGGATTCATTCATTTATTCAACAAATATTTACTGAGTATCTGTCAGGTGCTAGGCCCTAATTTGGATCTGGGATACAGTAATTAACAAAACAGACAAAACCCTTTTTTGGAGAACTTAACTCTAGTCAGGAAAGGGAGGGGGTTGGGGGATTTCAAACTGGTTTGAAGTTTTAGAAAATTGCACAGAGAAGGTCTCAGAGAAGGAGGTAGGGAAGTAAAGCATGTGGGTGTCTAGGGAAAGAATAGTCCAGGGATCAGCAAGTGAAAAGGCTCTGAAGCAGAGCATGCTGGGTGTGTTTGAGGCACAGAAAGAGTATCTATGGCTAAAGAAGAGTAAGCAAGGGAAAGGAATAGGAAATTAGAACCTTGTAGGCCAACCTGAAAACTTTGGTTTTTACTTGGAGTGAAGTGGGAAGCCATTGGAGGGCTTCAAGCAGAAGAGTGAGTGAGTGACTTTTAGCACGGTCACTCTGACTGCTTTGTGGAGAACAGAACTAGGAGGGCAAAGGTGGGAAGCTGGGAGACTCGGTAAGAGGTTATAGGAATAACCCAGGTGAGAGACAATAGTAGCTTAGACCAATGTAGTAATAGTCAGATTCTGGGTATATTTTGAATTTTAAGGCCTTAGAATTCACTGATGGATCAGAACTATCTGATGGTGAAAGTAAGAGAGTTGGGGATGACTCCAGAGCTTTGGGCCTGAACAAACTAATATAATAAGAGTTACATCTTACTGAAATAGGGAAGATTGTGGACATGCATATTTGAAGAGAAAGGTCATGGATATAGTTGCTGTTACATACCCAAGAATACATGTTGAATAAGCAATTTTATAAACAGGTCTGGAGTTCAGGAAAGAAATCCAGGCTGGAGAGAGAAAAGCTAGGGACTACATGGTCCAGACCTTTGCTGGAGCCATCTAAGAGATGTGACTTAAAGTAATTGGACTGTCAAATATGTATGGTCAGTGAAAACAGTCTCATTTACTTTATAGATTACAGCTTGTTACTAATCTTTGTCAGTTGTATACTTTTCAGTAAAATGTCACAAAGTAACATCTGCTGAATATATGTATAATTCAAATTGAAATATAATTTAAATTTTATTTAACTTGTTAAATATTATCTTAAAACAGAATAAAAATATTGTTTAAAGTCTTAGAGGCATTTTGCTCTATGGGCATAATTTTCATCATGGACTTTGCCTTAAATATATAGAAGTTTCTGACACAGTTTCTAACATTTATCTAAGATCTGAATTGTTTATCTTCTGTTCTGGCTTTTTTCGTTCTATACTCCAGCCCCTAAAATCCTGGAAAGGATATTTTTTCATCTGTTAGCAGTTATATACCATGTATTGATACTGTTTTTCTATTCCTTCCTTTTTTAAACACTGTAATAATATGTTAACTGAAAAAAACCAAAACATGAAACTTGTATAGTATATTAACCTTTAATTAGAAATATTCATAATAGTTATAATTTATATAGAATAGTAATATATTAAATTATATAGAATATAAATTATAATTAATATAAATAGTAATATGTTAAAAGATGTTTCACTTTTTACCATAGAAGATCACATACCTTTATTTAACCATAAATATTTCCAAATATTTCCAAAAATATCTGTAAAGCTGGCATTCATATATGCAAAGGAGATTAAAAAGTTTACATTAAAATTATTCTATCAAGTGTCTTAATTAAAGCTGCATTTTAATCAAGTCAGCATAGTTATCCATCACCCAGAATGGGCATGTTTTTATACTAGTGCATGAATTCTTATAATGTAGATGGAGAGGAACAGCATATTATAAAAACCCACCTCAAATCCTGTGAGGAATATAAATCAGTAACTCAGAGTTTATAGTACTGGTACTGTCAGGGATGAGTGGCGATTGATCAGCATGAGTTTTGTCAAAGAGGTATTAAGTTTTGAACCAGGATTTGAAGCTATGTGAGGGAAATGGAGTGAAATAAACTTCAGATCAACTGCTTTTAATTGGTCATGTGTGTGCATATACATGTATATGAGTATTTTTAACTTCTATGTATAAATCCTCACCCTAACCAAAAAGGATACACAGTGAGTACTCAAGGAGAATGTTCTGGGTATATGTATGTGTCAAAGTAAAAAGAAAGGACACAGCTTATTAGAGCCTCTGTTTCCTCATATTTGATGGTAAAATGAGGATATTCTCCAGGGTTTTTATTGATGATTAAGTGAGATATACATATATAGTAGTACTGTGGAAATACTACTGAAATGTTTGCTAGTATTAGTGTAGTCTACACTTTATGATAGGAAAGAAGAGATGAGATTTCATTGTAGATTCTGATAAATATTTTAAGAAATACTTTAAAAAGTATTGATATTCTGAATAAGGCTTCCAGTATCTCAGTTTTCAACTATTATCTATTTCACATGTTACAAAATCCAGGTTCCTAGTTTGAGCAAGAAAGGGAATGTCAAAATCCAGATCTTTCTAGCTCCAAACCTCACCTATTGTTCTCTCTTCTCCCACTTCCAAAGTGGACATAATAATTCACAAAGGTACTATATCAGCTTGCTCAAGGATGTTTTTTCACCTAAGTGTTTCAAGGTTATTTAAATGTTTTACTTGATTTTTGTGAGGGGAGGTCCTAACATTTTAAATGATTCATGTGGCGTTTTAGTTTCTCCTTTTAAGAATCATGGCATTTCTGTGCAGGTGTTCCACACTGGGGAAACAAACCCCTTAGTATGGTTTAAAGGAGCTCATATTTTTGAGGTATAATTGTTTTTGTTTTTCCATAGCATATACTTTATTTCTTACCCTCTTTTAGCCTTTGTTCATATTCTAATTTTACTACTAAGTCAGCTACCATTTTCTGTTGTTTTCTTTTCTTTTTTTTTTTGCGGTACGCGCGCCTCTCACTGTTGTGGCCTCTCCCGTTGCGGAGCACAGGCTCCGGACATGCAGGCTCAGCGGCCATGGCTCACGGGCCCAGCTGCTCCGCGGCATGTGGGATCTTCCCGGACCGGGGCACGAATCTGTGTCCCCTGCATCGGCAGGCGGACTCTCAACCACTGCGCCACCAGGGAAGCCCTTGTTTGCTGTCTTTTATTTGAAATTATTTTCACATAGCAAATCAAAGCCCTTTTAATTTGTAGAAGACACTTGTTAGATGTACAGTCTATCCAGTTATTAATTTTTCTCTAGTTGATGCTGCCAGTCTCAGATGAGTGCCTTACTAAAACCATCAAGTTTTATGGTGCCCACTAGAAAGAAAGGGAAGAAAGGAAAATCATCTGTCAAAATTCATTTACTTAGTGGCCCAAACCGATGTTGCTGAATAAAATTTTGGTTTCTCAACCAGTATCTTGGTGGTAGATGAACGAACATATAACAATTATAATAATACAATGCAAAAATATTTTCTGTCTATCAAACCTAAAAAAAACTTTTAACACAATAAAGGTAGCTAATAAACTTGATGAGACTAAATGATTGTCACTTCAGTGCCTTCTGTAAGCAGCCACTTTTTATGTTGTGTGTGGATGTGGATTTTCCTTTATGAGTTTATAATTTGAGACATTTATTAAAATAATAGATAAAAATTTCTAATTCCTCTTTGATAGAGCTGGAGTGGACCAGAGAAATTGCTTGCTTTAGATGAACTTATTGATAGTTGTGAACCAACACAAGTAAAACATATGATGCAAGTGATAGAACCCCAGTTTCAGCGAGACTTCATTTCCTTGCTCCCTAAAGAGGTAAGGATTATCAATTATATTCTTCATTAGTGCTATTTGAAAATATAAATCAACAGCTACCATCTTTAGACACTGTCATGCTAATTATGGTATTCAGTATTGTCAGTTTAACACTCTTAATTAGTATTACAGGGGGCTGTAAATGATAAGGTGCTGTGACTTAATATAATTTTCAGATTAAATTATACTTACAGACTAAGTGTCTTCTTTCCATCACTGGAATAAGTCATATGTGAGACTAAGCTATTGAGTTTCGTTAATTTGACTGTTTCTTTACCAAGATTTTTTCCTAGGTTATTTGAAGTCCAACCTTGGACTTCAAGTCTTGGTATGTTCATTTATAGTTGTAGATTTTTTTAAATTCTGATTTTATTAAAACAGCAATATTTTTTTTCTTATTTTGTTTTTTGTTTATCCTAAGTCCCTTCAAGACTAATAGTTTCATGATTCTATTGGATAGTAGTTCTCAGTGACTTACATTATGTAATTATTTTGAAGTGTATGGAATTTCACACGTACGTCGTCTTCTATAAATCTTTCCCCTTTCTGCCGCATCACACACACACACACAATCACAGATTTCCCATACCAGTTACATTCTTATAGTATTTCTTTTAGAATTATTTATGCCCATTTGTTTTAATATCTTTATATAAAATAAAACATCTTTGATTTTTTATCATAGATTGATTATGATCACATGTGCATTCTTGACTATGTACATGAGGCATAGTTTAGATGTAGTTCTTTTATTGTTGTTGTAGCCTTCATAGTTTCATTTTTGTCAGCAAACAGAAATAAGATAACATTAAATAATCAGCGTTACCATGATTTATATTTTCACAAGTTTTATATATGCCACTAATCATACATAGATCAGCTAAGAAGACAATATAAAATACCATTTATGTTAATATAAATATAAATGCAAATGGTCCTGAAACTTCAAATTTGAAGAGAAAGGAAGTTGATTTTTTCTTTTTTTGGATACCCATGCTAAATATCCTAAGGGCATTAAAGATAGTCCCAATACTAATTTCACAATGGATATTAATAAAATGGTTTCATCATCGTTAATGGATAAAATTAAGCATAACTACAGGAAAAAGCAAAGTGGAAAAAAATATCTTTTTCCTGAGATGTTGCTTCTTTGGAGTGATTTTTAAAATGACATTGTCCCAGAAAAAAAAATCTTTATTCTTGATGGCTTATTCTAAAACTGAACCCTTTGGATAGATTTCGCTTATGAAAGTGGCATAAGCTCTCTCTCTTTGCTTCCAGAAGGGTGGTAATAATAGGAAGCACTTTTATAAGTATTTGGCTCAAACTGAATTTATTCTCCTTTGATATATTTTTCATAGTTTTCCTTGATATCCTTCATATTTTAGAAGGTATATAGACTTTTTCTCAGTCTAATTTATCCTCTTATGTCTAAAGATTGTGAGGTTTTTGTTTTGTTTCGTTTTTTCTTTATTTGGATTTCCATAGAAGCTTCGTAACACAAAAAAAAACATGATTTGAAATCAGAAGAATATAAAAGTATTCTTAAGAATCTAAAAATTAAGCACAAATTATCCATAACCAGGGCAGTAAAGGTTTTCTTGAATTAAGTGTTCCTTTGAAGATTGCCTGAGGGGAAAGAAGCTTTGCTAGATAGAATGAGTGAGCCTGACTTAGCATGGCACCTGTCCCCCCATCTTTTTTAATTTGTTTTTTATTGAAATATAGTTGAATTACAGTGTTGAGTTAATTACTACTATACAGCAAAGTGACTCAGTTATACATACATATACATTCTTTTTCATATGCTTTTCCATTATGGTTTATCAAAGGATATTGAATATAGTTTTAACTGCTAGAAAAAACGTTTTCTTTTTTGAAAAATGCTTTATTTTATACGTAGAGAAATAATGGTATAGATCTAAGTCCTTAAGGAAACTAACATCTTATCGGAGACTAAGTACTATCATTATTTGAAACAGTATTACCTTCGTGTCAGGAAATGGACTTATAGTAATTTTCTTATAATTCCTTTCAACAGATCGCAAAGCTCTTTACCAACATTTACTTATTAATCTCAAAAACCTTGACAGAAATCTCACTAGTCTCACATGGGAGACTTGTGATAAAGAGCACTATCCTTATTTTGTAAGTAAATGCCAAGAAAAGCATAGTGATACAGTAGATGATCTAGAACAAAACCTAAATTCTTAACATAGGATTGGCCAAAATTTTCTTTATTCTTTTCTTTTCTTTTTCTTTCACTATTTCAATCCACTGAAATATAACAATTCTGGGAAAGTATTAGCTACTTTTAAAATATAATATGGTGGTCTTTTATATTGGGTTGGCCAAAATGTTTGTTCGGTTTTAAGTAAAAATAAAAGACACGTTTTTTCATTTTCACCAAGAATTTTACTGAACAACGTATTCACTAACCGAATGAACTTTTTGGCCAACCCAATATAAGTTATAGTGAAAAACAAAAAACAGCAACTCTCATTGAAATGACAAGTTTGGCCAAAGAAAAGATAATTATCTGAAATGAATTTTCAATTTAAGAGATTTTCTTGTGTGGAAGTAGTCCTTAGGAAGAATTACTAATCTAGAGTTTACCTTTAATACAATTTAATAGAAAACTGCATTAGCTAGACCATTTGATTTGGCTCCAAGAAACCTGTAACCCCCTCTGTGGTATTGTAGAGATGTAGTTTGGGACAATGCCCACTCTCTGTCCCCTATAAGGAACCCTACGTGACAAAACCTTGTTTCCTTTGAGGAACTGGTATAACTAATTGCTGTTTTCTTTTTGCTTGGCAGCCTAATTAAAAAACCATGTAAAATACTGTTGCCAGTATATTTGTGTTCTACTTTTCCTCTAGTTTAAACCTTTTCTATTTATATTTTTCCTGGTTCTGATTTTCTTATTCATATTTTTCTATGTATATTTTCTCTTTTTTAAAAAATTTTATTATTTGGCTGCATCAGGTCTTAGTTATGGCATGAGGGATCTTCATCGCAGCATGCGGGCTTCTCTAGTTGTGGCACGTGGGCTTCTCTCTAGTTGTGATATGCGGGCTCCAGAGTGCACGGGCTCAGTAGTTGCGGCTTGCGGGCTCTGTAGTGGCGTACGGGCTCAGTAGTTGCTGAGCGTGGGCTTAGTTGCCCCACGGCATGTGGGATTTTAGTTCCCCAACCAGGGATTGAACCCTTGTCCTCTGCATTGGAAGGCAGATTCTCAACCACTGAACCACGAGAGAAGTCCCATGCTATGTGTATTTTCTATAATACAGGGATGTTTTGATGGCATGGACAGACATTTAGTAAGTTGAAGTTTATGGTTGAGTTAGGGACTTTGCTGTTTTAAAGGAGCGGGTACCAGTTACCTATGGAGTTAGCACTTCAAATTTCTTTAGCACCTGAGTGTTTCTTTACATTTCTTTTTAATGCATGCAGACACTGGACTAGATGATCTCTTAATCACCAGTAATGACAGAAATTTTACCTGTTGATTTGGGGATAAATCTAACCTGCTCTGGATTTGTTTCTTAGCATTTAGGATCCATTGAATGTTTCTGTAACTTACCTGATTTCTGCTTCAGCTGGATAGCTAAAATAAGAGTAGGCTTTTTCATATGACCATTCTCAATATCTTGGACATTAACTAGCATCTCTTTTCCACAAATATAACTTTGTGCCTGATAATTTCTATGTTAAATATCAGTTTCACGTAGAAGATTAATAGTATGCTGTTAGACTGACACTAAGCAAACTTGTCTAGGCTTTGGTTGATTGATAATTTCAAAATTAATTGGTTTATGGGGTATCCATTTAAAAAATATATTGTTGAGTTATGTATGTATGTGTATATTTGTATATGTATATGTATGTGTGAACACACACGCATATATAGATTGTTTAATATAGTTATGCCTTTTCGTTTTAAATGACTCCGTTTCTGTATATAATACTGAATGGTCTTCTCTGATAGACCAAAAATAATTATTCCACAAAAAGTTTTTCACTGTCATTTGTCAATAGTAGTATTAAGTTGAATACTGACTGGTTGAAGTACTTTCTATATAGAATATACTCAATAAATATGTGATTAATGATGAACTCTCTAAATATGTTGATACAAAGTCATTGGGAAAACATAATTTATTTCATGTAATTCCTGTTTAGCATCAAAAAATAATTCAGATTGTGCTTTTTTACTCCCTGTATGACCCTAGGTCCTTTAAATGATAGTTTGTTTTAATCTTTGTAACTTAGTTTATGTGAAAAGTAAACTTTACTGCTCTGTTTAGATCATTCTGTCCTAATATCATAATTTAAATTTTTATGTGATTTGTGAGGCTAATTGAACGAGCATAGTCGGAAGCTGTTGTTCTCCTTTTTCTTCTATTTCCTTTTCTTTTATTTATTTGAATTGACTTTACACACTGGAAGAAAAATTGATGGTTTGCAAGTATTGGAAACAAAATTTTTAAATCAGTGATATATCTAAGACTTAGCTCAAATATACAACTCTATCTGGCCCATCCAGAAAATCTCCATAAGCAATATAAAGGAATTAGAACCCAATTACTTTTATAGGTCTAGGAAGCAGTTTAATAATTGTTCCTTTTTGTCATTTACAGTAAAGGATTAAATGTTTGAAAAGTTCATCACTGTGATATAAACAGTTGGATACGATAAAGAACTATTAATTATATCTAACTATCTGAAGGATTCTGAAATTATGCCACACAGAGTATACAGGAATCTCATTTCTTAAGTGAAATTATATTGTAGTTAGGACAGAAAAAGACAAAATTTAAACAACTAATAAAGTAAAAAAATATATAAATAAATAGTAGAATTCTTGAGATGAGATTCACAGAGCAAAGGCAAGAGAAGAGGCAGAGAGGTTTAATAAGTATTCCTTGAAGAGGTGAGGAGCTAGTGGGGTGAAGTTCATAAAAACCAATAGGGTGTTTTTAAATCTGGTATGTGTTTGTTAAAATTGTATATTAGAAGGTACTGCCTTTCATAATTTTAGAAATTAGAATGTAAAATTATATTACATTTATAAGTACTTTATACCAGAGGGAATAGTTAACTTATTTTTTATCGTTAAAAAGAGACACATGGTATACTATGCTTTTTCTTTTCATAGCTGGCACTTTATGTGCTTTCATTCCTGGAACCCAAAGACCTGCTACAAGCGGCTCAGACGTGTCGCTACTGGAGAATTTTGGCTGAAGACAACCTTCTCTGGAGAGAGAAATGTAAAGAAGAGGGTAAGGTTCAAAATCACAGAGATAAAATATTTGTAGTTCGAAAACGCAAAGTGATTCTGAAAAATAATAATAAGTTTTATGTGCACGTAGAATAAAGTGGTGGATAAATAAAAAAAGAGAACTTCAGCAGCCTGTCAAAGAATCAAGACTGCGTCTTCATTTACATTCACCTACTTATATAAAATCCACAGGTTATTCCACACGTTCAGATGTGCCAAATCTTGCCACTAACCCCTTTAGTGAGCACTGTAACTAATAGTGAATATATCTCATTTGCTTCCCAGTCTCCAGTAGAATCAATAAACAATGAGAAAGTCAAGATGAGGACAACTTAAAGAGAACCCCCAAATTAAATTAGCAATTAAATACTCAAATATTTGTAGTCTATTCATTTCTTCCACAGATATTTCTTGAGCACCTCTTATGTGCTAGATATTCTTTTTTTTTTTTTTTTTTTTTTTTTTGGCAGTACGCGGGCCTCTCACTGCTGTAGCCTCTCCCGCTGCGGAGCGCAGGCTCAGCAGCCATGGCTCACGGGCCCAGCTGCTCTGCGGCATGTGGGATCCTCCCGGACCGAGGCACGAACCCGTGTCCCCTGCATCGGCAGGCGGACTCTCAACCACTGCACCACCAGGGAAGCCCATGTGCTAGATATTCTTAAATCCTGGGGATGTAGTAGTAAAGTCCCATTTTCTTCCCATCATGGAGCCTATGTTCTGAGACCTGTTTAAAAAAAAAAAAATCCCCTTTCCTAGTAATGGAGTAGGTATCATCCATATTAAGAAAGGACATTTTTTCTTTCCAGCAGGCATCTAGAAAAATATTACTTTTAAAAAAAATATTATTTGCCTTCAACAAGCAAAATTTTTAAGAAAGAATCATAGAGTATAAGACAGATGTGCTATAGGTTCTCTTTAGTAAAGCTGAGAGGTAAAGAAAGATCCAGGATACTTGGTTTCTAATCCTGCCTCTGCCCTGTCTGTGGCTTGGCCTACTCAGTGAAGCCTTCTCTTCTCAGATATATATAAAGTGGGATTAATTATCCCTGCCTTACCTTCTCATAGAATCATTATTTTAATGACTTTTTTAAATTGTGATAATTTATACATAAAATAGAATTTATCACTTTCACCATTTTTAAGTGTATAGTTCAGCGGCATCAAGGATGCTGACTTTGCTATGGAACCATCACCACCATCCATCTCCAGAACTTTATCATCTTCCCCAGCTGCAACTCCATACCCATTTAACAGTAACTCCCTATTCCTCTTCCCTGCAGCACTGGCAACCACCATTTTGTTTTCTGTCTCTATAAATTTGATGACTCTAGGGACCTCATATAAGTGGAATCATACGGTATTTGTCTTTTTGTGACTGTCTTATTTCACTTAGCATAATGTCTTCAAGGTTCATCCAAATGTATCAGAATTCCCTCCTTTTTTAAGACTAAACATTCCATTGTATGTATATACCACACTCTTTTCTCCATTTATCCGTCAGTGGACACTTGGGTTGCTTCCACCTCTTGGCTGTTATAAATAATGCTGCTACGAACATGGATGTACAAATACCTGTTCAAGTCCCTGCTTTCAGTTCTTTTGGGTGTATGTTCAGAAGTGGAATTGCTGGATCATATGGTAATTTTATGGTTAATTTATTTTGAGTAACCGCCATACTGTTTTCCATAGCAGCAACATTATTTTATAGTCTCACAAGCATTGCACAAGGGTTCCAATTTCTCCACATCCTCACCAACATTTCATAGAATTATACTGAGAGAAATGAAATAGTCAGTAGAAAACATGCCATACAGATTGCAGATTTACATTAGTGTCTCGTAATAACAGTGTTAGAAATTAGTGTTCTGCATTTCAGTGGTTTTCAGCATAGGAGAAAATGAGATGCATTATAAAATGCGTAATTTGTATTATTGGTGAAGGCAATTGTACTCTAAATTTTCTAAACTTTAGGTATTGATGAACCATTGCACATCAAGAGAAGAAAAGTAATAAAACCAGGTTTCATACACAGTCCATGGAAGAGTGCATACATCAGGCAGCACAGAATTGATACTAACTGGAGGCGAGGGGAACTCAAATCTCCTAAGGTAACTGAACTCTTGCATGATGTAACAGAAACCATTAATCAGTGTTAGTACGTAGTGTACTCTTTCATATCTGACAAGTAGTGTAACTTGACAACCTATGTCCTGTAGAAAGAAAACAATGTATTTTAAAATAACTGAAAATGTAACTGACAGTATTCCTCTGTGCTAATATCTCTAGTCTGACAACTAACTGTACTTGAATAAAAGACGAATTGACTTACGTGTTGTACTATCTATTGCATGTAAATGAAGATTTCTGAATGTCCTGTTGAATTTTGTGTCGTATACGTACTACCTAAGAATTTGCTCCCTCTCTGACCAACATGATTTTTTGAGGAGTACCCATGTTTGGGGGGTTTTTTGATGGCTTTTGTGTGTTTTAATTTTATAAATTTAAGCATAATTCTGATTTTCTGCCTTATAACATTTCAATTATATAAAGAATGGCAAAAATACTTGAAATCCTTAGCTATATTTTTTTCAACTGGAAAAAAAGCAATTTGGGGAGACATTTTGTATTAAAACGTACACATTATGACAGGCTTTTTTGTTTGTTTTAAGTTGAAAAAGTTGATGATTATTGTCTTTCTACTTAGTAGGTACTTTTGTGTGTCAAAATTGCACAACTTAAGTGCATATTCTTTTGGTTTGAGCAGATAAAATAGATGATTATAAAATACGTTTGTGTTTGAACCATATTTATGAGGTCTTGACTGAGTAAAATTTTAATAGTTGATGTCTCAAGTATAAATAATAGAATATGGAAACAATAAAATGTTTAATACTTAATTCATCTGCCAGGAAGGATGCTTCATATTTTATACAAATTTTTACTCTGGAAATAGACTATGGATTACTGTTGCTATTTATGGCCTCATTTTTCTTTTCACTAGTATTTTAAAAAACATAATGTAGTAACGTACTTCTGATCTGTATATCTATGTTGTAGGTGCTGAAAGGACATGATGATCACGTGATCACATGCTTACAGTTTTGTGGTAACCGAATAGTTAGTGGTTCTGATGACAACACTTTAAAAGTTTGGTCAGCAGTCACAGGCAAAGTAAGTGTACTTCTCTCTACACTTCGTAAAGTCACCATTTGGTACATACCTTTACAAGGATCCACCAGTGAAAGGAAAACAAGGATTCATTTTTGAGTCTAGCTTATTTTGATAGCAAATATCAGAGCTTCTAATTCAGCTTTTTTCTTGGCATGAAGATGATGTTTCTCATGATAGGGATGTCATTAGTTTCTTCTTCATTTAAATAGTTTGTCTATCTTTGTGACTTAGCTATTTTAAGATTTTACAGATGTGCTTTTTTTTCTTTCTTTTTTGGGGGTTAATTATTCCCACTTTTATTAACCATCAAAGTTATATCTCCTTCCTTTTTAATCTTTTTCAAAACTATGACTGAGGGATATATTTTTTTCCTTGTAAACTTTGTTGATAACCTACCTAGAGTTTAAAAGTTAAATAAATCATGTTAATTTTGATTTATCGCAAACCCTGTAAGATAGAAGTTAAGCAGGCTAGTTATGTAAATAGGAGTTTGAAGGAAACAAAGCAGTCCAAGCAGTCAGTCTCACTTCATACAATACTATACTTTAATGGTTCTCTACTGAATACTTATTTTTATCTGTCCAATGGAAAATATTTCCTTGAATTAGGTAATTGACCACCTAAAAAAGAATAGAAGAAAGTGTGTGGGGAGGGGGAAATCTGTCTTTTAAAATGTCTTATAACATGTTGATTCTTGGGCAAGAATCTTCTAAATATTCCAAGTCAGATGTAAAAGTTTTTTTAAAACTGCTTCGTGTTTCCGTAGTGTAATATTAGTTTTGGATTTGTTTCAGGGTTTTAGTGTCTGTCTTTACTTGTCTAGAAGTACCTTGCCTAGAAGTACCCTAACGACTGCCTTGGGGCAGATTCAGATGAAATGTGGAATGTAGCCACACCCAACTCTGTTGGCATTCTTTCACTGAATCCATTCCCATGGAAGAAACCAAGTTGCAATTTTAGTATTATTTTATCAAAGAGGCCAGGCCAGAGTTGTCATACTTTAGTGAGAAAGGTTTACTGTCTACATACTTGTTCCTCGACTGTGTGTGTGTGTGTAATATGCAGTGCTGCTGAATAAACAAAGAAATACACAGTGATGGGATCATGTTATATTGATGTGAAAAATTATTTTCTAATATGCCAAACATTCCAACTGAGTAAATAACTTTACTTCAGATTTTAATGAACTGCTAAAATCTTATTTACATTGTTTTTCTTTCTACCCAAAAGTAATCATCTTAAGTGTTTTTGCAGTGTCTGAGGACGTTAGTGGGACACACAGGTGGAGTATGGTCATCACAGATGAGAGACAATATCATTATTAGTGGATCTACAGATCGGACTCTCAAAGTGTGGAATGCGGAGACGGGAGAATGTATACACACCTTATATGGGCATACTTCCACTGTACGTTGTATGCATCTCCATGAAAAAAGGTAGGGGAAACCCTGTAGGGGTTGGGAATTCTTTCTCTGTTACTTGTAAACTTGGGGCCTTTTGTATAGAGTTCAGTTGTACAGTACTTACTATGTTTAACAGAGAGATAGTGATAATATGCTCCTAAACTAGACTCATCATTCAACTTCAGATATTTCTCTGCTATGAAAGCAGTAGTGTATTGCCTTAAGATTGGGCAGTAGGGTATTGCCTTTAAATTTCCGTCCTCATTTAATGTGTTGCTGGCTTCCACCTTGAAACTCTGTTCTCTGATCTTGACTAACACCTTACTTGATTGTTCTAAATCTTTGATGACTCATCATCTTCAAAAAAAATTGAGAGGGGCATATATTTCCAGTAGTGGGACAAATTCAGTAATTCAGTCTTCAAGTCTCTGAGTCTTTTTTTTTTTTTTTTTTTTTCCGTACGCGGGCTTCTCACTGTTGTGGCCTCTCCCGTTGCGGAGCACAGGCTCTGGATGCACAGGCTCAGCTGCCATGGCTCACGGGCCCAGCCGCTCTGCGGCATGTGGGATCTTCCCGGACCGGGGCACGAACCCGCGTCCCCTGCATCAGCAGGCGGACTCTCAACCACTGCGCCACCAGGGAAGCCCCTCTGAGTCTTTTTAATTACCCACCACCCTTCCCCCACTCCGTCATATCCCCTGTGTCTGGGCAAAAGCTGAGGCCTGTGGGTTTTAACTTATTCTCTCATTACCTATCACCTGAACTACTGACAGAGCTTTCAAACTTGGTCACCTTTTACACAGCTGCATAGAACCTCCTCTAATTACGGTAGTATCACTGCCCTTTGGGAGCATACTGTTGCCTACCAAATTAAGGAAGAAACCCTCAATCCAGTTTTCAAAATAGTTTAGGCCAAACCAGACTGCTTGCCTTTTTCTTCTCAGCATCTTTGCTGTTGCTTTTATCTCCTCCTACAGAGCCCTCCTATTAAAGTCCTTTCTATCTTCCATTGGCGTGTCTTCACAGTACCCCTGTTAAACAGATGTGATTTCTACCTCCTTTGTCAGAAAAGGTCTCTCTGAAGGGTCCTTAGAGTGAATCCACTCCAGTTTTTACCGTTAATTCATTCTGTCCATAGCATCTTCTTTATCAAGAACCATTACGTTTAGCAGATTTCACTTTAGATTTGTAATATGTGCAGAAAAGTACCTTCTCACTTGTAATTTGAATCTACTTTGAACAGTGTGCTCTACTATTAAAATTGGGGGGGATTGGTATCAAGAGACCTTGCATTTCAGTTTCCATTATATTCTGACTTAAATCTCTCAATGCTTCCATTATCTACTGTCCCAAAGGTGGAAACTCTGGCCTTTCTTAATCTCTTAGGAATGACATTAAAGACATCTGAGTTTTCAGCTCTCCTTTGTAATCCAAAGGTGATTGCCATATTTGTATCACTCTGGTCTTCGGAAGAGAATAATGTTGGGTCAGAGTTTCAAGGGATTTCCGTTGCCGCTACATGTGTATGTTCTAAAAATCTGTATGTCTTAATGCCCCGGTAGCCTACAGAATATTTTAAAATATAAGCATAAGCAGCCTTTGTTTGAGGACATGTTTAAAAGTGGTTAATTTAACCAGAGTATATGGTGTAAAGCACATATGTTTAGCTGTTTAAATTCCAGATTCTGATTTGTTTTGTTGAAAAACCTTTATTGAATTTTTTCCCTAGTCACGAAGGGGCTTTGTGCTCATAATTAAAATGGGGGGAAATGACAGAAAGAATAAAGAAGAAAATTTAAGTTTTTCAAAATACTACCGTCCATTAGCATTTTACACATATTGCCCACACTAACATTTTATTTCTAAAATCAAGATCTTATTGTATGTGTTTAGAGCTGGCTGCTTCCGCTGCTGCTTCTTTATCTTCTTTGACTTGGTCTTCCTCTCCTTCCTCTTTGTCATTTCTAATTACAGTACAGTAGTCTTAAAACTGTTCCACAGGACCCCAAGGTGCTCCTGGGTCCCTCATAGGTGGAGGAATCAAACAGGCAGAATCCTAGGCTTTCCAACTTCCCATCCCAATCAGAGTAACTCAACTTTTGCATGTTTATATATCAAGGTTTTACATAGTATGTATTTATTTTGAAAACAGGTATTCCTGCTTAAGAAAAGGTAAAAAAGTTTTAATAACCACAGACTTTTTATGTATCATGTTTTCTCACAATATCAAAATTCTAATACATTCTTTTTTCTGTTTTCCCCCCTACAGAGTTGTTAGTGGTTCTCGAGATGCCACCCTTAGGGTTTGGGATATTGAGACAGGCCAGTGTTTACATGTTTTGATGGGTCATGTAGCAGCGGTCCGCTGTGTTCAATATGATGGCAGAAGGGTTGTGAGTGGAGCGTATGACTTTATGGTGAAGGTGTGGGACCCAGAGACAGAGACCTGTCTGCACACGTTGCAGGGGCACACCAACAGGGTCTACTCGTTACAGGTAAGAGACCTATCTCTCCTGCTCTTGAGATGCTATATTGATGAGTCATAAGGTTGTCTTACTCATAATCACTGTCAGATTGCTGATCCAATACAGTCCAAAAAAAGATGAATCAAATTATTCTGCTGTTTACATATACTTTATTTATTTATTTTTTAAATAAACTTTATTTATTTATTGGCTGCACTGGGTCTTCGTTGCTGTGTGCGTGCTTTCTCTAGTTGCAGCGAGCGGGGGCTACTCTTCGTTGCGGTGCGCGGCTTCTCTTGTTGTGGAGCATGGGCTCTAGGCGCAGGCTTCAGTAGTTGTGGCTCGCGGGCTCTAGAGTGCAGGCTCAGTAGTTGTGGCTCGCGGGCTCTAGAGTGCAGGCTCAGTACTTGTGGCACATGGGCTTAGTTGCTCCGTGGCATGTGGGATCTTCTCAGACCCGGGCTCGAACCTGTGTCCCCTGCACTGGCAGGTGGATTCATAGCCACTGTGCCACCAGGGAAGTCCCTATATATACTTTAAAATTGGCATGAAGAAAGCATAAATTTTGAAATTATTTAAATGATTTGTTTCAGTTTTTCTGTGATTGATTTCCCTCTAAAATACAAATATTTGTCTTGGAACCTGAGACTTCGGGGCCCTAAATTTTGCTGTGTTAATTAATGGGTAGATAGTCTCATAGGAGAATAACCTGGATTTTAATAAACTCCTTAGAGGATTAATTTGGCCCAAAGCTGCCCCTTTGCCTTGATAGCTGGAAGTTGATGGACCACGTAATTGTGATTCCGTCCCCATTCAAAGTGGAAGTGGAACTTTGCACAAAGCTGCTCTCCCGTCATAGGGCTGCTGGTTTGTAGTCATGAAGAAGTAAATTTGACTTAAGCTGATTTTTGGTTTGTTTTCATTTGAACCTGATATCCTAGAATAGAATGCCATATTTTGACATAAATAGCTAGATTAATAGCAAGTTTAGAAAATAGATCTTGTTTTGTTTCGTGAAAGGCAACATTTTCAATTCAAAAATACAGTTGACTCTTGAACAACTTAGGAGTCAGGGGCACCAACCACCTCCCCCCTACCCCCAACTCCAGTCGAAAATCCTCGAATAACTTTACAGTTGGCCCTCAGTATCTGCAGTTCCACATCCAAGAATCCAACCAACCTGGGATTGTGTAGTAGGTATTTAGCAAAAGAAATTCGAGTATAGGTGTGGACCCTCCCGGTTCAAACCCATGTTGTTCAAGGGTCAGCTGTATTTCTTAATACTTACATAGCTTGTTTACCAGTTACTGCCCATTAGTAATCAGCAAATTAGTATGTAGTCCCAGGGCTCACAGTTCTGTCGTTGGGGTATTTGTATCTTCACTGATGGAATACTGTCCATGTCATGAAATATTGACATATAATAAAGATGTCTGTTAACTTAGGAAAGGTTATGAATTTGGAGGAGAGGGAATTGGCTGCAATTGTTTGTATGTTTTGTGATATGTTCGAACCTTAATGAATATAATAATCTTCCTTAAATAAGCCATTAGATTGAGGAAAGAGGTGGTAACATTATTATAGATCTGGGAATTGGTAGATATTTGTTGACTTTGGGTATAGCTGGGAAGCTGGAGAAAAGATGCTGTATATAGTTTGCTTTTGTTCTCAAAATGCCACCACTTCTAATTCCAGATATAATTGTCTGTTGGCACATTTCCTAAATAGCATTAGGTTCTTGTAAATGAAATTTTTATTTTACATACAATTTTTAATGGAACTTACTTTGAAGTATCATGAAAGCTATCTCCAGCCCTTTTCTTGCCATAGGTGTTGATAAGCACACCCTTTATTCATAAACCACGTCAGCAGTTTTAGCTTCCTATTGGGAAATAAAACTCAAATGGCAATCCATATTGAATCATTCATGATATGTAGCTAGTAAGTGTGGCCAGATGATCTGAAAATAATATGTTCATTTTAGGTGGTTTTTTGAAAATTGTTTCTGCATCTAGTTTGAAGCCACTGGCCATAAAAAATTAGCATTTCTGGTAGAAGCTTCTGAGAACATGCCCTGTAGAGTTGCTTGATTGCATGCACTCTGTCTTGTACCTCATTTTGTTCCTGGCATTTTGTTCTCATGCTTTACTCGCATCCCCTTTTAGGATTAAGGTCAATAAATAATATCAAGAATATGTACACTTCTAGTCTAATAAACTGTGTCTGTTGTAGTTTGATGGCATCCATGTGGTGAGTGGATCTCTTGATACATCAATCCGAGTTTGGGATGTGGAGACAGGGAATTGCATTCACACGTTAACAGGACACCAGTCATTAACAAGCGGCATGGAGCTCAAAGACAACATTCTTGTCTCTGGGAATGCAGATTCTACAGTTAAAATCTGGGATATCAAAACAGGACAGTGTTTACAAACATTGCAAGGTAAATATTGGCTACCCACCTTTAGCTGTGTTCCTTAAAAATGAGATTGTTGGTCAAAAGAGAAATTTGGAGCCTTTGTGTCACAGAAAGAAGTAACCTCATACAAAATGAAAACTTATTTTGGATAAGTTTATGAGCCTTTCCTCTCTGACTTGAGTAGGAGTGGCAGTAGGATGGGAAGGATTCACAGTGCCCACTGAACTAGAGGAAGAAACGTGAAAGCCGCTAATGCTAAAGGAGGCACAGCAGTGTTAACTTCTTATATCATGATTAACTTCTTTTTATTAGTCATAGCCCTTAGAAAGTGTTTTTTTCATTGAGGCCATCTGGTGGGCTATACTGCAGCTTTTTTACTCATTGATTTTGTCTCTTCCGCAGAGTTTTGGAATAGTGTCCATTCAGCCTTTGCCTTTGACTGGTTAGTTCAGAGTGGTAGGGTAATAGATTGTCCATGAGCAGAATACGTGATGCTGGTACTATCTACATCACCACCGAGAGAAGTGCTCATTCATGCAACCAGTACACAAAATGTATGCCTGGTAGCTAACCACGCTTCCTGGAACACAGAACCCTCAGAGATTAACGTTTCAGTTACAAATAGCTACCAGATTTTCTTACATCCCTGCCGATCCTAAAATACTCAGAACACAGTTTCTAAATGTGCAGCGTTTTAAATATTTCATTTATTGTGTGTTCCAATATAGATTCCACAAATTACAGTATAACTGACCCTTAGTCATGATTTCTAACCAGTAACGAAATTCCTTTGGTTTTGCCTAGGTCCCAACAAGCATCAGAGTGCTGTGACCTGTTTACAGTTCAACAAGAACTTTGTAATTACCAGCTCAGATGATGGAACTGTAAAACTATGGGACTTGAAAACGGGTGAATTTATTCGCAACCTAGTCACATTGGAGAGTGGGGGGAGCGGGGGAGTCGTGTGGCGGATCAGAGCCTCCAACACAAAGCTGGTGTGTGCAGTAGGGAGTCGCAACGGGACGGAGGAAACCAAGCTGCTGGTGCTGGACTTTGATGTGGACATGAAGTGAGGAGCAGGAAAGGTGGCATCGTCCCAACGTGTAGACGACATACTCCCTGCCCTTCCCCCTGCAAAAGAAAAAAAGAGAAAAAAAGGAAAAAGAAAAGAAAAAGAAAAAAAATCCCTTGTTCTCAGTGGTGCAGGATGTTGGCTTGGGGCAACAGAGTGAAAAGACCTACAGACTCAGAAGGAAAAGAGGAAGCGATGACAAACCGCAACTGACAAGAGAGGCGCCTGCCGGCTCGTCCCGGAAAAAGCTTCACTTTGGACTGAGGGCAGCTTTGCAAAACGAGACTTTTGAAATCAAACCAGGTGCAATTATTTCTTTATTTTCTTCTCCAGTGGTCGCTGGGCAGCGTTACTGCAGAGATGTCGTTACAGATTCTGCTAGCCTGTTCTTTTACCACTGAGACCTAGAAAGAAGCTGCAGTAACATCCACACAGTACCGGTGGACTTTCTCACCAGAGAGCATCTGCAACAAAAAGTCATTTTTCTGGAGCGGAAAAGCTAAAAAGGAAAAAAATTACTGTGAATTGTTTTTGTACAGTTATCATGAAAAGCTTTTTTTTTTTTTTTTTTTTTTTTTTTTGCCAACCATTGCCAATGTCAATCAATCACAGTATTAGCCTCTGTTAATCTATTCCTGTCGCTTCCACATACACTCTGCAATGCCTGTGTTGCTCAAAGGTGGCAAGTTGTCCTGGGTTCTGTGAGTCCCGAGATGGATTTAATTCTTGATGCTGGTGCTAGAAGTAGGTCTTCAAATATGGGATTGTGTCCCACCCCTGTACTGTACTCCCAGTGGCCAAACTTATTTATGCTGCTAAATGAAAGAAAGAAAAAAAAAAAGCAAATTATTTTTTTTTATTTTTTTTCTGCTGTGACGTTTTAGTCCCAGACTGAATTCCAAATTTGCTCTAGTTTGGTTACGGAAAAAAAAAGACTTTTTGCCACTGAAACTTGAACCATCTGTGCCTCTAAGAGGCTGAGAATGGGAGAGTTTCAGAAAATAAAGAGTGAAGTTTGCCTGCAAGTAAAGAATTGAGAGTGTGTGCAAAGCTTATTTTCTTTTATCTGGGCAAAAATTAAAACACATTCCTTGGAACAGAGCTGTTGCCGCCTGTTCTGCGGAGAAACTTTTCTTTTTGAGGGCTGTGGTGAATGGATGAACATACATAATAAAACTGACAAAATATTTTAAAAATATATAAAACACAAAATTAAAATAAAGTTGCTGGTCAGTCTTAGTGTTTTACAGTATTTGGGAAAACAACTGTTACAGTTTTATTGCTCTGAGTAACTGACAAAGCAGAAACTATCCAGTTTTTGTAGTAAAGGCGTCACATGCAAACAAGCAAAATGAATGAAAAAGTCAAATGGTTTGCCTCATTCTCCAAGAGCCACAACTCAAGCTGAACTGTGAAAGTGGTTTAACACTGTATCCTAGGTGATCTTTTTTTCCTCCTCCTGTTTATTTTTTTTGTTTGTTTTATTTATAGTCTGATTTAAAACAATCAGATTCAAGTTGGTTAATTTTAGTTATGTAACAACCTGACATGATGGAGGAAAACAACCTTTAAAGGGATTGTGTCTATGGTTTGATTCACTTAGAAATTTTATTTTCTTATAACTTAAGTGCAATAAAATGTGTTTTTTCATGTTAGTATGCCTGTTTCTTCCACTGAGGTAATAACACTTCATTATCAGTATTTAGGGTTTGTCTCTGATATTTTAATCTTCGCATCCCCTGTAGTGCGGCATGGAAATTGATGCTTCCAGGCTTGTTGTCCACAGCCAGAGTAAGAACAGTGGGCCGCAAGATGCCAATTACATTTCTTTAGACTGTGCAGGAGGATGTGGTGCTGTGCTCATCTCTGTTACATTGGGGCATAGATGTATGAAATCTGGTCCCTCAAAGAGCCACCAGACTTTTATGGTCGTTACAACTAGAATTCCTATAGGAAGTTCATTTTTAAAATGTGACCACATGTCGACTACTTACCAGGAACTTTCTATGCGTCCGTTCTGAAGCTCCCACCATCCTGAGATGTAGACACCGTTCTCTCCACTTTAAAGATGAGGGCAGGACTGCGGCTCACACGGGATAGGTGTTTGTCAGGAGTCAGGTACCTGGCCAAGCACCAGGATTCACACTCATGCCCTTTAAGGAGAACGAAACCTAGAATTTTGACAGACTAAAGCAAGATTTGTGGTGGGGAGGATCATTTCTGTGGTAATTCCAGGCTCTTTTGTCTCTGTTTTATTGAATAAATCTAGCATTTTATAAAGTAAAGGAAAAAAATGAAGTTCAGTTACTCAAATTAGGTAGCCTCTCAAGTAGCAGGTTTCTGCCATGTGTGTATCTCCAGGAATCTCAACTATCCAGGCCCAAGGTGAACATTGGAAAGTTAACAAATATTGATGCTACTTAGAGAATAAATTTCTCACAGTCACAAAGTATGTGTTCTTTACTCCTAAGGCAGCAATTCTTGGGCCTCACTCTCCCACAACTGCTGAATGAGAACATCTGGGGGTGGGACCCAAGAATCTGCATTTAAACTAGCTCACCAGGTGGGGTATGGACACGACTTTGAGAACCACTGCCCTAGAGACCTTCCAGTACGTTTGGTTATTTGGTTTTTTAGTCCACAGCACATTACAGGCACAAGAACATCAGAAAGAAGTGACAGGTTAAGGGAAAAGACAAAAAGCCACATGGTTAAAGACAAAAGTCGTATTAGGCAATCAAGTGCAGGTGAGCGGCCCTGCCTGCTTTAGGGAGAACCAGGGCGAAGCCCGGAGCCGTGACTGCTGTTTACACGGGCAACTCGGTGATCAAGAAGAAGCTGTAATCCTACTTGGTAGTCTTGAAACTGCTTGATTTTTCGTAACGTAAGTGTGGCTTGACTCTAATGCAATTGAAGAACATCATCAATAAAAATAAATGTACAGAATAGAATGAGTTCACAGACAGATACGCCTGAATCCAAATCCCAGTTCTGTCTATTTACGGGGCCTTCATCAGATTACTTGACCTCATGTTTCCTCATCTTCTAGGAGGCAGAGCATACCCACCTCCTAATGTTATTGTAGGGATTAAACGCAATGTTATAAAGCACATAGCATGCTGCTGGCACTTGTAGCTCAATTAAGTGGTAGCTGCTATTACAACTTTAAGAAAATAGACCCAGATAATTGTAACTTGCTATATTTGGGAGCAATTGAATGTATTTGTGACTCATTCAGGTATGAAATAAAAATAGTATTTCTATATAGCAATTTACATTTTTAAGTAGAGTCACATAGATTTCTCATTTGAGTCTTACAGAAACCTTATAAAAGACAGATATGGAGCACCTAGGAGTGATTTTATATATGTTCATTAAGTATTATTTATGAATAAATGAATAATCTTTATTACAGTGGATCTGTTCCTGAAAGGGAAAATATTACCCTCATCCTAAAGGAGTTAAAGTATTGTCATTGAAGGAAGAAAGATCACAAAGGGACTCCTGCTTTGTGGCCTCCTTAATGAAGAAATTCACCACCTTATATAACTGTGAATTTTCATACTGGAGTAAAGGCAGTCCCCACATTTAGATGTTACAATTTCCCAAAGATCAAACATTGCCTGAAACTAAAATTAGGACACAGAGTAACCCATAAAAGCTCAGTAAATACCTGTTGAACTGAGCAAAGAGAGTTTACTATCTCTCTCTCTTTTTTCTTAATTGGAATTGTTTATAATTTTGCCACTTGGAAACTCCCTGCTGTTTAAGAAGCAAAGCTATTTCATTAATTTGCAACAGCTAGTACATGCCAAATGGTTAAGTAAATGTTTCAACCTACCTATTTGTTTAATTTCAAAAGTTGGTTGACATTTAGTTAAGTGTATTAACTGTTTTTAAGCCATTTTCTCTATGCCTTTTGGGCTAACCTGTTACAAAGTCTCCTTTCTACTTCTCCGAATTGATTGGCGGCTACAATCAAATAACTACAGGGCTTCCCTGGTGGTGCAGTGGTTGAGAGTCCGCCTGCCGATGCAGGGGACACGGGTTCGTGCCCCGGTCCGGGAAGATCCCACATGCCGCGGAGCGGCTGGGCCTGTGAGCCCTGGCCGCTGAGCCTGCGCGTCCAGAGCCTGTGCTCCACAACGGGAGAGACCACAACAGTGAGATGCCTGCGTAACGCAAAAAAAAACCCACCGCCAACAACAAAGAGCTCTGTGCCTTTCTCTTCCCTGAAGTGAAACAGGATAGAGGGCAGCTTCCCCAGACCCAGGCTGTGCCTTGTTTTCTGCACACTTTTCCCGGATGCACTCACTGCACTCTGAAACAAAGACACCAAGGTGGACAGAGAAACTACCTGGCGGAGCCTGCCCAGCTCTATCCTGTCTCCTACAACTCCTAGCATCCCATATTAATAGAAACCAGAAACAAGCGGCTTGCTTGGCACGAGTAGATTAGATTCACATCACATTGATTCTGATTCCTTCCCTCAGATACAACTTCATTCATTCACCCCCAGTAAACGAGTCAGTGTTGTAACCTCTACTCCATCAGATTCATCGGCAACAGAGGATTCAACCTTGTCGTCCCTTGCAGCAATTCTAGGAGAAACTCCTGGTTTGTAAAGCCATTTGGAATTCTACCGATAGTCAAAGTGGTTTAGTGTTGCTGGTGAATGAATTTGAATAACTGCTTCTGACACAGGTTGTTTTCATGTTCCCTGACTCACTGCGTTTTGGAGATAGGTTATGTGTGTGCATGTGTACACGACGTGCATATACAAGAATATATTGGAACCTGTTTATATAACATTTCCATTAAGCCTTTCCCCTCATCATCCACGAAAACAAAAGAATGGGCCATACGAAGGGAAGGTTGTTGGTGGCCAAGAGACTTCCCAAGTCTTTTCTGTGATAGATCAATGGCCTCTGTGTGAAGAGGGTGTGTTTTCACACAATGTTCTGCATTAAACAAATGGTAATTACCATATGGTAACTTGAAAAGTGGGTGCACGGGTTTTTATTTTGGCATTGCCTGCCAAGGAGATGGATTTTAAATTGGTCCAAAGTGGCTGCACCCAGCTCCCCATTTTGGGGAGTGCCAGGCGTCTGTTTGAATTGCAAACAAACATAGCGTGGCATAGTTCACTAGCCAACACGTCTCATTGTCCATTTGATTAATACTAGTGATGCCCAAAGGTGGGAGGTTCTTGCCAACTTCGTTCCTCTACCACCTTCTCTTTCTAGGTGGAGGAGATCAGAAATAGTAAAAGGTAATTTCAAAGGTTCTTCAAAAAAAGGAAAAGCACCAAAAGCTGAAATGACTCAGAATGCACCTTCCCCCCAAAGTGTAAATAAATTCTAGACCCAGTTCCTAGGAAGACTCATTGCTGAGATGAAAGCCTGGCGACTTCCCAGTTTGCAATTGGGTATAAAAATAGCAGAGTTTCTATTTCAGATGATCTGATTCTCCCCAGGATTCTTAAGGACAAGGAACCACTGAGCGGACATTTTGATGTTTTATTCTTTGCTTTGGAAAATCTATCGTGGCCAAACTTACGAAGGCTGTTTATCTTTGGGTTTTGCTTTGCTTCAGCAGTCATGCTCTGCAAAAGGAAAATTATGTTGAAATCACTCTTGCAAATCAAAGGTTCAAACATAATAGAGCACAGAAATATATTGCCAGTTTACTGCTTTTCTAGGAGATTCATAGATTATAAAAGAGACATCAAACCATTATTCCCCATAAGAGGAAGGAAGGTTACTTGCAAGACTTTTTAAACATATATTAATGAAGCCCATTAATACTTCACCAAACCATTATGCCTTACTAAACGCAGGCAGCAAGACAGTCTAGTCCCCTGCTACCATGAGCCTTTCCGTTTGAGGATTCTCTCCATTCCTATAAAGTGACTTTATGATCTTAAATCAATCTAGCAAGGACATAATACGGTGTAGAGATTAAAAGTAAGACCGGATGCACCTCTGTTAAGAGTCAGATCTGAGTTTGGGAGACCTGAAGCTCATAAGCTTAAGGACCCTCTTAAAGAAAAGAAAAAAATTAACAAAATTAGATCCCAAAGTGAACATTTAGAACGATAAAGATCATGACAACTTACCGAGGCCTTGGTAATTCAGATCCCTTTCTCTGAGATCTCTTCAGGCAATTGCTAGATTTGCTTAATAGAAGTGCTTCTGACTGCAGGCTGGCTTCTCCTCCCCCCTGCACCTCCTAGCACCCCCAGCTCTCACAGGGATCTGTTAAAGGAGGGGCCCTGAAGCTCAGCTTCATCAGTTTCAGGGAAAATCCTCCTCTGTTCTCCCAACTCTAATCCACTCATCTGTAAATGGGGTAACATGTCATGGGGATTACATGAGACATTGTATGTTGAGCATTTAGCAATGTGCCTGGTATGCAGTAAGTATTCATTAAAGGGTTGTAGATATCAACAGTAATAATGGCAGCTAGCTGCTATCATACACTTATTATAACAAGTACTTTAAAATCATTTATTACTCATTAATCTTCTCAGCTGTCCCATGATATATTATTATTAGCCCTATTTTACAGATGAGGAAACAGGTACAGAGATGTCAAGGCACTTGCTCAAGGCCACGAAGTTAAGAAGAAAAAAAAAAAAAACTTGTAGAAACTGGGATTCAAACCTGGGCTTGTGGCCTCAGAGCCCAAGCTCTTACCCACTTTATTATGCATTGATTCACAACTGCCTTGCAAATGTAGGAACATGTAGTATGTTGTAGATCATGCCAGAAAGTGACACGGTCTCAGTCCCAACCTGCCAACCTGGGAGCTGACAAAGCCACAGAAGCAGGCATGGGCCTGGATTTCAACTAGGGAGCCCTGAAGAACAGTGTGTAGTAGATTCCTGCTATGGTTTGGCTGTAATGAATCCCGTTTTGTTGGAAAATTGGAATCACTTTTTCCAGTTGCAGAGTCAAAAGAGAGTGAGTTGCCTAAAAAGAAAGGCATAGCGATGGAAATATAGGAATAATGGGTAAAATAGTGTATTATTAAAAGAAGGTTTGCTTCCAGATCATTTCGGGAAAAATATATGCTATTCCTACAAAAGATGGACACTTTAGTTATACAAGAGTTTTTTTTTTTATAAATCACCATTGATGCACTTGTGCCCCCCAAACAACTAGGCAAATGAGGAACAAGCTTTTGCATTCTCAGGATTGATACATGGTGAATCCTCAATAAATGTTAGCAGCCTTTGTTGTTATTATTATTATCAAGAAATACAGCTGTAGTCAAATTCCATCTCAGCCACTTGTGTGACTCTGGAAGACTTTTTGTTTTTAATCTTTCTGAACCTCTGTCATCATCTGTAGAGGAGAAAGTTGTGAATGTTACATGAGATAACTCATAAAGCACCTGGTACCGTCTTGGCTAATTATATACTCAATGAATGGTAGTTATCTTT
Organism: Phocoena phocoena; assembly: GCF_963924675.1. NCBI lineage: Eukaryota > Metazoa > Chordata > Mammalia > Artiodactyla > Phocoenidae > Phocoena > Phocoena phocoena. The sequence continues at coordinate 31,401,495 of NC_089223.1, read as the reverse complement.
AGTATCATCACCACCACTAACAACAGAGATAGTGGTGACTGCGTTTCAGGGCATCATTTCAAGCTAAATCTGGAACAGCAGACCTGTAAGACTTCTAGAACACAGTGCCCCAACTACCTTCCAAAATATGCCAGGAACAGATATGCCAGAGAGCAGTCTCCCCTGTTAGAAAGTAATCCAGTTTAAAGTGACAATTCTCTTTCTTTCCAAAGACTTATTTAAATAATAGGAGAGAAATTAAACAGGCATAATCCCAAAAGGGGAGCAGGAGAGGAGAGCCAAGTAGACCAAAGATTTCACCAACTTTGGATGAAGGAAAACAGATGGATTGGTGGTCTTTAGACGAGTAGGTTAGAGAAACTACAACCTAAAGTGCCCACGAAGAGGGGGCCACTAATGGGAAGTGAGCTGACCCCTCTCTGTGGACAGCAAGGCCAGACACAGGGCTCAGAACTGGGGACTGATTGAAAGTAAGAGCAGGGGTGAGTGGGACCTACCTCTCTTTCTCATCTTCTTACAGCCAGGGGACCATCTGTGTTGAACCCACCCCTCTCCGGGCCCAACACACCCGCCATTTACAAGAACTATGAAGGGATGTGACCCAAACTGCATACCCAGGCTTAGGCAGAGGCAGCAGGGAGTGAGGTTCAGAAATGAAAATGGAGATTAAGTTACAGTCTGCAGTTCTCCCCCACTCTGTTCCAGAAGGCCAACAGTCTGGCATATACCAGAGGATTCTTCCCCAGAGAAGTGAACAACAGGGAAAAAAGTTTCCATGTACTGGTGTTGGTGGGAGAGGCGAGAGTCCCTCCAATGAAAGCTGACTCCCCTCCCAATCAAAGGAGAAACTCCTCTTCCAGAGAACCCCAACCAATACAGAGAGCCTTCTCTCTGATTTTCAGTGTCTGTCTCTTAAATATGAACAGATAGTCAAGAATCACCAAACATCTGAGAAAGACCTCCAATTTGAAAGACTAAGCCGAAAACGTATGAAATAAACTTGGAAAAAGAACAGTAGAAAGGTAAAATACTATCTTATAATACAGGAACAGGATGTAATTTTTTTTTTTTTTTTTTTTTTTTTTTTTTGCGGTACGCGGGCCTCTCACCACTGTGGCCTCTCCCGCTGCGGAGCACAGGCTCCGGACGTGCAGGCTCGGCGGCCATGGCTCACGGGCCCAGCCGCTTCACGGCATGTGGGATCTTCCCGGACCGGGGCACGAACCCGTGTCCCCTGCATCGGCAGGCAGACTCCCAACCACTGCGCCACCAGGGAAGCCCAGGATGTAATATTTTAAAGGCCTCGTGGAAACTAAAATGTGGTAGAAATTCAAAAAGAAAAAGAAAAACCTTCAATAGAAAATAAAAATTTAGCAAATCAAACAGAAATTTTAAAAAGAGATGGAAATTAGAGAAAACATAAAAGACTTAGAAGATCAGTCTGAGACATCTTACAACTAATAAGTGTCAAAAAAGAAAATAGCACAGAATAAATTATTCAAAAATTAATATAAGAAAAATTAGCAGAATTGAAGGACAGAAAACCTCTAGATTGAAAGGGCCACTCAGTGTCCTTTGAATAAATGGATGAAAAAAATCCATACCATGATTTATTATTATGAAAGTTTGGAACACCTGGGCTATAAAGAAGTCCCTAAAAATTTGTGGAGGGAAAAATCAGGATTAAAAGAATGAGAAATGGAATTCTGGACTTCTCAATAGCAACATCAGATGCTAGAAGACGAAGGTCTTTGAAATTCTACAGGCAAATTATTTTTAATTTATAATTGTATACCCAGCCAAATTATTGACCAAGTGAGAGGGAGAATTAAAAGCATTCCCAGACAAAGGACTCCAAACACTACCTTCTCACAAACTCTTTCTTAAGAGGCTGTGGACAATATGGTCCAACAGAACAATGAAATAAACCACGGAAGAGGAAAGCGTAATATACAGAAATTTGAGATTTCAATATAGGAGAGGGAGTTCTAGGGTGATAGACGGGCATTTGGACTCAAGAACTACCAGTCGAGGTGTGAGCAGGGAGGGCCTTAGGAGAAAGGCCCTAAGAATACGAAGGAAATGATAATTCATCTCACAATCATGGTACAACATTTAGAGAAAAACACTTCTCAGAATTCAGGACATCAGATGATAAATTCAGAAAAGTTTTAAAAGGTTCAATATATTAAAAGCTATGCAACACATCAAAATGAGGCAATTTTTTAATTTTTTTTTTTTTTTTTTTTTGCGGTACGCGGGCCTCTCACTGTTGTGGCCTTTCCTGTTGCGGAGCACAGGCTCCGGACGCACAGGCTCAGCGGCCATGGCTCACGGGCTCAGCCGCTCCGTGGCATGTGGGATCTTCCCGGACCGGGGCACAAACCCGCGTCCCCTGCATCGGCAGGCGGACTCTCAACCACTGTGCCACCAGGGAAGCCCGAGGCAATTATTAATTCAAAATAGTACGTGAAAAAACTTAAGCATAGTTGGTACACTGTGTAGCCCTGCAGTAAGCCATATTCATGCAGCTATAAAAATGTGAATACTAAAAAAAAAAAAAAAAAAAAACGTGAATACTGATTAAAGACTGTGCTAAAACGTATGTGAGGAAGGGGAGGGATGTGGGATGGTGGGAGAGTTAAATTCTCCTCTACCATAATTAGAAGTTATTAATGTTTAATATGAAAAAAAAGCTAAAAATGAGAGGATGAGCACATTATGAGAAGATTGGAGATAGCATCATAGAATTAGCTAAAAGAGTTATAAATGTTTGCATTTGTGCTTGAGGAGACAGGAGAGGGGTGCAGCATTTTGATATGCTTTACTTTTTTTGCATTACTTTGCTAAAAATATATATTTTAAAGGAAGGCCAAATAAAAATTAGTAGGGCAGGACTTCCCTGGTGGCGCAGTGCTTAAGAATCTGCCTGCCAATGCAGGTGACATGGGTTCGATCCCTGGTCCAGGAAGATCCCACATGCCGCAGAGCAACTAAGCCCGTGCGCCACAACTACAGAGCCCGCAAGCCTAGAGCCCATGTTCCACAACAAGAGAAACCACCGCAAGGAGAAGCCCACATACCACAATGAAGAGTAGCCCCTGCTCGCCCCAACTAGAGAGAAAAGCCCATGTGCAGCAACAAAGACCCAACGGAGCCCCCCCCAAAAAATTAGTAGGGCAAATTTCAGAACCAATGGCACTTCTTTACCCATGCCAGCCAGCATCCATTAACAAGGCACTGATCAAGCTAGTTACCATGAGTTACTAGTCTAATGGCAAAAAAGAGGGGCGTGGGGGCACTCCTCTGGAGGAGTTCCACAGGGTGAGAGCCGTGTGGGCACAAATGACCTAGGTTCTCTTTGTCCCCATTTTTCATCTGTAAAATGGGCCCAATGATAAGCCCCCTCCTTAATACACGATGCATGTGATGTGCTCAGCCTAGTCTCTGGCTCACGAGTTTTTAATAAAGGGAGCTTTATTGTTACCACCACCCCTCAGTCTCAGGGTGAAAGCTAACTTACATTAAGATCTGGAACTAGTAGGATCCAGTACTTTTGACTTCAGGTTCTGATTTGAGCATGGATAGATGGGTAACCTGAGTTATAACCCTGTGTATCTTATATCAGGAGGATTAGACACTTGTGGAGCCCCAAGGATATAGGCCTCATCCCCTCCCCAACCTGTTTGCCATCATCTCTTTTTTTTTAACTTAATTTTTATTTTATATTGGAGTATAGTTGATTTACAATGTTTTGTTAGATTCAGACGTACAGCAGAGTGATTCAGTTATACATATACATATATATATTCTTTTTTAGATTCTTTTCCCATATAGGTTATTACAGAGTATTAAGTAGAGTTCCCTGTGCTATACAGTAGGTCCTTGTTAGTTATCTATTTTGTATATAGTAGTATGTCTATGTCAATCCCAAACTCCTAATTCATCCCTCCCCCCACGACTTTACACGTTGGTAACCGTAAGTTTGTTTTTAAAGCCTGTGAGTCTGTTTCTGTTTTGTAAGTAAGTTCATTTGTATCATTTTTTTAGATTCCATATATAAGGGATATCATATGATATTTGTCTGTCTCTGTCTGACTTCACGTAGTATGATAATCTGTAGGTCCATCCATGTTGCTGCAAATGGCATTATTTCATTCTTTTTTATGGTTGAATAATATTTCATTGTATATATGTACCACATATTCTTTATCCATTCATCTGTCAATGGACATTTGGGTTGTTTCTACATCTTGGCTATTGTAAATAGTGCTGCAGTGAACATTGGGGTGCATGTATCTTTTTTGAATTATGGTTTACTCTGGATATATGTCCAAGAGTTGGGTTGCTGGATCATATGGTAGCTCTATTTTTAGTTTTTTGAGGAACCTCCATACTGTTCTCCACAGTGGTTGCACCAATTTACATTCCCACCAACAGTGTAGGAGGGTTTCCTTTTCCCCAGGCCCTCTCCAGCATTTATTATTTGTAGACTTTTTGATGATGGCCATTCAATCATCTCTTTTTAACTTGCTTTGGGTTTTACTTCCAAATTCTCCCACCAGGTATCTTAAGCTTTTTCTCTACTTGGAAATACTTCTCAAATGAAAATGACTAAACTTTTTGTAATGTGAAGTCCAGAGTATCTCTTTTGGACACTCTGTCTTTCCCTTAAAATTCTAGATCAAAATTTCAAAAAGGCCAGAGAGGGGTGAGTAGAAGAGCAGAAGCGATGAATTGGAAGGACTTCCATTGTGTCTGCATTAGGTCCTGCTAAATGGAGCACTGAGGGTGAGTGCACAACTCCTCCCAAGCCAAAAGGCTTTTTCCTACCTGGGAAATGTGCATGCAGCATGAATTAGTCTGGGTGCGTATTGGTCCCCAGCACAGCAGAGCTGTGACAGGTGTGCTGTCCCTGTGAGTTACTCCTGACCTTCCAAGCCTGCCTAAAACAGACAGCAGCAGTGCCGTGAGTTCTTCATCTGCCCTGGCTGCTCTCTCTAAAGGCTCTAGAACCAGTGGAAGCCTCAGAGGTGCACAGGATTTGGGGACTGGGGCTGGGGGTCGGTGTGGGCTTGCTGCTGTCAGCTCAGCTCTCCAGGCTGAGTTCTAAGAACCACGCGACAGGCTGCAGCCACCTGATCCTTTTGAACACATCCCAGATGGCCAGAAAGCCCCCCAACCACAGACCTTCCTTGTGGCGCCTGGGTCCTGAGCGCCAGACTAGTCATTCGTGTACATTTCCCTGTGGCTTTCTGGTTGGCGATCTAGACTCTCACCCAACAAGATTCCTGTAGGTTTCAAGGCAACTAGAGGGACCGATAGCAAGCTTGTCTTTTCTGAGGACTGTATAACCATCACTTGACAACTGAAGTCAGCTGTTGGTTGAAGTGGGCAGTGTCTTCATTTACTGAAGTCATCGGTGACTTCATAAGTTGTATCCTCGAATGTTAAGGATGTGTGGACAGATCAGGCCTACTATCATTACCCTCAGTGAAGGTTCTGTGTTGTGGTTTTGTTTTTGTTTTTGTTTTTAATTTAAAGCAGCCATCAGAGGCCCAGGGTCTAATTTAATTAAGCAACTCGGCTTCATGACCAGGGCTCCAATGAAAGAGTCTTCAGAATTGATTTGCTGCTTCTGGAAGTTGGCCCAAGTTCCCACACAGGTGTTGAGAACACCTAGTTCTAGTTGGAAAAGAAATACCAAGGAGAGAAATGCTGTGACATTTCCTCTTCTCTCAGAACCCAAGTCCTTTGCTTTGGTGAGTACAATTCTTTAAACCTCCTAGGAGAGGGATTCTGGTACTTTGCTTGCAAAAGCCTCGCCACCTTGATCACACACACACACTCCATCCGCAGGGCCTGAGCCTACACACACCCTAATGTTTCTGTTTATTTCCACTGAGCTAAGGAGTCATTGCAATGGGGAAAATAAATTAGAACTCAATTAGACGGACATTCAGAGTCCTGGAAGCATGACTGCCTATGAGCATTACTGGTTGTTTTATGTCTCCACTGCCTGGGGGGTGGGGGTGGGGTGGCTTCCCACATCAGTAACGGTCAATCTGGCTAATCAGTGCACAGAACAGAAATCTGGAGAGAGGTCTAAATCTGTTAAGATGGAGAGTGGCATACAGCAATTCAAGTTGTATCCATCTCTAAGAAAAAAAAAATCACTTACCTACAGAATACACTCAAATTGTTGAAAAGCTCTTACTTCACTCTCTTCCCTTGCTTACCCTAATTTGGAGAAATCCAAATTAGAAAACTTCCTATTTAAGATAATCAACAGAGGAGAACAACAGATCAACTTGGCCTAATATCAGTAGCAGTGAAGACCAATTAACAAATTCATGAATTGTGTTGTTTACACTTCTAGTCCTAAAGTTAATTATGCGATCAAGTAATAGCTGTTGCCTTGATTACAGGGCCCTTAGGAAATAAAAGTGTGTTTCCACTTTACAAGTATGTTTGCATTTCAGTCCTGCATTGAAAGCACAGGAACTGAGCTTAGTAAGTATCACCTGTACACACCGCTGTAGTCAAAGGAGAGGGTTGTTAAAAAAAGAGACAACAGGGCTTCCCTGGTGGCGCAGTGGTTGAGAGTCCACCTGCCAATGCAGGGGACACGGGTTCGTGCCCCGGTTCGGGAAGATCCCACATGCCACGGAGCGGCTGGGCCCGTGAGCCATGGCCGCTGAGGCTGTGTGTCTGGAGCCTGTGCTCTGCAACGGGAGAGGCCACAACAGCGAGAGGCCTGCATAACGCAAAAAAAAAAAAAAGAAGACAACAGGCCCTAAATGGAGTCACTTGTGCTAAGCCCACATCACCAAACTGAGACTTAATAGCCAACCTAATCGCAGTTTCAGCCTCTCCCGGCAAAGTAATCTTAACCAGTCAGTCTGGAATTTCCTGGTCAGCCCTAGAGAGGTAATTCACCTAATAGACCCTGGCTGTCCCCCAGAAGAAGGAGACCCTGCCTGGAACAATCCACTCTTTGCTAGAATAACTTCCTCGCCCACCTCCTTCTGCCTATAAAAGTCTCATTTTTGCAGCGCTTCAGAGCTCCTTTCTATTTGCTAGATGGGGTACTGCCCAATTCATGAATTGTTGAATAAATCCAGAAGCCAATAAGATCTTTAAAATTTGCTCAGCTGAATTTTGTTTTTTAACAGGGTCTTAGCCTCAAGACTCGATGTGTAAACAGAAACATAATTCGTAGAAGTACTAACATCCACCTATACATTTTTCCCCTCTCTCTGCTTTAGACTATTTGTATTGTCCATTCTTTCCAGATGTTGTAGATTGGCGAGTGCAGGTCTTTTCTCATTATTCCCTATTGGGAAGAATCAGTAAAATTAGCTACTTGGCCTTAAATATATGTACAGAAAAAAGAAACGTCACCTACATTTTCAGGGGACAATCTTAGCAAGCCTGTTCTAGGTCCCTATGAATAATGGCAGCTTACATTTTTTGAGAGATTGGCCCATGACAGGCAACTCACATGAATTAATTTGTGTAGTTTTTACAATAAGCCTATGAGGTAGTGCAGGGGAGCCAAAGCTGCCACCCCAAAATGTCTCTTTGGACCTTGATTATTTCGAGTTAAAAACAATCAACGTCCAAGAGAGGAAGAAACGCTAACCTTTCCCCTAACTGCCTAAAAGAATTTACACCGAGGGCTGGTTCCCGGAATAGAGCTGTCTCCAGAGAGATCTGCTAGGAATATGGGCGAGGTATGGTGGGAAAACTTGGGCATGACCTAGAAATCAGAGTCCACTTTGTGTCCCAGTCTCTGCAGGGCCCAGCCAACATTTATTTACCAAATATTTGCTTTTCTATCTCCATGTGAATTGCCTTCCCCCGCTTTGAAGTCTCAGATCTGTAGCCCCAACATTCTCTTTTGTCTTCAGCTGAAGGTGGTATTTGAGGCGAGGGCTTCGGCCATTTTGGCGAGTGCCTCAGGTTCTCCTGGGTCTCTCCCATGTACACATGTTATTAAACGTTGGTGTGATTTTCTCCTGTTCATCTGTCTCATGTCAATTTAATTCTTAGACCAGCCAGAAGATGCTAGAAGGGTAGATGAATATGTCTTCTCCCAGACAGTAGATACTATCATTTCCATCATCTCTCCTCTGCAGGTGAAAAAACGGAGGCATTGAGAGATTATGCAAACTGGCCAAGACCCTAGCGGCTAGTTAAGTTGGGATTTGAACCCAGGCAATCTGGCTCCAGAGCCTCCACACTTAACTACCATGTGCTATTGTTTCTCCCTTTGGGCCCCGACTCTGGTTTGCAGTATTAGAGGATAGTGGGTTATTTCAACAAAATGGAGAAGCAACACCTACAAGGTATATCGTGTCGTTTGTAAACTTTAAATTGAGGTGCAAAAGTTAACCTCTTCTGCATGCCATCACTTCGGAGTAATCTGACCCAAAGTAATCAAAAAGATCATTGGTTTCTTTGGGGGCTGCCAAAAGTATTACCAAGATACGACCAGAGCTAGCTGATGTCCGGCTGACTCTTCCTGCCTTTCCTGGAGCCTTGGACTGGCCCATGTCCTCAGAGCAGCAGAGCCAGGGCTGCATGGATGCAAACCCTGATCAACAGTGTGGATGATGAAGAAAGGACTTATTGGCTAATTTAACAAGGGCTCGCCACAGAATTCTCCGGATGAAGATCAAGGTACCAAATTCACTTTCTGTTTTTCTTTTCACTAAAAAAGAGAGGAGGTGTGTATAGCGGCTGTGAGTTCGGGCTGCAGGGTCAGACTGAACTAAATCAAACCCGGTCTCTGCCGTTTACAGCCAGGTGACTTGGGGTGTGTTCCTTAATCTTGCACCTCAGCGGCCTCATCTGTAAAATAGTGTCTACCTCATAGGTTGTCGTGAAGATGAAATCTGATAAACATGGTAAAGAGACTCAAAATGGGGTCCTCAGACCAGCAGCAACAGCATCACCGGTGAGCTTCTCAGAGATGCAGGCTCTCAGGCCCCATCCCAGACCATTCACCTGAACGGTGGGCCCTTCATCTCAAATACTAAAGACTGATAAGTCAGTGAAGTGAAACACAACGATCGCTATTAGTTGTAATTATATAAAGTCAGATCATTTGCCATCCAAGTGGCTTCAGCGTCACCCTCCCAGGAAGAAAGTATTAGGCGGGACCTCGGGAATGAGCCACAAGGCCCAGGTTGCAAATCCCCTCCCCTGCCTCTACTGTTCCTCATTTTCTAAATTCTCAGCCATGAAAAGAAAACCTCTGAAGAAAGTAATGGAGACTTTCTGGGGAAGCCAAAGTCGGGGAAACAGCCATAAAACTTGCAGCTTTTGCACCGGCAATGATGGCAGCTGGCAACCCTTGCCAGCACCTAAACTAAGAAAGCCGTTTGTAACAATTATTATTTTTTTTTTTTTTAGCACAGCCCGTTTCCTGCCCGATCATGGCTTTTAATTTAAGTGTACAGTTGCTGCTCAAAAGTGAGTCGCCGGCCTTTGAAGATCCACTCTCCTTTAGAAGTCTGTTGAGAATGCAGAGGGTTTGAAGATTAGTGTTGGCAGTGAGAGCGTTTGACTGCCCAAGTAGTCAATCTCCCGGGGACTTAGAGATTTCCCTGCGGGAAACTGATGTTCATTAAACTGTAAGCAAATTAGAGTTCAAGCCAAAGGTATAAAGGAAGACATAATTAGTGTATTGGAGCCAGCCACCATCGTTTGACTTCTCTCAGGTGAGAATCTTATACTTCGGAATTAGTTCCTTGCACAAAAGAAAATCATACAGCTGCTTTTATGCAGGCTACTGATGCTCTGTTTTATCGCACTCAATTTACAATGAAATGCAGCGGAAGCCAGCAAGACGGCATTAAAGCTTTAATTTTTCTTTTGGGTTTTACCTCCATTTTATCTTTAGAGGAAACAGGAATGGGTTGATACATAGAGTGTTTTGCCAGTCAACAAATAAAAAAGCTATTTTTACCAAGTGGACGCTGAATTGCTGCAGCCCACGACAGAAGCTTCCTGGGAGTCAGAGGATGGGAAGACGTGCCACCCTTCAGCAAAATCGATTTGGGGAAAAAAGCATTGCTCCCTGTCCCCCGAACCTGGCCACCCTGAAGTAATGTGGTTCTCAAGGACTCCTGACACACCCTGGGGGCTACCCTACCGGGCCTAGGCTCCAGGCACAACTTGAGGGAAACAGACAAAGGAACTGAACTCCCAGAGGAAAATAAATCTCATCAGACATAGTGTAGCAACAACTCTGTGGCTCCATAAGGAGTTTTGTAAGGAATGAAATACCCAGTTCTCCCTCGCCCCACCCTGAAACACTTATCCCGTTGCGGAGCACAGGCTCCGGACGCGCAGGCTCAGCGGCCACGGCTCACGGGCCTAGCCGCTCCGCGGTATGTGGGGTCCTCCCGGACCGGGGCACGAACCCGTGTCCCCTGCATCGGCAGGCGGACTCTCAACCACTGCGCCACCAGGGAAGCCCTGGGAGTCACATTTGAGTCTGTAGAACATGCCCCACTCCACACCCCCTCCCACCATCCCTCCCCAGGTACTGGGAGTTGAAAGAGCTCGGGAAAGGCCCTCCCTTGGATCTGGAAGGTAATCATAGATCAGCAAGGGCAGGTGGGCAGGCCATGGACTGGGACCCCAATTCCCTGGGTCTGCAGGGCGGGGAACGGCACCCCCGGGTCTGGACTAAAAGGGAAAGCCGTGGATGCAACGGCAGCCGAATGCATCCTTGAAAGAGGAGCAGCAACATGGCGGCTCCCTGCTGGGGCTGAGAGGGGAGCCTGAGCGGGCTGGGGAGTTTGGGCTCGCTCAGCAGGTGTGCTGCATCTAGATCGTCCCTGACCAGCAGCCTCCAGGTCTGACTTGGTAGGAAAGATGCTGCTGTGACTGACTGGGCTGGGAACGGGAACACTGCTTTGGAAACTAGAATAATGTCAGTCGTCATAGACACCTCTCCGAGAGCCCCTTTTTACAGTGCGTCTGGGAAGTAGATTGGTTTTACCTGTGTTTCACCACTAAGTGAACAGAAGCGAAGTGCACACCTGCCATTAGCCTAAAGTCACCCAAACAGAGGATGGGAGAGATTGAAGAGTAGCCTCCACCTAGGAAACTAAAGCTGGCCCCCCCTCTGACCAGTTCCAGAAAGTTCTGAAATCTGGGAAATGTGTAAGACAAAAGAAGAAACTTGGAACATGATTTCTACTTTTCCTTTTCTAAAGACTCAATGTCTTTTTTTTTTAATTAATTATTTTTGGCTGTGTTGGGTCATCGTTTCTGTGCGCGGGCTTTTCTCTCTAGTTGCGGCGAGCAGGGGCTACTCTTCATTTTGGTGCGCAGGCTTCTCATTGCAGTGGCTTCTCTTGTTGCAGAGCACGGGCTCTAGGTGCGTGGGCTTCAGTAGCTGCAGGACACGGGCTCAGTAGTTGTGGTTCGCGGGCTCTAGAGCGCAGGCTCGGTAGTTGTGACGCACAGGCTTAGTTGCTCTGTGGCATGTGGGATCTTCCCGGACCAGGGCTCGAACCTGTGTCCCCTGCCTTGGCAGACGGATTCTTAACCACTGAGCCACCACGGGAGTCCTGGGGGCGTGATTTCTGAGGGAGGGAGTAAAATGTCCAGAAAAATGGAGGAAGTGGAGATTCAGGAAAGCAGGGAAGGAATAAAAAGAAAGAGGGACCCCAAGAAGGAGAGAGCAGGGTGTTAGGAATGGAAGGAAATTCATGGTCCCAAGTTCTGGGCAGTGAGGAGTCAGGCTTTCCAATTCTGTTCCTCATCTTGCTTGAGTCAAGAACCTCAGAAACTTCCTGGAGCCTTGAGTGTGGGGACAGTGGCCAGGATGGAATCTGGAGAGACATGGCACAAACCACACCAGAAATTCCTCCATCATGGAATATGGGGCAGTAGGGCGGCCAATGTCCTGGCAACAACCTCAGCTGGAGCCCGAGACCCCTCCCCAGAATTTCTCTTGCCCAGAGGACAGGAGAGCACTCCCTAGCGACACTGTCCCACAGCGGCAGGAAGTGGTCCTGACACCAGTCCCTGTTGACTCCCTGCTCTAAAGGAGGCCCTGGGGTGGGGCCACACTGGCCTTCGTAACAGAGGGGAGCTGGGGTGGGAGAGGGTGTGAAATGCCAGGACCAGATCACAGGAAGCAGTTTTTTTCTGGAGCTCTGTCCGTTAATGGTGGTTTGATTCCACCCAATGCCCGTCTTCCTAAGAGCACCATAAAGTGGGTTTTTTTGTTGTTTGTTTTATAAAGTGTTTATTTTAAATTTCATCTTCTCAGTGGCTCTTAAGATCCTTTCACCAAGACTTTGGAATCACTCATTGAAACATTGATGGGGTGGGGGTGGGGGTGGGGGAATGAAGCAGAGAGAGAGGAGACGAAAAGAATAGTCCTTTCTCCCAGCTCTATAAATGAATCATTAAAAAAATTCCCCAAGCAGCAATAGATCAGCCATTTGGCCTGGGAAGAGTGCACCTAGCACGCACAAGCTGCTTCCCGGGCTGGGTCTGTCAGTGCCTGGCCTCATCACATCAACTAACATTTCTGGAAAGCCCTTCAATGCCCCAGTGAGGGTGCTCAGTTTGCTGTCCTGTGTATCCGTCAGGCAGCTGATCCATCATATTTTGTAAAAGAAACCAGTCCTGCAGCTCTGGTGGAGAAGCGGGGATCTGTGGGCATACACGATGCAGAACGAGGAGAGGCCAGGGAAGCTAGGGATAGGGGCCCCAAGAACGACCCAAGGAAGTTCACCAGCCTGGACCACTCCCTGGGGACCAGGAGGGAAGCCACTGGTCCAGGAGTCCCCTCAAGAGGACAGTTAGGAGCTGCAGAGGTGGAAACGAAATAGGAGGCAACTTAGTCATATGGATGCCAAGCGTTCTGAGATTCCCAGGACTGTCTTGATTCCCTATTATATTCTTTTCAGTAAAGATGTGCCGGCATTTCTGCTCTATCGTCATATATACATTGCTAAAAACCCTGAGTTCTACAAAGTGGCACACTAAAAAAATGATAGGTCTAATGGGAAAAATAGAGTTGGGGCAGTCTGTAAAAATCTATGGAACTTGGTAACCAGAACACTAGCAAAAACAATCACAACTCTCATGAAACACGAGCCTAGCTACATGTCTCCTGGCATTTGCACAGCATCACTGGCTGTGATTCCTTGCAGCCTTTCCCCGGGGCTTTCACTTCCTTCTTTTAAACCCGGGTCCTGGAGGGTGTTCGCTTCCACTGGAGATAAGTGTCATAGAAATGAAAAGTCTGAGTCAGGGTGAAGGCATCCTTAATAATGTTTTCATCTTTGGGGGAAATATAATCAAACTCCTAGATCTAACTCTATAAGAAACACTGAAGATGGATTTATCGATCATCTTAAGTACATGAAGATACAACTAGCTAAATCCACTGTAAACCTGGTTTGAACAAACTAACAGTAAAAATGCTTTTTTTTAACAGAGAAAAGTAAACACTGACTTGTAATAGGTGATATTCAGCATTAGTATTCACTTTTGTTGAGTGTGATAGTGATTTTGTGGTTATGTTTTTTCAATCTTTATCTATTAGACGTAAAAATAGAAAAACAGATGGGGGGACTTCCCTGGTGGCACAGTGGTTAAGAATCCGCCTGCCAATTCAGGGGACACAGGTTTGAGCCCTGGTCTGGGAAGATTCCACATGCCATGGAGCAACTAAACCCTTGCGCCACAGCTACTGAGCCTGCACTCTAGAGCCCGCGAGCCACACCTACTGAAGCTCACAAGCCTAGAGCCCGTGCTCTGCAACAAGAGAAACCACTGCAAGGAGAAGCCCGTGCACCACAACAAAGAGTAGCCCCCGCTCACCACAACCAGAGAAAGCCTGTACACAGCAACGAAGACACAATGCAGCCAAAAATAAATAAATTTTAAAAATAAATATTACATTAAAAAGAAAGAAAAAAACAGATGGGGTAGATATGTCAAAAAAAATGTTAACAGTTGTTAAGTCTGAAAGGTGAGTATCTGAAGTTTCTTTATACTATTCACTTTTCTGTTTGAGACTTTTTTGTAATAAAAAATAAATAGGATCTCATCTTGTACTGCCAGAAAATAAGGAAGGGCTCAGAAAAACAAAACACCATCAATTATGGGAGCAGGCCAACTGAAAGAGCTCCCAGTAGCCAAAGTTGGAACAATTTGAGCAAAGAAAAAAAAAAGTAGCACTAGATTATAACCAAAAGTATAAAATAAATATCTCTAAGTCCACACTGATATTAAAAAATGATCGAATAAATAAATAAATGGGAGAGAAGAGACAAATCTTCTGTGCAAAAGAATTCCAAGCAATTCACGTGTTAATGTCTACTCTGTCCTCCAAGAGTGGAGCATAACCCTCCTCCTTAGTGAGAGCTGCCAGAGTGACTACCTTCCAATGAGTACCGTACGTACGGAAAGGGAGAGAGGAGTACTTTGCAAGGGGAGAAACCCAATAGGTAATACCTCAGCCTGGTGGTGATCAAGGTCAACATCAACTGTGAGAAACCATGCCGATATTGTGTACCCTTGATATATGATAAAAAACAGCACTTCACCTCTGTGATCTGCCTCAAAAATCCTATAACCACAGTCTAATTATGAGAAAAACATTGGACAAATCCCAATGGAGGAACAGTCTACAAATCAACTGACCAGTGCTCTTTAAAACTGTCCAGGTCATCAAAAACAAGGAAAGTCTGAGAAACTGAGCCTAAGAGAGTTGATGGCTAAATGAACTGTGGGATCCTGTGTGGGATCGTGGAATGGAAAAAGGACATCAGGTAAGGAAACCTGAATAAAGTACAGACTTGAGATAATAATAGTGTATCAATATTGGCTCATTAATTGTGACAAATGTACCACACTAATCTAAGGTGTTACTAAGATGTGCAGGGTAGATGCGAACTCTCTGTACCATCTTCACAGTTTTTCTGTAAATCTAAAACTTAAAAAAAAAAAAAAGTTTATTTTTGAAAACTAGGAGCACCCAATGTTCATTGCAGCACTATTTACAATAGCCAGGTCATGGAAGCAACCTAAATGTCCACCTAAATGGATAAAGAAGATATGGTACATATATATACAATGGAATATTACTCAGCCATAAAAAAATAATGCCATTTGCAGCAACATGGATGGACCTAGAGATTATCATACTAAGTGAAGTAAGCCAGACAGAAAAAGATAAATATCGTATGATATCACTTATATGTGGAATCTAATAAAACAAAAATGATTCAAATGAACTTTTTTTCACAGCAGAAACAGACTCACAGATCTCAAAATCAAATTTATGGTTACCAAAGGGGAAACATGGGGAGAAGTAATGGACTGGGAGATTGAGATTAACATATACACACTACTTATATATAAGAGTATATAACATATACACACTACTATACATACCCACTGTATAGCACAGGGAGCTGTACTCAGTGTTCTGTGGTGACCTAAAAGAATCTGAAACAGAATGAATATATATATATATATATATATATATATTCATATATATAAACTTCTTTGATGGATGGTTTGTTTCTTAGTAACAGCTTTATTGCCATATAATTCATGGAACCCAAAGTTCACTCTTTTAAAATGTACAATTCAGTTGTACATTGGTTGAATGTACAATAAAGTACAGACTTGAGATAATAGTAGTGTATCAATATTGGCTCATTAATTGTGACAAATGTACCACACTAATCTAAGATGTTACTAAGATGTGCAGGGTAGATGCGAACTCTCTGTACCATCTTCACAGTTTTTCTGTAAATCTAAAACTTAAAAAAAATAAATAGTTTATTTTTGAAAACTAGGAGCACCCAATGTTCATTGCAGCACTATTTACAATAGCCAGGTCATGGAAGCAACCTAAATGCCCATCGACAGATGAATGGATAAAGAAGATGTAGTACATATAAGCAATGGAACATTACTCAGACATAAAAAGGAACGAAATTTGGTCATTTGTAGAGATGTGGATGGATCTAGAGACTGTCATACAGAGTGAAGTAAGTCAGAAAGAAAAAAACGAATATCACATATTAACGCATATATGTGGAACCTAGAAAAATGTACAGATGAACTGGTTTGCAGGGCAGAAATTGAGACACAGATGCAGAGAACAAATGTATGGATACCAAGGGGGGAAAGCGGCGGGGGCTGGGGGGTAGTGGTGTGATGAATTGGGAGATTGGGATTGACATATATACACTAATATGTATAAAATAGATAACTGATAACAACCTGCTGTATAAAAGATAAATAAAATAAAATTCAAAAAAAATTTCAATAGAAAATGTCATTACTTACAGAGTAACATATGTAAATCCTATCAAACTAACTGGAAATGTGTATACATTTACCTCTAAATGTAGGACGCTGTAAATTTAGTTTATTTGAGAAATGGTGTTGGTAATCTTGTGTTGTGTTGAAGGTAGAGCCACACATTAGACAGAGGTTTAAAGTCAATTTAATAAAAGTAAATTAATAACCTATTAATGTGAAAAATTTTTTTAATTATTTATTTATTTATTTATTTTCGTGTGCACCGGGTCTTAGCTGCAGCAGGTGGGCTCCTTAGTTGTGGCTCGCCGACTTTTTAGTTGCAGCACGTGGGCTCTTTAGTTGTGGCATGCAAACTCTTAGTTGAGGCATGCATATGGGATCTAGTTCCCTGACCAGGGATCAAACCAGGGTCCCCTGCATTGGGAGCATGGTGTCTTACCCAGTACACCACCATGGAAGTCCCCTCCATTCTTTTTTATGGCTGAATATTATCTCATCGTATGGGGATATACCATATTATGTGTATCCATCCATCAGTTGATGGATGTTTGGGTAGTTCCCACTTTTGGGCTATTGTGAATAATGTTACTATGAGCATTCATTTGCAAGTTATGTGTGAACATATGTTTTCATTTCTCTTGTGTATATACCTAAGAATGGAATTACTTGGTCATGTGGTAAGTCTATGTTTAACTTTTTGAGAAACTGCCAAACTGTCTTCTAAAGTGGCTTCGTTGTTTTCTCATCCTGCCAGGAATGTATTACGGTCCCATTTTCTCCTCACCAACACTTGTTATTGTCTGTCTTTTTTTATTTTACCCATCCTAGTGGGTATGAATCATATTGTGATTCTGATTTGCATTTCTTTAGTAACTATTAATGTTGAATACCTTTTTTCCCCAGCTTTATCATGGTATAATTGACAAAAATTATATATAGGTAACATGTACAACTTGATGTTTTAATTTATGTATACATGGTAAAATAATGACTATGGTCAAGCTAATTACACATCCATCATACGAGATGTTGAGCACCTTTTCATGTGCTTATTAGATATTTGTTCATCTTCTTTATAGAAATGTCTGTTCAAATCCTTTACCCATTAAAAATTGTATTGTCTCTTTATTGATGAGTGATGAGTTCTTTATATATTCTGGATATGAGTCCCTTATCAGACATACAATTTGCAAATGTTTTCTCCAATACCATGGGTTGTCTTTTCACTTTTTTAATGGTGTCCTTTAAAGCACAAAAGTTTTTAATGTTGATGAAGTCCTATTTATTTAGTTAGTTATTTAATCTCTTGTGCTGTATGTGTTGTATCTAAGAAATCATTGCTTAACCCAAGGTCATGAAGAGTTATGCTTATGTGTTCTACTAAAAGTTTTATAGTTTCATGTCTTATATTTAGGTCTATGATCCATTTTAAGTTAAATGCATTTTTGTGTATGGTGTGAGGTAGGGATCCAACTTCATTCTTTTGCATGTGGATATCCAGTTGCCCCAGCATCCTTCATTGAAAGGACTCTTCTTTCCCCTATTGAATTATCTTGCCACTCTTACTGATGATCAACTGACCATAAATGTAAGAGTTTATTTCTACTTCCTTGTTTCTTAATAACTATTATTTTCTTGATACAAAAAACAATATTTGTTCATTGCAGAAGTGTTGGAAAATACAACAACAACAAAAGAGAATACATTAAAACATGCTATAATCTCATCCTCTAGAGCAAACCAGATTTTCAAAACCTGATTTCAAAATTTTTGAAATTTGAAGCATTTTTTCTTGTAAATCAAAAACCTTGGGGGTGGGGGTAGAGGGTGATTCTGATGTGTAGCCAGAGTTGAGAACCACATCAAGAAAGGCCATCATGGGCTGTGCAGATGTGCTCAGATAAGCTCTGGGGATGAGAGCTGTGCAAGCATCCCAGGGAGTAAGTGGACCAGGACGGCATCCCAGGAGCCCAACTGTCAGGGGAGTCAGGGCATGTGAAGTGCCGGTCTCCCTCACACGTCCCCACCCTCCTGCTCTTGTCATTCTTAGAAAAGCACACCCATGCTACTTCTCCTCTTGTGACCCACCAGGCTTGGGATTCAGCCTCCCTCTGTTTCTGCCATTACTGCTTCTGATTCTGCTTCTTCTTCTGTTTGGATTTCTTCCTAATGTCTCTCTTTTCCTAAGTCACAAATTCACAACCCTCCAAGAGAAGATATGATGGGTGTTTCATAATTCAACATGAAACAACATGGAATCCTCCATCCAGGTCACTGGAGGTGACCATATGATTTGTCATTCGAGTTGGGACACTCTTGAGAATGAACATGAGGGCTGATTGTAATTGAGCTGGAGTAACAGGTATAAACCGAGACTACTCTGGGCAGACTGAGCTGCATGGTCACCCTACTCTAACATTTTCCAAATGTGCTATGTGTGAAACACTACATATTATATACTCCCTCTTCCTACCTCTTTCTTGGTGGTTTACAGAGCACATTAGCCTATTAAAGGCTGAGAAGAAATCTGAGTAACTTTATTGAACATTTTCCATATTCATTTGACTATTTTTTCTTTATGTAATACGTGTTTGGTGGACTCCTTTTCCACATGGATTCTTCCTTTTACCCCTGGCAACCTGGCTCCAGCCAACTGGGGCATCCCTTCCCATCCCCTTGAACTCAGTGATTGGGTCAGGGATAGTCATGTGATAGAACTGGGGCAAATGAGGGGATTGATCCCAGAACTTGCACAAAAGCTACCAAAGATTTTCTCTCTCCTCCTCTGGAAGAGATGAGGTAAAGACAAAATTACTGCAGCCATAAAGTGAAAATAAGCTTAATGGTGCCATCAGCTCCCCCAAAGGGCAGAGAAGAAAGCATCTGTGGCCTGCTCCATCTAAGGGGTAATGAAATAAGGGATGACTCAGCAACCTCCCAGCAGAGATTAAAAAATGGCAATTATCCCCATCAACAATCAACTCAGAGGCCATTCATAAGGAAAAATGGGGGGAGAGAAAATAACTTCCCTAGAAAGAAACCAGGTGACATTGTTGAACCACTGACGTTTTCTCAGCTGAATCCAGCCCTGACTTGTGTTATTTGCCAATTAAATATCTTTTGTTCCTAGGCCTGTTTGGTTTGGATTTTCTTTCACCAACATTTTTTTTTTCAAAAGCCAACTAGGAGAAAGCTGATTTTTGTCTTAGTTTTCTAGACCACAGACCTCTGGGCCAGGGTAGTGGAGGAGGGAGGAAGTGTCACGTATCACCAACGCACGTGGCTGCTGATGGCTGATGACAGCTTATTCAGGAGAGCGCTGTGGTCATGGCAGGCTGGCTGCACTCCTCAATATTTTGACAATTTACCACGAACTATTTCCTATGTCATCAAACATACTTTTGCAACATGATTCATGATCACTGCATAGTATTCCATTGCATGCATTTGTTATCCGTTTAATTAACCAGCCCCCTATTTTTGTCCCTTTTAAAAATAATTATAAATAATGCTATGATGAACATCTTGTGCATAATTGTTCATGTCTATCTCTGATTATTTTCTTTTGATTAATTACCAGAAATGGAATTGCTAGGTCAGGTGGTATGATGTGGTCTTAAATTTTTATATACCATTGCCAATTGCCTTCCAGGAACATTGCATTAATTTACATGCCCAATACACACACATGAGAGGATGGATGCCCATGAGTCCACACGTGGTCATTTAAAAATTTTTGCCAATCAACTATACCTCAATAAAATAAAATTTAAAAAAATCTTTGCCAGTTGATAGGTAGGAGATAGGATCTCATTGTTCTAATGTGCCTTCATTTTGTTGTTAATTGGCCATCATGGACTTGTATAGGTTATCTCTAGTCCAAGAATTAGGAAAGGTCCCCAAAGGACGCCGACTACAAATACACAGAGGAAGATGAGCCTTACCCTGAAGCCCGTGGTGAGGGGCACCTGTGGGCTGAGAAGGTGAGTCAGGTAAGAGCATTGTCTCCCAGGGGTCTGGAGCCAGGCCTGGGACATGCAACGGAAGAGCCCAAGAGGAAAGGGCAGGACACGAAGGAGGGGAGACTTTACAGGATGTATCAGCATCAGGTGCAGTTCCTCCAGAGAGATCTGGAGAGGACAGAAGAAGAGGAAGAGAGAAAGAAAAGGAAAAAAAAAAAAACTCAATCCTTTCCAGAGGAGGAAAGGGCAGCCTGTGGGTCAGAGGGCGTCTCCGGCCTACCGCGCCTGGCCCCCCCAAACTTCACACTCTGCGCCTGCCTTTCCTGGACCAGAGGCCAGTTCTCACGTCAGAAGTAAAATTGTATACATTTTGTCGTTCATCTGAGGAACGTACCGACACTCATTTCTCCTGGCCGGCTCTGCCCTGGCCGGCAGCCCTGCTTTTCCTATTTGAACCTTTCTTCCTCATCACCATTTGCCTGTGGGTTTGGGCTAATACACACCACACCCCAAAGGCATTGGGACCTAAGATTGATTTTAAAAACACATGCTTTTTTTTTTTTTTTTTTTACTGACTGCAAAATACACACAAGCACAAGAGCCATAAATAAATATAAACCGCATATAATTCCACCACCAGAGATAACGACGACTAATATGATAATCCACATACTTAGTGGCTTCCCTTGGCATATACATATCATCTTTTCCAAATGTGATTTTTTCTAAAGGAAATTTCTTCCCGAGTCCTCCCCTCCCCATCCTTTACCCATTTGCTCTGAATAAAATGTGTGCGGCAGACTCATGGGCTTATTGGAGAAAGAGAGAACATGACTCTTAGAGAACATTCTCTGTGATAAACATGAAAGACATGACCACCGTAACATACATTTCAGAGATTTTCTGTTGTACAAATATGACCTGTCAGATGTCCCCTGTTTTCTAAGCTTCCAGAAGGTTATTGTGAAAGAGATTCTTTATTTTCTTTAACAATCATAAATGGAAAATCAGTTCCAAGCTGGGTAGTCCCCGAGGCTGAGCGATCCCTGGGAGAATGAGGTGCGGACAGGAGCAGAGAGCAGGGTAGTCGAGAGGAGGGGTCCCCCCTTGGCAGACAGCAGGCAGGGCGGTTTTCAGACAAGCTTAGGGGGCCTCCACTGGCCTCACTCAGGACCCAGTGCAGCCTGGCAGCCCAGATGCAACACGGGTTCTGGTATCTTCTTTGGTGCCCCTTGCTCTGGCCTCCTGGGTGCTGGAGGTGTTTAGGTGCAAGTTTACTGTTGATGCCTTGAGGATGGATGGGGATGTCCCAGCTATAGCAGCTGCTGAGAACTGCTGTATCCCAGGGCACCCCACCTCCTGAGCCCTGTGGCTCAAAGGCTCCTGCCAATAGGTTTTCTCTACTTGGTAGATGAGCTCTGGGTCCAACCTGGTCATTTGAAGCCAGAGAATTTTGGAAGGGGGGACTTCTGGAACTTCAGTTGGCTCATCCAATTTGATGAGATTTCTTTAAAAAGAATAATAAAGTTGTTAGGGACTTCCCTGGTGGTCCGGTGGTTAAGACTCCGTGCTTCCACTGCAGGGGGTGCAGGTTCGAGCCCTGGTTGGAGAACTAAGATCCCCCATGCCATGCAGCGCAGCCAAAAAATTAAAAAAAAAAAAAAAAGAATTAAAAAAAAAGAATAATAAAGTTGTTATCCTGATAAAACAAAGGTAGTTTTTACTCAGATGATTTATTGGTCCTTTAAGCTCTTTAAGAAGACTTTAGAGCAGTGTTTCTCAAAGTGTGGTCCCAGACTAGCACCATCAACTTGCTAGAAGTGGAAATCACGGCTCCCCCAGACCTACTGAGTCTGAAAATCAGACGTCCTGTCCCAGCAGTCTGCGATTCTGGTGTCTGCTAAGGTTTGAGAGCCATTGCTTAGAAGACACACACGTGGATGTGACTAGGAGTGACTGAAAGCAAAAAGCATTCCATCAGAGCTCCATTTGGGGAAGACTTGGTAGAAAGACCTTGCTGACCCCTCTGTCCCCAGGGGCCCAAGTGCATAGTCAGAATACAATGGCCAGAGCAAATGGCTCCTTTAATAGGCTCATCTTTGCAGAACGAACTCATCCTTCCCTGGACTCTTGCTCCCGTCTCCCTCCCTCCCAGTTCCCCACTCTTCTCCCATCCCTCTCCTCCCTCCCGCCCTTACATTTTCTTTTCTTGCCCTGGAGAATCCCCTTCATGACTTCATGACCAGCTCCCTCTCCAGGAAGCCCTCCCTGACTCTCCCCACTGGGAAGGCCTGCTCCCTTTGCTCAACTCCCACGACATTCTGTCTGAATCCTGTTCCAAGCTCTTGGACCACCAGGAAAGGAGATCTGAGCTGGAGTCACTTTGCCACACCCTCAGTGGAGCCTGCCACAGAAAGGATGAACACACCTCGGATGCAGGAACAGCAGATGAGAAATCATAGCACAGAGGGTTGTGGAGGACTTCGAGGGAAGGAGAATGAAAAGGCACAGAAATAAGTTAGCATCTGAATGCTGACATGAAGACCAAGACAAACTGGCCCCTTAGTTTTCAGTTTAAAGATCGATTATCACATTAATGTTAAATTTTATTTAAATGAGCCTATTTCTTCACAGTGGGCATTCAATAAAATATCCCTATGGAACAGAGTATAGGAGAAAGGAAGAAAGGCTCAGTGAAGATGGGCATCACTAAAGGGAAAACCAACTGCATCCATACAGATCTCTCTCTAAGACTCGTGTCCCTCGTCTCCAAGGGCGTCATCCCCGTGCTTCTTTCTGCTACCAGTGCAGGTTGCTCCCTTGTGTGGTTAACAGTGAGCCCTTTAATTTTCGGCCACTTGACCGTGCACCATTCAGTAAGGTGCGTCCTTATTTCCCCAGCCTTTTCTGTCACTTTGACCTTCCATTTCAGGAATGTAACTATTGAAAGGTAGCCTCTGAATCCCACGAAGCTAGAACAGCTTCCTTGTTTTAGGCTCCACCTCATTCCCCCTGTTTTTTTTTTTTTTGTTTTTTTTTTTTTTTTGCGGTACTCGGGCCTCTCACCGCTGTGGCCTCTCCCATTGCGGAGCACAGACTCCAGACGTGCAGGCTCAGCGGCCATGGCTCACGGGCCCAGCCGCTCCGTGGCACGTGGGATCCTCCCGGACCGCGGCACGAACCCGCGTCCTCTGCATCGGCAGGCAGACTCTCAACCACTGCACCACCAGGGAAGCCCCTCAGTCCATTCTGTGAAGCCAGACTCTTCCCCTCTGTCACCTCGTATAGATCAGCCTGATGGCCAGACTCCTGGCTTTTAACAACTCGAGAACAGAGATGATGTCGTTTAGTTCTTGCTGAATGAATACAAAAGCGACCCTGCCCAGCTCCACATCCTCTCTAACTCCTCCTGGGCCACCCCTTGCTCTGCTCTCCCCTGTCCCTTGGGCTCTGGTTCCTCCAGGGAGGGGGCTGTCTCCTCTCCCGTTGCCCATGCACACCTCTCCCCTTTCCGCCTGGACCTGCATGCTCTCCCTTCTCGGGAACACTAGGGGTGATGTAGCCAGGCTGAGCTCAGCGGTGGCCGAGGATCCAGGCACGCCCTCTGCCAAGGAAAAAGAGCCAGTGATGGGATAAGGCTGTGCTGTTTAGGACAGTAACCCGGACCCTGTCCTTCCTCAATCTAACTTCACACAGAAGGAAGAATTTCTATTTGAAGGCCCTTCAATTTTAAACATTATCAATCAATGTGCATTTAAAAGCACCAGATACGTGTTTGGCATTTTATGCAGAGAGTAAGAAAGACAAACTGTATTGTTGTGAATATCAAGAGGGTTTCCCTTACATTTTTAGAATAAAACATGCCTTTCTGCTCTCTGCTTTACTGGTGACCCCAGCTCCCTTACACGCTCAAACTTCACCTCTAGGAAGGAAACCAGGGGGTCAAAGGATATTGGAGTGGGAAAGTGTGATCACAGCACAGGATTTGACTCCTGTTAATAACATTTTCATATCAACTCAAGTCAATAAACATGATATAGCATTTTGGTACAAAATAAACATAGAGGTACCAATTCAATATAGTTTAAACTAAATGTAAGCTGTTGTCAATTAATATTTAACTCTGATTTCCTTTTTCATTTGAACAAACATCTTTTCACCCTTTCATGTGTGTTGGACCAAGTTCCAGAACTTTCAACTTCCACCTTTCCACTGTGTTCGTTGATGCAAGGAACAGAGATGCCAAAAAGTGACCTCCCAGGATGGCCAGGGAAAGATGCTGGTAGGAATTAAAAAGACAGGACCTCCCAGGAGCACAGGCCCAGCCACACAGCCAGGGCTTGCAGAGATTGGAAGACAGCACAGGACATGGAAGGATCCAGCACAGCTCTTCAGACTGGGTTCTCTCGCTGCTTCCTTGGGAGTTTCTTGATCCTTTGCCCTTACTGGCATCCCCACTCTGCCTTGGCTTCTATCATTCCTGTCTTTACCATGAACTCCCACAGCCTGTGGCCAGGAGGGCCTATACCTCGTAGATTCTGTACCTTTTCTTTATGCTAGCTCGGGTTTTCCCTGGGCCTCTCTTAGCCCCTGCTCTTTGATGTGCATATGAATCTTTTCTGCTTCTGGTTCTGGAACTGAGCAGGAGGACCCTGTGGGGCTCCTGGGCACAGAAGCCTTTCTGTGTCCTTCATTTCTTGATTACAGGAAATAGGCTTCATTCAGCCTCCATGACCTTCCCTGAGTTCCAAAGGGCAGGTTCAAACAGTTGCTAATCAGGGAAGGGAGGGGATGCAGAGACAAGGGAGGAGCAGTCAAGAAACAACAGTGCAGCCTTGGGGCAGGGTCCTGGTTCCCCCTCAAGGGATACACATAACAATACCTTTGAGCTGTTCTGCAGATCCTGAAACCCCCACCAAGTGGGAGGAGTTAACTGTGCGCTGCCCACAAGCACGTAGACCCCAGACTGGTTGGAACCAGAAGGCTGATGACGCTGACTCCCGATTACCTCATCACCAACCAATCAGAAGAATGT
This sequence comes from Phocoena phocoena, assembly GCF_963924675.1. Classification (NCBI taxonomy): domain Eukaryota; kingdom Metazoa; phylum Chordata; class Mammalia; order Artiodactyla; family Phocoenidae; genus Phocoena; species Phocoena phocoena. The sequence continues at coordinate 31,376,175 of NC_089223.1, read as the reverse complement.
CCACAAGTTGATCACGCCCCCTTTGAACCATCACCATAAAACTCCTCACTACCCGCTCCAGGTTGGAACACACAGTTTTGAGGGCATTACCCTGCCGTGGCCCTGTTTGCCTGGCAAAGCAATAAAGCTATTCTTTTCTACTTCACCCCAAACTCTGTCTCTGAGATTAGATTTAATTCACTGTCGGGGTACAGAGCCTGGATTCGGCATCAGTTCCATTACTCCACTGATGAATTATCTCATTTTCCCCCCAGTTGGATCCTTAGAAAGAGAGACTCAGATTTCAGCAGCTGATCACCATTGTCTCCACCTGGGACACGTGTTGCTCTGTGCCAGCTCGCAGGTCACAGGACAACATAGGATTAGCTGTCCTCAGGCCAGTGCCCACGCCACAGCTAGGACGGAAGACAATAAGACCATCTCTGGCATCTCCCTAAGCCCAGCACCATGATGGCAAGTCCATGTCAGGAACACTTGGGCTTCTAGCGAGATGCTCCTAGACTTTCTCCTGCCATCCTGGACTGAGGTGTCCTCCAGCTCTCAGCTGCTCCTCAGTTTATAGCATAAAGTTGGTTCACATTCATCAGAATATTTTTTGGAATATTGAGTGTCACTGAAAGGTTTTTTTCTGCACTTCTTTGCTTGGCTAAGTCCTACTCAGTTGAGGCCCAATTCAGCAGATTAACTTCCATGCCGCCTCCATCATGCTTGGTTATTTCAACTTCTCTGGAATCATGAAGCATTCTGGGTATGCGTCAGTCTCATGTTCGCACCTTATAGTGTAGTGGTTTATTTTATCGTAGTGAACAACTGTCATTCACAGAGACCTCAAATCTTTTGAACTGCTTCTCCATATTCTGCTGGTTCCCCATGGTATAAACCTCAAATTCCCATCAAATAATCCCTTATGCTTCCCAGACTCTTGCGCTAGAGTACAGATACTGATTTATGATCTGCCAGTCAGATACACTCATGCAAGACTTGGATTCAGATCTAACTTTCATGGGAAAAGAAGCAGGACATGGACCATTCTTTCTGCTGGCTCCGGTAATGGCAGATGTGATGTGGTTACAGAGCCAGCCGTGGTGGCGATGGCTTTCCATTTCAGAGGTTCTTGTCTGTGGCAAGGATAGCTTGTCTTTTGGCAAAAGCTATTTTGGTGGAGTCTTGGAAACCCAGCCTGGAGCTTGTTTCTTCCCAATGATTTTGTGAGATATTTATAAACCTTAATTAACCCCTTTCAGCTTAAACTAGCTAGAATGGATCATATTGTCTGCAACCAAGAACCCTGACCTTTTTCCTATTAGACTGAACCTTAGGAAGGCAGGAACCAAGCCATGTTTGTTTTTGTATCCTTAGCACATAGCACATTTGTGGCACAGAGTAGGGTTTCAATAAATGTTTATGAAAGTGCTTTAGTCATCTATACAGGCTTACCTGTGTACAACTCTTTCTAACTAGTTAGTATTTTTGTTTTTGTTTTTTTTGCGGTACGCGGGCCTCTCACTGTTGTGGCCTCTCCCGTCGCGGAGCACAGGCTCCGGATGCGCAGGCTCAGCGGCCATAGCTTACGGGCCCAGCCGCTCCGCGGCACGTGGGATCTTCCCGGACGGGGGCACGAACCCGTGTCCCCTGCGTTGGCAGGTGGACTCTCAACCACTGCGCCACCAGGGAAGCCCTAGTTAGTATTTTTGTTGAAGGCAAAACTATTCTTTTGAGAAATCTTATATTTATATGCTTATCCAGATTATTATCTATTCCAGCAGCTGTGTTGGGCTATGCATATAATGTTGAATAAGATACAGTCTTCATTCCTCCCTCAAACCATTGGGGAGATCTGTCATTTTACTATATAAATGTGATTTGTAGCTCATGCTTGGAGTGAGAAAGAAAGCAAGTGAGATGCTATTTTCCTATCCTAAGATGAGGTATGATTGAACACTAAAAATACTGTTTATGGAATTTCTAAAATATTCCCCATTTAACCAGCATCAGCTCTTGATTATTTCCTTCCTGATGGCAAGGGAAACAGCTTTGACTATCTTCAAGAAGCTGATCAATCAAATAACATTTATATGGGGCTTTGGGACTTTTTAAAAAAAAAAAAGATGGCAGAATCTTACGTTCTGGGAATTTATTTCAAGCAGCACGATGAAGCAGAACTGGAAAAACTTGACTCGGTTGGATCTGGGAATCCATCCAGTTTCCCTTGCCTGCCCCTCTGTTCAAACTTCTCCTCTAACGGTCTCAATGCTAGGAATAGACTCTTCATCGGGCGGATTAATGCAGAGCATCACCCAGAGCAGAGCTGCCCTTACTGAATCTTTCTGAGAGTTGGACATATCATTAAGTGTTTCATTTCCACAGGGTTTCCCTGTTGGGGTCCAGGGTTTATAGGAAATCAGAGCAACACACAGTTGAGGTGACAGTGAAGGAGAGAGAAAATAATCAGTGGCTTGAAAGCTACTGAAAAGATAGAGCCTCATCTGTTGACAACCCTTGGATAGATTTTATGTGTCTCTATTTTCTGCATTGCCTTGAAAAAACTACTTTTCTTTAACTCTCCTGGAATCCCAAATTTCCTCACATAATAGCCATTCTTGGCATTTACTTCTGGCCAAACACTGGGCTAAAAGCTTCCCCTGCATTATCTCATTTAATCCTCATACTGACCCTCCCTGGTATGTATTTGAATTCCAGTGTTACAGATGAGAAAACAGCTCAGAGGCCATAAAGAAGGAAACGTGCCTAAGACCATATAGGCAAGGATTCAAGCTCTGGTTGTTCTGGCTCCAAAAACTGTGTGCTCACAACTACGCTACAGCTAGCCAACAACAAGGAACACAAGAGTCAGTTCCAAAACTTTCTCTTGTCCTTTTCAGCATTTGGAGGGACTCAAGAGATTTTACACTCTTACCCTCCTTCAAAATTGGACCCCTTCAGATTATTTTCAATAGATAAGCCCTTAGGTATAAAAACCTACCCATCATATTTTTAATAAACTCATTACATAATAGAGAATCACATTCTCCCCACATGGGGCTGCTTTCATGGGTGTGTGTGTGTGTGTGTGTGTGTGTGTATGAAAACCTACTATGCACCTTCTAAAACATGACTTTAGGGGTCTGGAAAATAACATCTCATGTGTCTATGGTGCTTTTTTGTTTACAAAGGGATCATGAATCCATTATCTACTTTTAATCTCACCACAAAGCTGTGAGATAGGTATTAGCATTATATTTTACACATAAGAAAACCAAGGCTCAAAAAGGATAGGCAACATGCCGTGCTCACACAGCTGTTACGTGGCCAAGCTGAGCTGGGCGCGGGTGTCCTCGGACCACGGGCTTCCCCGCACAGCTGCCGAGACAGCACCAGCACCGCTGCCTCTGCTCTGACAGCTCAGTTGAGGAGAAGGGCCCTGCTGAAGTGATAGACCATCGAAAACAGGACTCAGAAAGCTCACCTGTAACTTCCCACAAAAGGATAAGGCTTCAAAACAGGCCACAATTAAGTTTCCATTGGCATGAACGTTCCTTACAGTGAGTTTCAGAAACACGATGGCAGCCAAATGGCTGCTCTTTAGAGTAAGCGGAAGAACTAAGTGTAATTTCACAATTTAGAGCTCACTTTTTCAAGTAGCTTTCTGGGAGGATCTTGCATTTTGGGGGTGGCTGGTGCTGACACGTCCTGGCACTTTACAGCCTCCTTGAACGGTGAGAAGAGGTCTTCGTGGGCTGGTGGCTAATACTTCCCCCTCCTTGACGATTTCCTGCCCAACTTCCCTCCCGCCTTCTGCAAACGACCCACGACAAAACTCCCAAAGCAACTCTCAGAGCTGCATTTGTCCGCATCAAGGAAAGTTAAAACACCTGCATCTAACACGATCCAAAGTTCGAGGCTTCATTTGCATATTTTATTGACCCCACGCACCTTTCTTTCAAGAAGGTAAAAGCGTCAATCTGGCGGCCTTTACCTGCATCATCACGTGAACACTTAGACTGGTGTGGAAACCCCTGGGAGGCAAAATAACATTGCAAAACCCTGAGAATGGTGTTCATTTCAGAGCCTTCTCTATAGCCTTCTTAGTTACTAGACTCAAAATCTGCCCAGTAAAATCAGTCTTACCATCATAAACATTCAGTAATGTAGAGTCCCTCTACACGATTTTTTCAGATCTGAAAGTTCTCTTACAGGTATGGGGAAACCCAAGAAAGAAAAGCGTGAGAAGAGGGTTTATTCCATTTTATTGGGTTTGTTGTCTGACTTTTTTAGGTAGTTCCTGAACAGGGCTTAGGTAGATGGGGAAAATACAGATGTACACACACACGTATGTATGTGTGTGTGTGCCCCTCTCCATGTACCTATTTCATTGAAACCCTCCGGAAGGAGAAGAACTACCCCCGCCCTCCTTTGGCTACCACGTCTAGCATTGGGAATAAGGTAAGTCAGGACTCAAAGACTTTAGGAACATGTGTCAGGAAACCCAATTCAAACCAGTTTAAACAACAATGTAAAGAAAAAGTTAGATTTCTTTAGCTCGTTTAGCAGGAGAGTCTACAAGTAGTGAAGTTTCAGGCGTGGCTAGATCCAGGGGGTCATAATCATACAATGCCACAGGACTTGGTCTCCTTTCTTGGTCTTTTAGTGTTGATTTCATTCTCAGCCAGACATTCTTTATCTGGTGGTCCTCATCAATAGATTTAGTAAAACGTCCTGGGTCAGCAGTCAGCTTGGTTTATGTGTCTGTTGGGCTACACCCCACAGGCCTACAGTACCTGTGCTTGCCCAGCTTCAAGAATGAAGAAAGAGCCCGGAGTCAGTAACAGAGACATCAGTGGTTTAATGGAAGCTGGAGCTTAGCTGTCTGGAGCAAGGTTCTGGTGTGACACCCTACCATGTGTGGTGGATGGCGGGCAGGACATGGCAGGCAAGCTTTGCTCCCAGGGAGAAGGGGAGGTTACCAGTTACAGGGGGAACCAACGTCAGGTGGGCTCATTAGTTACCAGGGAAACCAGCAGAGGGGCACGCCCCTCACTACCCCTTTGATAAGAACAATCACTAGCTGGGGCCTGGGGCAAGTATCAGGAAGGTCAGTCATGTGAGTGGGGTGTAGGTGAAGCAGGCACCGGTTGGGCAGGGGAGGCACTGGTTGGACAGCAAGAGAACAGCTGTCTTGAGTGTCCTGACCATACAGTGTCCGTCCCTGAATCAGCATGGATAGATAGGGGGCTAGAACATGTGGCAAGGCCAGGGCTGAGCCAGGTACCCGCCCTCAGAGCTCAGAATGGGGTCAGCCACCCGCACGTGCGGCCTGAGAGTGGGGGAGGGATGGTTTCCCAAAGCGAAATACAAGTTCACCAGAAGGGGGCATGGCTGCTGGGAGGCCAAATCTACAGATGTCTACTGCATTTACAGACTCCTCGGGACAGATTAAAAACCTCCTGTTTTCTCTGGGTTAGTCCCATTGTTCTCCATCAACTACGTTTTCAAAGCTAGGAATCCTATTGAGCAGAGAGATGTCTGCCTACCTTCCTAGATAACTGTCCTAACTCTACCTGGAGGAATGTCTGCCTTACCTTCCTAGATAACTGTCCTAACTCTACCTTGAGGAATGTCTGCCTACCTTCCTAGTTAACTGTCCTAACTCTACCTGGAGGAATGTCTGCCTACCTTCCTAGATAACTGTCCTAACTCTACCTGGAGGAATATCTGCCTACCTTCCTAGATAACTGTCCTAACTCTACCTGGAGGAATGTCTGCCTACCTTCCTAGATAACTGTCCTAACTCTACCTGGAGGAATGTCTGCCTACCTTCCTAGATAACTGTCCTAACTCTACCTGGAGGAATGTCTGCCTACCTTCCTAGATAACTGTCCTAACTCTACCTGGAGGAATGTCTGCCTACCTTCCTAGATAACTGTCCTAACTCTACCTGGAGGAATGTCTGCCTACCTTCCTAGATAACTGTCCTAACTCTACCTGGAGGAATGTCTGCCTTACCTTCCTAGATAACTGTCCTAACTCTACCTGGAGGAATGTCTGCCTACCTTCCTAGATAACTGTCCTAACTCTACCTGGAGGAATGTCTGCCTACCTTCCTAGATAACTGTCCTAACTCTACCTGGAGGAATGTCTGCCTACCTTCCTAGATAACTGTCCTAACTCTACCTGGAGGAATGTCTGCCTACCTTCCTAGATAACTGTCCTAACTCTACCTGGAGGAATGTCTGCCTACCTTCCTAGTTAACTGTCCTAACTCTACCTGGAGGAATGTCTGCCTACCTACCTAGATAACTGTCCTAACTCTACCTGGAGGAATGTCTGCCTACCTTCCTAGATAACTGTCCTAACTCTACCTGGAGGAATGTCTGCCTACCTTCCTAGATAACTGTCCTAATTCTACCTGGAGGAATGTCTGCCTACCTTCCTAGATAACTGTCCTAACTCTACCTGGAGGAATGTCTGCCTACCTTCCTAGATAACTGTCCTAACTCTACCTGGAGGAATGTCTGCCTTACCTTCCTAGATAACTGTCCTAACTCTACCTGGAGGAATGTCTGCCTACCTTCCTAGTTAACTGTCCTAACTCTACCTGGAGGAGTTGACTGGATTAATCTTCAAACATGCTGTGTGATAAAATTGCGTAGAAGTAAACACACACATAAACACAAGCGAGAGCATGTAAAATTGGTGACATCTGAATAAGGCTCGTGGATGGTCTCAATGTCAATTTCCCGGTTGTGGTTCGGTTGGTCGTGCAGGATGTTACCATGGAGGGAAACTGCAGGAAGGGTACACAGGCTCTCTTTTGTATTATTTCTTACAATGCATGTGCATCTACAATTATCTCAAAATAAAAAGCTTTTAAAGAAGTTCCTTGCCCTTTCCTGGGAAAAATTCCTATTTCCCAACTCCATTGATGGCAGACTTGGTCACGTCTTGTTTCGGCCAATGAAATGTGAGCAAAGACAGTGCTGAGCTGAAGCTTCAAGAGTGAGATCATTGCTTGCCATGGTCTCGTCTCCCTCTGCCATGAGGACTGGCAATGTTCAGACAGAGGTTGCCAGCTGTGCCAGCCAGGGTCTTGGAGAAGAGCACAACCGGCCCACGGTGGACAGGTTTTGTGAGCAAGAAAGCAATCTTTGTCATCATGAGCCATTGAGATGTGAGGGTTATTTGTTACTGTGGTACATCCTAGCCCAGTGCTCCTCCAATTCTGTAGCTTGCTCTGGAACCATCTAGAGAGCTTGGTAAAACACAGATTTCAGAGCCCTGCCCCAGAGATTCTGATTCAGTGCTTTTGGGGGGTGTGGGTTAAGAATTTGCATTTTTTTTGTTTTTTGGGGTTTTTTTTTTTGCGTTACGTGGGCCCCTCACTGCTGTGGCCTCTCCCGTTGCGGAGCACAGGCTCCAGATGTGCAGGCTCAGCGGCCATGGCTCACGGGCCCAGCCACTCCGCGGCATGTGGGATCTTCCCGGACCGGGGCACAAACCCGTGTCTCCTGCATTGGCAGGCGGACTCTCAACCACTGCGCCACCAGGGAAGCCCGAGAATTTGCATTTCTAATAGCTTATGCTGATGGGGCTCATCTAGGAGTGTGAGTAGCACTGACCTGGCTTATCTTAACCGATAAAACTTTAATTCTCCGGTGACCCTTCTCTCAAATTTTCCCAACTTGTTCACATCCCTCCTATCACAGAATCCAGCGCTTGGCCTGGGACAGTGCTTGACATATTTTCAATGGATCTGCTGAGTGAATGTATGGTCCAGTGTTCTTGACAGAACCTAATCTACCAGCTCAAGTGGGAAAATGATCTTCCTAGCCTTATAATCCCAGTAAAATGATTGTGATCTTTAAAAAGTATGTTAATTTTTTTTCCTGATTACACAATAAGAAAATGTTCATTGGAGAAAATTTTGTGTCAAACACAAAAGTAGAAAACAACCCACAGTTGAATCACTCAGAGGAAGATACTGTCAAATTTTGGTACATATCCTTCTGTTTTGTGTTGCCCACAGTTTCGGCGGAGTTGCACAGAGTACCAGCCCAGGTTCACGTCATGGTTCATTCAGACTTCTTACTTCCCTTTACTCAGAACTGTTCTTGTCCAATCGTTTCCTCCTTTGTGTTTTTACAGTTCTCCCCGAGGGTTTCAGCAGGCATTGGTCACTAGTGTTCTTTGTTTTGATACTATGAAGTCAGCAAGTGACTAACAGGCCATTGCCCAGGAGTTAGAGTTGCTCTTTCAGTAACCCCTGAAGAGCTCCCCATGCTGGTGTGAACCCACGTCCACTTCTCTCCTAGGCCTGAGCTCCCTGCTCTGCACCTGGCAACTTTGGGCCTCATGGCTCATGGGAGAACCAGGCCGGGATCCACACCACCACAGGTCCTGATGGGGCCTGGGCAGAGCCCTCCAAAGGAGAATGTCGGATCTGCCCCCTGCCTTCAGGAGGAGCACAGAGATGTCAGCGATTCCCGTAGACCAGAAGCTCAGCAACGGAGTCAGGTTACCACTGGAAGTCTGACAAAGGAGGGAAGGAAGTAAGCTTTATTGAGCACCTACTATGTGCTGGGACCTTCCCATGTCATCTTCTTGGTCCTCATGTGAGACAGCTTTTAGGTTTTACGTTTTATAGTTGAAGGAACTGAGAGTCAATGAGGTTTGGGTACTATTTGTGTGACTAAAAGAAAGGAGAGGGATATCTTGTTTAATTTCCAGGGATTGTTAAACCAGGCAAATAATAGAATGAACTTCTACATGAAGACAGAATGATGCGCTCACACTCTCCAGCCTAGAAACTCTGAGAAAGAGTGTGTTCAAGGACTAGAACATGAAACAGAAGCTTGTGCTTGACCATGGACTGGTCCACTCAATCCCAGTTCCCCACAACAGAGGGAAGATACCAGGGTAAGGGAGGGGGTGGACCCTCAGCCTTGGGACTCCAACTGCTCAGGTTCAAATCCTCATCTTGTGAACTCTGTACCCTTCAGCAAGCCCTTTGATCTCCACCTCAGTTTCCTCGTCTGTTTAAGAAAGGGTGGTAATGATAGTACCCACATGACAGAGTTTCTTTAAGGATTAAAAGAAGTGACATATATAAAGCACCTTGCAGAAGGCCTGGTACCATAGTACCACGGTATTAGCTATTTTAATCTGGGAACATGTTGTACAGTCTAAACGAGGTAACTGTAGATGAAAAGAAAGCTTACTTCCCAGGTGGGAAGTAAACTTGCTAAACCTATCAGCCCCAAAGACGGCACAAACGGAAAATATAAATAAAATAGAAAAAGGTTAGCTCAGGGGTGGATAACATTTTCTCTACCCTAAGCCAAGGACACACAGGGAAAAAACATCCATTTCTGGCCCTGGTAAGTCAGGGAAGCCATCATGGGGTGTGAAGGGAGTTCAGTTAGTCACTGGTTGCCATGCCAATGCAAACCTCCCACCCACTCCCCCGTCAACACATTTGAATAAGTAACAATGATAACAGCATGCACTAAAAATGCTATTTTTAAAAAAGTTAAAGGCACTTCTGTCAAAAGTCTGGTTTTCAGAAATAATTGCTGTAGGCCAGATAAAGATTTGCATAGAATCCCTGAGATGGGTTGAGTATAGTCACAGAAGAGAAAGCGTCTATAGATCGTTAAGGGACTCCGGATCTGGGGGGAGAGGGGGGTGTTGAGGGGGATGGGGTCCACCTAACGTTCCAAGCTTGACAAAAGTCCCCTTTGTGATGTCAGAAGCGAGGGTGAGACAGCCCTCGGGTGACACTGCCTCCTTCATCCCCTACTGCCTAATGTGGATCCCTGGTCCTCATGGTCCCTTCTTTAAGCATTACTTGAATATTCACAGTTTGGTGATGTGTATCTAAAACTTAAAACAAAACAAAACAAAAAACTTTGATCTAAGAATTTAATTTCCCATAATCAATCATAACTGACATGCAATCAGATTTATAATAGCAAAATAAAAGAAATGAACACAAAAACAATAGAACTAAGCTAAATGTCTAAATTAAATTGTGCATCCTTATGCTAGAATATGATGAACTATTAAAAATGAGATGGTCAAAGACCATTTGATGATGTGGAAAATTATTATACATTGTTAAGTGAAACAAGCAGGTTGCAGAGCAAGGATTTGGTAAAATCTGAATTCGATGTATGCGATTTTATGCAAATATATGCATAGGAAAAACTAGCAGTGTGTTGCTCTAAAATGTTAATGGTTATTTTGGGATAATAGGAGTACAGGTGGCTTTTCGTTGTCTTTGTGCCATTTTCTCAAAAAACACTTTTTATGATGATTGCATATTTCTTCTGTAATCAGGGGAAAAAAATCCAATGAATATCATATACAGAGAACCAAGGGCCTGCTCTGTGTCTGAGGCATGAGAAGGAAGGACTTCGGGGGTGGTGGTGCTGCAGTTGGGGCATCTGTGGCCAGACCCTCACCTCACTCAGGGCACCAGAGGTCACAGCTGAGGTGTCAGCCGAGATGACTTAGGTTCAGGTCTGAAATGACCTGGGCTCTCAAAGGATCTGTCAGCTCCCTGAGGAAGCCTTTCACACTTGAGCTTGGCTTCCCAGCCCCACTATAAATAGTGTTTCAGTGTCTGACTGGTCTGCACATTCCGGTCCCGGCGACGATGGCAGATGTGCCCAAACGGGAGACAGTTTTCTCATGGAAGTTTGTGGGTGTGTGTTGGGGGGCTTTATTGGGCTTGTGGAAGCGTCCCATGAAGCTTTATGACCAAATAAGCCACCCATCACCTCGCCCTCTCTCCCACAATGCCCTTTCCATCCCCTGGGACCCAGGAGCCCCACATAAAAGGTAATCAGAGAAGCTGTATCCCTAGGACTGCAATGTGGACCATCACGTACAAGAAGACTATGATGGTGCTGATGAGAAAAGTCAGCCTAAGAGATGGACATTCCTTTTCTGCAGGATTTCTTAAAGTTCAGCCTTTCAACCACCTGACCCCAATTTCCTGGCTAGAACATGCACATTCCTGGGTCCACCCCAGACCTACCACAATCAGAATCTCTGGGAGTCAGGAGTAATTCTATGCGTCCTAGAATTGGAGAACCACCTCCCCAGGAACTGGAAGTGGGGAAGAAAAATGCCCAAGGGTCTGGACTAAGAAGTACAGAGGGACACATCCCCTGAACTGGGCGCCCCATCTTTGTGCACTCCAATCTAAAACAACGGCCATTTATTGAGTGCCTACTGTGTGCTAGGCATAACCCTGGTGCTGTATATCCATTACCTCAAATAATCTTCTCGACCACCCTTCCAGGGCACTTTTTATCTCGATGAGGAAACAGAGTAAGAGGGTTTACTGGAACTCACCTAGAAGTCCTTTTATTTGAACTTGACCCCTGTAAACTGTCCATTGTCTATCTTCTGTTTTCTCTTCTCCTTCTCAAACCTTGGCGCACATAAAGTGTTTCCTTTGAGATGAAATTCCAAAGACTCTCCCACACCACTGGCCCCATGGTTGTCCTCTCTCCTGGTCTCTTCCCTAAAGGTTTATCCTCAGTGCTTCAGCAGGTGGGAGGTCCGGCTGCATAACCGCACCATGTGTAGAGTAGGGCCAGGTATGGATTCAGCAGGGGGTGGACTTGTCCTGTCTGAGCACTGGGTCCCAGCTCTCTTCACTGGCCTCTGCTGTAGGGAGTGCCCAGGCTGCCCTGTTTCCACCATGTGGACCTCCTAGGCTCTCCCTCCATCCCGCCACCATGACTAAGGCACCTGCGTGTACCGTGTACCTGAGACGGCTGCTTGCCATCCATCGACAGCCTAGCGAAGAGGCATTTCCTGGGCAACTTTGAAGCCAGGCTGAGTCATGTGGATAAATTAGGGCCCTGAGAGTGGAGGTGACTCATGCCATTCCAGGGCTCCTGCGGTACGGGTGTGGTGGTGAGCAATCTCGGACCGTTTAGACAAAGTCGCCACCCTAGGAAGATGGAATAACAAAATGCAAGGAGCCTGGATCTCGGAGAACTTCACAGAGAAGGGCTGCCGTGGCAGACTCTCAGGAGAGAAAACAGATGCTCTTGTTTAACTGTGATTTGCGGTCTCCTCGCTGCAGTGGTTCAGCTGACACCCAGACAAATGCACTGAACCCACTAAGGGTCTTTCCCAGGAATTTGGAATGGATACACTGGGAATTAGCTGTCAGGGGGGCCCAAAGGTCATGGCCACAGTCGGAGCCATGGCCAGCCTAAATAGAGACCCTGGATAAGCAGAGGAAGCCAGAGATAGGAGCATGAAGAGAGGTGCAGTGAGAAAAGAGCGGAGAAGAAAGAAGGTAGGGAGGGGGCTGCTGCCCCTCTCGATGGCACCCCAGTCCCCGCACCCCAGTCCCAGGCACAGTTCCTGCAGAGCTCCGGGTGTATCCTGCTGTTCGATGTCATAACATTGTCCTGTGTCCTTTCACTACTATGACTGAGTTTCTCTTCTTTGCAACCAGGTGAGTTGTAATTAAAACACAGTGCCCTTTGTTATTACGTTACTGTATCTGTTACTTTAGATTACTATTATTATATTACTATAAATTACATTATTATAGTTCTTCGATCTCAGATGCACATCTCCCCCCAGCAGTTTAATAGTTCTGAAAATGGTATGCACTTTAATCTCACTTTTTACCTAATTATTTATGTCTGGTATGGTAGATGTTTTATATTTTTCCCTCCCAAAGCAGGTGGTCCATCACGGCTTTGTCTGGTGACCACTCTCTTCTATTGGTACAGAAGCTGCCCAAGGGTAGGGCTTTGTTTTGGGGCCAGCACAGTGCTGGGCACACAGATGCTCAGTAAATGTCCAGTGGAGCAAGGGACCCAGGTAGTCCTGGGTGTTGCTGAATCAGGAAATGATTACATGGGAGCCACAGGGGGAGCCGCCCAGGACTCAGCTCCTGAGACCCAGCTCATTCCCCTCCTCTTGCACTTTCTACTGCCATGTCGGTATTTTGGTCCAAGCTCTTTCCAAACCCTGGGCATGTTCTTTCTTCTCTCTTCCTTTATTTTAAAGTCTCACTCCAACATTTAAATCTCTGCTCTGCTCGCCCTCCTCTGGGGGCTTTCTTAGAGAAATCCACCCCTCAGTGCATTAACAATACTGCTGCCCTCACCCTGAGGTCGCCATATCACCACCACTGGCCAGGAAAGGCCGGTCCTTGTGTACTTCACCAGGTGGATCATCAGTCCCTTTGCGGGCAGGATCAGAACTGGTCTTGGCATAGAGATGGCCAACAGGCACATGAAAGGATGCTCAACATTGCTAATTATTAGAGAAATGTAAATCAAAACTACAATGAGGTACCACCTCACACTGGTCGGAATGGCCATCATTAAAAAGTCTACAGGGCTTCCCTGGTGGCGCAGTGGTTGAGAGTCCGCCTGCCGATGCAGGGGACATGGGTTCGTGCCCCGGCCTGGGAAGATCCCGCATGCCGCGGAGCGGCTGGGCCCGTGAGCCATGGCCGCTGAGCCCGCGCATCCGGAGCCTGTGCCCTGCAACAGGAGAGGCCACAACAGTGAGAGGCCCACATACCACAAAAAAAAAAAAAAGAAGAAGAAGAAGAAAAAGTCTACAAAAAACAAATGCTGGAGAGGGTGTGGAGAAAAGGGACACTCCTACACTGTTGGTGGGAATGTAAGTTGGTGCAGCCACTATGGAGAACAGTATGGAGGTTCCTTAAAAAACTAAAACTAGAACTACCATATGACCCAGCAATCCCACTCCTGGGCTTATATCTGGAGAAAACTCTAATTTGAAAAGATACATGCACACCAATGTTCATAGCAGCACTATTTACAATAGCCAAGACACGGAAATGATCTAAATGTCTATCGACAGATGAATGGATAAAGAAAATGTGGTACATATATACAATGGAATGTTACTCAGCCATAAAAAAGAACAAAATAATGCCATTTGCAGTAACATGGACGGACCTAGAGATTTTCATACTATCATACTACTAAAGACATGCTAAGTCTTTCTGACTTACTTTCTGAGGTAAATCAGAAAGAGAAAGACAAATACCATATGATACCACTTATATGTGGACTCTAAAATACAACACAAATTAGCTTTTATGAAACAGAAACAGATTCACAAACATAGAGAACAGACTTGCGGTTGCCAAGGCGGGTGGGGTAGGAGAGGGATGGAGTGGGAGTTTGGGATTAGCAGATGCAAACTATTATATATAGAATGGATAAACAACAAGGTCCTACTCTACAGCACAGGGAACTATATTCAATATTCTGTGATAAACCATAATTGAAAAGGATATTATAAAAGAGAATGTATATATATATATATATATATATATATATATATATATATAACTGAATCACTTTGCTGTACAGCAGAAATTAACAAGACATTGTAAATCAACTATATTTCAATTAAAAAGAAAAGAACTTGTCTTGGCTGTCCAGCAGGGCACGCACGCCGGCTCCTCCCTTACCACCAGCCTGTCGCATCTGGCTCTAGGCACGGTGATGGTGTGATGCTGGCCCAGAGTGGCCTCTCCCTCCCAACACACTGCTCCAGGCTCTGCGAACCCAGCGGCGGACATGTCAACATTTATCCTCAAGGGCAGTTACCACTGATGAGGTGCCGCACGTGGGCGGGACTCTTCCGAGGCTCTTCTCTCCATCTGTGCGGGTCATGGTCGGCCATGCTGGAGGCTGAGGGTTAGAATCAATAAGATCGGTCCCTGCCCTCCTGGAACTTGAAGAGTCACAGTGAAGGATACAGGCAGAGATAGAGGCAAGTTCATGCTCTAAAGTGTTCTGCTGCAGGGCCAGCTGGCTGGGAACCGCTCCCGGGCCTTTGTCTGAGGCGCTTCTCCTCTCTTGTCATGGCTGCGGGGCTGGGGGCAGTGACGAGCACGGGCCTGAGGGGGCTACTTCCTGCCCCTCACCCCAAGTCTGTGGTCTCAGGCCCGGAAGGCCCAGGTCACCCAACCATGCAGGTGAACTCTAGACTCCTGGTTCTCCAATTTGGGGCTGGCCCTGGGTGACCTGAACGGTTTTCCTGCCATGGCAGAGCGATGGAAAGCTCAGGAAGGCCCCGCTTGCATCGTCAGGGGAGCCCCATGACCCACCCAGCCCATATAAAAGGGAGGCTCATGGGGGGCTGCTCCTGACCCTGGAATTAGTATCAACAGGGCCAGAGCAGGTGCCGGAGAGGAGGGAGCAGGGGCGGGCAGTGTCGCAGAGGCATCAAGATTTGACGCCTAGGGAGACCTTCAGGAATGCCTTCTGGGGTGGGTGAGGGGAGCCAGGATGCACGGTCAGGAACTCTCGCAGGTGGGAGGGAGACCGCAGAATCAGAAGGGGCTTTGACCAGAGGAAACCCAGGGCCACCACGCTCACCGGAGGGTGCCACCCAGAGGCCTCACTCATTCCTGGCATGGGAGCCCTCCTGTAGCCGGGGCAGGACAGGGAGCTGCCCTTAGAGCCGGCCCAACAGGTTTACGGAATAATTACAGGGGCCCTGGAGTGGAGGTGTGGAGCCTGTTTGCATATGATTTGCATATTATTTGCACATGAATAGCCTGCGCTTTGGGTTCCCAGGCAATTTTCAACTTAAATATTAATTGTTGCTGCCCTTAGGGTTTTCATTGGTTGGTTCTGTTTTCTCTGTTTCTTCTCACCCACTTGCTGTCAATGACTCTGATGTGTGTGTGTGTGTGTGTGTGTGTGTGTGTGTGTGTGTGTGAGAGAGAGAGAGAGAGAGAGAGAGAGAGAGAGAGAGAGAGAGAGTGGGGGAAGCAGCCCAGGTGTGGAGGATCAGATGTCTACTAGGTGCAGAAAGCAGGAGCCGCGTGCAAAGCAACAAACCAGCCAATGATGCTAAAGAAACTTCCAGATTCCTCCCGGGCCCAGCAGGATCTCCTCTCTGGTGGTGATGTGGGACGTGTGGCCCCCAGCCCCAGCTGAGGCGCAGTACCAGACTCAGCAACTGCCTGCCAGCCTGCCCGCCCCAGCCCTCGCCTGCCCCCCAGATCTGCCAGCTCCTGCCCGCTCTGTCACCAGAGGCCCAGCCACACGCGGCATGGAGACAGGGAAAGGTGAGGCTGTGCGGAGCAGCGTTTAGCTCACAGGCTCTGAGGCCGACTGTGCTGCATCTGGATCTTGGCTCTGTATCCTAAGTAACTGCAACTCTGGGCAACTGACTGACCACCCTCGCGCCC
Source organism: Phocoena phocoena (assembly GCF_963924675.1). Taxonomy (NCBI): domain Eukaryota; kingdom Metazoa; phylum Chordata; class Mammalia; order Artiodactyla; family Phocoenidae; genus Phocoena; species Phocoena phocoena. Next base: position 31,359,950 of record NC_089223.1, on the reverse strand, counting down.
CAGGGTCCTCTTCTGTAAAACAGAGGGACCCAGGGTGCCTGCCTCATTGTGAGGTGGGGACGAGGCCAGCGACTGAGTGTGGAGCCCTTGGTCCTGGGCCTCCCTGGTACACAGACTGTGCTCCCTGCTCGCTGAGCTGCAGACATCCCACCCTAGGTGTGGGTCACCTGGTCCCAGCCTTGCCCAGTGTGGGGCATCCCATGCCAGTATGGCATCATTCGGCTTCGGCACCAACATTCCCTGAGACGGAGGCTCACTCCTGTTCTCCTGAGGGCTGTTCCCAGCACACACACGATAACCCCGTTAAAGGACCCTTAGAAGGGAGCTCAGAGCTTTTCCAGGAGCTGGCTTCTGTGCCCAGCTCTCATCCGGAGAAAGGACTTCCTTGGGCGGACCCTCAGCTCCCTGCAAGTCGACTCGAGTCTGGTGTCTGGGGTCCTGCAGCCCGCAGCTCCCCTTCTCTCCGAGAGCCCAGGAAAAATTGCAGGATATGCTCCCTTCTTGCGCCTTCTCAACCCAAGCTGCTTAGACCAAGCATCTTGCTCTTGCCCCAGAACAAGGTGGGGCACCAGAGTGTCTCTGAGCCACTGACACAGGGCTCTTTGAGCTTTTCTCCTCTGGCACCTGACTGGGTCCGTAGAGTTCTCCTGGGAAGCGTGATGAGCAGCCCGAGGTTGGCTGAGGATGGCGGCCACTGCTCAGTGCGCCAAGCAACATGCTGCGGGCTCTAAATACACGCGCTCTAAGGGGTAAGTGCTACTATTACTCCCATTTCACGGCTGTGGGAAGAGAGGCTTAGAAAAGCTAAGGAATTTGCCCCGAATGGCTAGGCTTTTACGCTGGGGAGCCTGGTGGTGATGCAGACAGGCTGGCTCCAGACACTGGCTGCTACCAGCTGCTGGACTACTTCTCTAAAGGCGTTTTTCTCACAACTGGGTTTTCTTTTCTTTTTCTTCTGTAAGAGGTGACTGGCTCAAGAGAGGAATCCTTCTAGAATCTGCCTGTCTCCATATCTGTGTTGTAAGCACGATTTGGGTATGTAGCGAGCAATGGTCTTTATTTCTTTTGGCTTTGCTTATAGATCTGTCTTGAGTTGACCTTGGGGTGCCCTTATTTATAGGGGTGGCTACTCAACACCCCCCTCCCACCAGGCATCTCAGCACCTCTGAGCCAAGGGCACAACGATTCCCCTCTCATAAGCTCCAACCCAGATTTCTCCTCCTCCTTCCATGTTACCATCATAAAACCTGCTCACACAGGCTCCACCCCAGGCTCCCTTTCACCAGCCCCGATGCTGGGGCCCTGACCTCCCAGAAAAATGCAGTTTCCGGAGAGCACTCTGGGCTCGGCAGTCTGTGAGATTTTTCCACCCGGGGTGAAGAATCAAGGCCCCACTTAAGTCATAAAATCACCTCTGATGACCATGACCTTATTAGAACTGCATTCAAATGTGGTGTTCTCATTAAGCTCAGAAGAAAGGTCCAGAAATTTCTGCAAAACTTCAGCCATGCTTGGGGAGTGGGGGGACATCGTTAGGAAAATGGCGATCAAAGTTGTTATTTTCCTCATATCTCCAAGGAAACAGCTCTAGAGTAGGGCTCTTACCCAAAACGTCAGGAGCTTGTGACACGTGAGGAGGACTGGTTGATTCTGACTGTATTGTGAGGACCCAAGGAATGGCTGAATTTTTCTTTGAAAATCCAAGAGACAGCACCTGGGAAGAGGAGGCCACATATTCATAGTCTTATTTACCTGGACAGGACATAGCTATTGGTCAGCAATGCTGCTGACTGGGGAGGTTAGAAGTTCAAAAATCGCCCATTCAAGTGCCATCCGTATTCTGTCTGGAGAATTCCAGGAGCAGCCTGGGAATGATGGAGACCTGCTTCCAGCTCCCTCTCTGTCTTCATCTTCCCGTCTCTGGTCCTCAGTCCCTGCAAAATAAAGAGGTAGGCCTATATCTTCAGTTTCCAAACTTTTAAAACAGCAGTGGCTTCTCTTTAAAAAAAAAATCTCTTGTGAAAGTCCAAAGTATATGACAGATCAAAGAGCAGCTGCTTTGGCTGAGTTTTCTGGGGATGGTTCCCTCAGGGCCCTAGGAAATCTGACAGGTCAGTCTGGGAACCTCTCCCTACCTGAGCTCTAGGTGCCCATCAGCTCCAGGGAAAACAAAGGAGACTCTTGTTCCTGGAGCTTGGACTTAGCCCAGGGAACTTGGCCTTGGCCTTGGATGGGTGAAGCAGTTGGAGTGCACTGTGGATAGAATTTTACGGCGTGACATTTGGTGGTCTTTTCCCTTTCTTTCCTTTCACCTTTTCTCCCACTTTCCCAGTTCTTTTCCTTCTCCCTCGGGCACCTGGAGGCAGGGCTCAGCACCAGTTGTGGTTTGCATTGTGGAGCTTAAAAGCTGCTGCTAAATCTTTGGTTTTTTTTTTGGTACGCGGGCCTCTCACTGCTGTGGCCTCACCCGCTGCGGAGCACAGGCTCCGGACGCGCAGGCTCAGTGGCCATGGCTCAGGGGCCCAGCCGCTCCGCGACATGTGGGATCCTCCCGGACCGGGGCACGAACCCATGTCCCCTGCATTGGCAGGCGGACTCTCAATCACTGCGCCACCAGGGAAGCCCGCTGCTAAATCTTAATCTGGAAAGATCTCCCAGTCCTACCGAGAAGATTTACCAGCGTTCTCCCAGGACCCCAGCCAGCGGTCCACACTACCTGGAGAACGGCTACCGTGGGGCCCATCGCAAATGAGTGGGGAGGGGTTGTCCAAACCAGGCCATTATTTCTTGAATTTATCACCTCCTTTACCTGTGTCACTGTCGCCAGGAGAAATTTGTTTTAATGTCCTGGATCATTAAAACCCAATAATCTCTTTGAAATGGCTTAACTGCTTCCTGCATGGAGATAAAGTAAATAAAACTGTCGTCTCTGTGTCTGCTGTCACTGTGTGATGTGGCAACTCTTTTCCTTTTTTAATAACTGCATTCATTTTAGCTCAGGCCAATGCATTTATGCCATGCTGGTGGTGTATAAATTTGGTAATTAAATCCTGTTATCTTGACACGGTGGGCAGAATAAGAAGCAGTTGTGATGCTTCAGAGAGGAAAAGACACTGTGGGAAGAGAGCGAAGGAGATTTGTTTTGTATTTTTTAAAAAATCATTTTCATGGAGTCTTTTTTTAGGACTGACTAGCTGACAGATGCCTGACTAACAGCGAGATCCTTGTGTGGGGAAGGATTCCAGAGAATCCTGTGAAATTGCTCTTCACTTTGTTGTCCACCCCGGCAGAGTAGAGAGTGTATGGTATTTGTAATCCTGCAGACCTGGAATTCTATCTGCGCTCAGTGGCTTAGCTGTAGGACCTCAGGTCAGTCACTCACTTCTGTATCTGTCAGGGTGCTTGTGGCTGCAAATAAGAAAAATCCCTTTCCAGAATGACCAAATCATTAAAGAAAATGTTTATGATCCTATAATAAGAAATTCTGACTTGAGGCAACTCCAGGGATATTGAATTCAGCAGCTTACCAGTGTAAGTGAAGAGCCCAGATTCTTTCCAACAATTTCCTCTGCCCTCCTTCAGGGATTGGCTTGGGCTCCTAACCTCGCCCTATGATTGCAAGATGGCTGCCTCATTTCCAGGAATCCCACGCAGATCCAACAGTATGCAGCAGCAGCAGAGGGCCTCTTTCATCAGCAAGAAAGCATTTCCTGGAAGCTCTCTAGGAGACACAGCCTCACATCCTATTGGCCAGAAGTGTGTCTCATGCCACTTCTAAACCAATCACTGGCAAAGGGGAGAAAGGGGATCATTATGGTTGGCTCGGATGAATCAGAGTTTCCTCCTCCTCCCAGCCAGGCTGGTGATGGGACCCCTGAAATGCCTGCCGTGCAGATAAGACAGGATACTTAAGTAAAACCAGGGTTCTATTAGGAAGAAAGATGAGAGGTGCAACGTTGCTGGGTGGGCAACTGATGGTATCTGCCACAACCTGTTTGAGTCTGTTTCTTCATCTGTAAAACTAGGATCATAAACACTTACCTTAAAAATCCTGTTGTGGGGATTCAAAGAGATGAATAATACATCAGACTTTTCTGTCATACACAGAGTGTTAGCAGGATAGAGAGCTGATTTGGGGTTAGCCATCTTCTCCCGAAGAGGCTCATTGGTAGACATGGGTTTGCGTCTTATTCAGTCCCAAGAGGGCCCGAGAATCAGGCTTCTACTAATGATGGAACTTTGTGCTGAATGCTCCCACCACATGCGTGGGTGGCCTTGGTGGGTCCTCCAGGTGGCCTGGAGACTTGCCTCCTGTGGTCGGCCTTTTACTTTTTCTAATGTGTTCGTGAATCATGTAACTGGAATATGGCAGGGCCCCTTGCTTTCTGACTCAAAAGGTGTCTCCAGCCAGCAAATGGAGCAATCTGGGCTCATCTCTGATTCCAGTGTTGAGTCTGCTTTATGATCCTTAGGAAGAGTGATGGAGGTGAAGCCCAGGCCATCTTGCAGCCACTTCAGCTCTTCATCCTCCAGACCAGACAGGCAGGAACACCAGGGAGGTAAAAGAAGTTCTCTCCTGAACTGTCAGGAGAGTTCTCAGATGAGTAAGCAGTATGGGAGACCAGAAGTTGGAAACTTCATCAACTCAACCAACACCCTTGCCCAACATAAGGGAACCAGACCTGAATCATGGAAAAAGGGTATCTACCATGGATGTTCCTTCCCATCCAACACTCTCTTTGTTACCCCCTTGCCCATGAGGTCCCCTCTTTCAAGTCGCTTGGTCTTCCATCTTCATCCTCTTCCTCGGGAGACCCCATGCCTCCTCACAGGAGCAAGAATTCCTCCCCCATCCCTTCCCAAGTCTCACTGACCGACCCTGGGGAGACATTAGATTCCAGAAGCACCAGCGAGAGTGATGGAGGGTGTGTTGATGCTAATTCAGTCTGCAGTGTCTGCTTCCTCAGCGGTTCCTCAAAGAGGTAAGCATGCCTCACCTAGGCAAGGTTTAACTCGTCTTGGAGCCTACCCAATCTTAACGTGTATGAAGGCAATTGCATTGCTCCTATTAGAAGAGCTTTCTTCTTGTCCTTTCCATAACATTAGCCTTTGCCCTTATTGTACTAGGAAGCATTTGGGTTTTTCTTGAATCTGCTATTGTATTACATTACAAGAGCCTCACTTTGACAGTAAAATGGCTCTGTATGTGGTACCCAGGAGGGATGGCACCCGCTCGGATGACATTCTTTTGGATTCCCCAGATGAAAGAAGAGGGGGAGGGCTTCCAGTTTATTTCACTCCGTGCATTTTCACTTTTAGTCTGTGAACGCATTGTTCCTTCCGTGAAAGGTAGAAGTGGGGTGGCCATGGGCCTATTCGTCATATTCTGGAACGGGAGGTAGGTAGGTAACATGTAAAGTTTGTACATTAGGACAAAAGGAGGAAATGCCATATTGCTCACCAGAAAATAAACTTTTCAAACTTCTTGCCCCAAGTGGTGGAAAAATTAAAGTTATAAATAGCCTTTAAAAAGATTAGGCTTGCACTAGTATGCTTATTTACCAGGGCAATCCAAAGAAATTAACTAAAAAGATGTTAGGATTAATAAAATAATTTTGTATAAATGTTGGGTAAAAGAAGAGGATACAAAAATCAATGATATCCAGTAACATTCCTGTGTACTTGGAATACTCAGTCAGAAAAATACAAAGGACAAACAAGCAAAAAGTGTTTGGCCTGTTCCTTCTCTGTGGGGTTTTGTCCAGCTACCGCCTACCTATTAATCAGATAGAATCGTAGATGTTATGCCCTCAGAAAGGGCTTCCCAGATCCTTACACTGGCTAGGTCCTCCCTGTAGTGTGCTTTCTGGGCACCCCATATGTATCTTGTTCATTGGAATTACCAACTATTGCTTAAGTGTCTCTTTCCTTCTAGACTGTAAGCTTCTCCACTAGACTGTATCCTGAGGGTAGGACAGAGGGGTCTTGCTTACTGCTTAATTCCTAGAGCTTTGCACAATATTCTTGAATGAATTAAAAAATTAACAAGACAGAACATTCCTTGGAAACATCTCTCTTTAGAGAAATGTGTGTGCCCTATATGAAGAAAAATGACACACTTTACAAAAGGTCAAAGAAAACTTGAAAAGGAGTGACCAGGTGCCTTGCTTTTGGAGGGACAACTGGTATCTACCATACAGTTGTCCCTTCTGCCCAGAATAATGTACAGTATTGACTTAATGTAACATCAAGTAAAGTCCTCACAGAATTATTGGGAAAATTATTATAAAATTATTCTGGAAGAAAATGACCATAAAAGAAAGTTCTGGAAAACTAAGCTATGAGCTTCCTGTGTATAGCGTCCTGTTATCTCTCCCCTTTGTCTCCAAGTAGTCTTTCACTCACAGCACAGCACAGAAACCCCCTTCCCCGCCTGCTGGGTTCTGTCGGAGGGGCGGGGAGGGGCAGGCCCTCCAAGACAGTAGAAATACCCAGGCAGCAAGTCCCCAGGCTCTGGTCTTTCACCCCAGAAAGCAGTGGGAGCTCAGGGCAGACAGGGACAAGACCGGATCATGAATGCTCGTCTGGAATTTAGCACTGATACTGACAGACTGGGACTGGACCAGATGCAACTAGAGCTCACAAGGCTGTGTGCAAGCAGTTATGTCCCCTCCCAGGGCCCTTCCCCGAAAAGGCCCCTCTCCAAATGCTCCTCTGACTGTATCAGTGCCCCTATTGTCCTGCCTCTGTTCACTGTTTGCCTGATCATTGCTCCTTACAGAAGTAGCTGGAGCAGCATCTCCCAGGAAGAGAGGATTCTGTGTCTCGTTCTCCGGTTGTCTCCAGGAGGGTCTCGCCAACTGCAGAGGCTCTTCGAGGCTTCTTGCCCAGGAGTGTCTGTAAATCAAGACCACCTCACTCTGAATGGGGACGCCCCCATCTCCCTTTGACACGTCTGGCTCAGTTGACTTAGCTGTAGTTCTCAATACAAAGAGTCAAAAAGAACAATGTGAAGCCTCAGGCAATCAAGCGTTTAAATACCTCATTCTTGAACCAATCAAGCAGAGTTTGACACCATGCTCCCTCACCTCAAACCTCATTCAATCAACTTCGATTTAACATCCTATAAAAATATACCCACCATGTCACTTTACTGTGTCCCTGAAATTGGAACATACATTGTAAGTTATAACATCCAACCCCATCCTCTCAAACATTTAAACCCACGAGAAGAACTCTCATCATTATTACCAAGTCCCACAATTCCAATTGCAGTGAATTTCCCACAGGACATGGGATCACAAATATTCCCATTGGCTGCAGTTTTAGTAATATTGAGATTTTTGCACCAGACCAGGAAAATAATTTCTCTCTTTCCCATTTTTGCTTCTAAATGGCTCCAGCTCGAAATGGATGATTACAACGGGAGATTGAAGTTAGGAGTTGCAGAGAGCAAGAAAGCAGGTGGGGGAATTTAAGGTCTAAGAAGCAGAAGAGGGATCTAGTGGGTTCTGAGGCAAAGGGACCCAAGAAGGCCGCTGGGGTGGGGAATTCAGGACAAAAATGCAGGGAGCATGGGGTGGGGGAGGTGGGGAGCTCCTGGGAAGCCATCAAGAGCAATTACCTGGAGCTGGTATTGTACTGCCGATTCTTCGCGTACCAGTCACAGGTGGGCTTGGGTGCACCTGGGGAGGAATAAGCAGGACCCCAGGGCTTAATTCCATGGAGCGTCGTCTCTCTCCGTCTTCCCTTGGGGAGCTGAGCCAGTGTGAGCCCCAGCCAGAGCCGGCCCTGACATCTGCTATCTTTGTGTGCGGCTTGAACAGACTCCACCCTGCAGATGACCCAGGATCCCATTGTTCATGGAGAACCCCACTGTCTAGAAGTCCTCTGGGCTCTGCTGTCAGCCTTGGATGTTGTAGGTCCTCGAATTGTACTCATTGTAGGGGACTATTGGTTCCTTCCTTAGAGGACGGACCAGCTGCCCTAGTCGATTTCCTCCAACCACTGCCCCATGCTAGCCACATGCTTGACCTCAACTTGCTTCCATTTCACCAGCTGAAGCTCTCAGAACACTGTGTGGCTAGGGCCGTGCATAAATCAACGACCAGTAGTGATAAGAATGGGATTAGGAGCTCTAGAATGCTGGATTTAAATCTCAGCTATGCCATCTACTCTCTGGGTCACTTTGAGCAAAGGCATGTAGCCTTTCGAAGCTTGAGTTCTCCCATCCACAAAGATGGAGCTAGTAATTTGTACCTCCTCTGGGGTTGACATGTGAGTTATAAATGAGAGGCTGTACATGAATACACCTAGCACTCAATCAATACATCTTTAATCACATTCATGAATCTTGTAGGACAGGGTACAGTTTATCATTCCCTCTGGAAAAGTCATCCTAGTTTAACCCTGTGGTAGGGACTGTATCTCTTTTTCCCATTCTTCATCAATAGGTGAGCTCCTTGCTGGCAGAGACTGAATGAAACCCACAAAGTCAATCACAAAGATTCCTATTCTGGGACCACATGTTCCAAGACAGCCCAGCCATGCTGCCCACATGAGAGCTCCCTCAGATACCCGTGGGGAACGGCCAAGGGGCTTAGCGGATTCTGTGTTCACACTTGTGCATGCACGGTCACACTGCCAGCAGGCTCAACCGGCAGCCAGAAAGCGACTGCATAAATATGATCTACACACACCCCCCTGTAGATTAAAAATATAGGCCAATATCTACTTGCCAAGGAAAGGACTAAGCTATTTTCTCAAAAGGATATATTTAGACCTGACAGCAAGTCCCAGTATTTGCCGAGAAGGGGTCTAGGTCTGATATCATCACTTTCCCACCCGAGAAGGGCTCGTCCTTCACAGCACCTGTGGGCTCCATGCTTGGCCGAGTTATGGTTTTGACAGGTGAGGTGAGGCAGCCTCCAGAAAGCCTTGTTAACTTCAGAGGTGAAATAGCAGGAGTGACAGTTACGGTGGTTCCCCACAGTAAGGCCATTGAGACGGTGTTAGTGGAGGGGTGGATGGAAATGGTTCTGACGTCTTCTGAACGTGGTGACGATGGATCATATTTAATAAGCATTTTGTGCCTGCCTCTCTGGACTTGTTGAGCGGCTTATCCTTCTCTCGATAGCAGGATATGGCTCTTATTAATCTCAGAGAGAGAAAGGGGGGAACTAGAGGGAACTAGCTTCCAAAGGGAGGCTTTCACTTAGGCTTGAGATTTCCATGGACCCAGCGGTTGGCCGGAGAGTTTCCTAGGAATAAAAATGAGTAGGTGGGTGTTTGGAACGGAATCAATTCCACATGCTCCAGACTCTCAATCCCACCACATGCAGCACAGAATATTCGAATGTGGACTTCATAAAAGGAGGGTGGGGCAACAGAAGTAGCCTAGCTGACAGCCCACGTGAAGCTGTTTTACAAGTGGACAAACTGGACATCTCTCGCCATTTTTTTTCCCCCTGGCAGGTGGGAAGTTTTTCTACTTGATTTTATCACTCTTGGCACTGATGGTTGGGTTGGATTTAGGACCACATTTGGACTTGAGTTCATTCTCAGTTACTTGGCTTGATTTCTCATGAGTCATGGCTTGCCAGGAAGCTCAGAGATGCTGGGCCAAGCACATGGGCTGTTGGATCTGCCCTCAATTTCTCATTAGCTTACCTCTTTGGAAGTCATGTAGTAGCTTCACCACCACTGGTAGCATCCCTTCACTGTGGGAAAATGCTATGCGGGGCTCAGGCAGTGAATAAGTAGGGGTGGAAACAGGGCCCCTGTTTTCAAAGTCATCATTCTCTGAACTTGCCTTGTGGAACCCCAGCACCCAGCCTTTGGAAGGATTGCAGGTCTGCTCTCTCTGCTCTCTTTCTCCCACAGGAATTGAGGCAACTTTGCTGCAAGAAACATATTCTGAGACACATCCAGGGCTTGGATTTGTTTGGAAATGGATGACCTGAAGTCATCCCTTTACGTTTTAGTACGTGTGACTCAAATGCCTGGGTACATGTGTGCGTGTCTTCGTTTCCCTCTGCTGAAGACATTCACAGACTGTCCTCTTTTCTTTATTCTCTCTGGCTGCAAGCAGTAAAAGTGAGGAGTCCTTGCTATTTAAAAACCTTTAAAGCCCTGCCACTGTCTACAGGAAAGTGCTAATTCCTGAGTGTCCGGATGATTCTTGCCTCTTTGTGGATCACTCTGAGCTTTGGTGCTTTGGGCTATAATCAGTCTTATTCTTCACCTTTCATGTCTTTCCTGTCTGTGACACATGGTGTTCCCTGCCAGCTTCCACTTCCTCTCTCATCCATCTATCTCTATCTACTGGCCTGGTTATATATATCTACCTGTCTCTCTCTCTCTCTCTCTCTCTCTCTCTCTCTCTCTCTCTCTCTCTCTCCATCTCTATGCTCAGAGTTGACAAATGCCAGCAAGACCCATAATGAAAGAGCCTCTCCCAGTTTAATGTACAGCAAATACACTTCAGTGTAGACCTGAACCCACACTGGATCCTCTATCACACCTCCTCAGGAGAGGATTATTATCTTTTGTAGTGCTTGAGAGGAGAGCAGGAGGAGAAGACGATGCCCATTTCTGGAGAGCGTCTTCTTCTGAAAGGCTAAAACTCTTCTGAAGTTCATTACTTACCGAGCACTGCGTAGGTGGCGGGCACTGTAATGGGCCAGAGGTTCAGAGATGAACAGGCCATAGCCTCTGACCTCCAGGACTGGCCAATAAGTCTAGTGGATGAGGAATCAAGCTGAAGACATTGCAAATGACTGAGTCGGTAGCAGCTGTCGCAAACTGGCCTAGAGAAAAGACTCAGTAGAAAGTGGACACTCAGCCCGTGTCATCCAACTGGGAGAACTGGGGAGAGAGGAGGAAAATCTGGCAAAATAAGGTTGGAAAATAGTAACCACCACTGGACTATGAGTTCAGAGAACTTGGCTCTGTTGTTCATTGTTGTATTCCTAGGGTCAAGAACAATACCTGATATGGAACATATCAGGCATACAAAAAAATATTTGTTGAATCAAGGGATAAATCTCAGTGGCTCATTTCCCTTGCCATTTGCTGGAAGGAATCCCCCCTCCTCCCTAATATAGGACAATGCCATTAGGCAGGTGTACCTTGGGAATTTGCACCATCTGTTTGGGGCCCCATGGAGAGGGTGTACCAGATGGACTTGAGGTCTATTTTGGTCTTTTCTTTGCATGTTTCTTGTTTTTCTGCATCCCATGCAGATGGATACTGTCAGGTTATTTATAGCAGGAGTTTGCTAACAATAATAGAACAGTTGCTCTAATTCCAATGCCAATTGAATTACTTTGGCTTTGCATACTTTGGAGGACCTGTAGCAAGCACAGTGTTAAATAGCTGTGGGACCAGGACAGTTCCTATATAGCATCAGCTGCCACCCATTCTGACCCTCTTCCCCAAAACAATTCTCTTTGAAACATGGGACACAGTGACATTGTTTGCATGCATTCCACAGGTTTCAGGAACAGTCTATTCATAGATGCAAAACTTTATAAAATACAGTGCTGGAAAATGTATTATTTAATAGTGTATTAAATAATTAATACACATAGCCAAGAATGCAAAGATGGTTCTTATGTACAAGAGTATTCAGGATTTTAGAATTTATACTATCACACAGCAAAGGAAACCATAAACAAAATGAAAAGACAACCTACAGAATAGGAGAAAATATTTGCAAACGTTGGAACTGACAAGTGATTAATCTCCAAAATATACAAACAGCTCATACAAAACAAATATACAAACAGCTCCACATCAAATATACAAACAGCTCCATATCAAAACAAACAAGCAAACAAACAACTCAATCAAAAAATGCTCAGAAGACCTAAATAGGTATTTCTCCAAAGACATACAGATGGCCAACCGGCACATGAAAAATGCTCAATATCACTAATTATTAGAGAAATGCAAATCAAAACTACAATGAGGTATCACCTCACATCAGGCAGAATGGCCGTCATCAAAAAAATCTACAAATAATAAATGCTGGAGAGGGTGTGGAGAAAAGGGAACCCTTCTTCACTGTTCGTGTGAATGTAAATTGGTGCAGACACTACAGAAAACAGTATGGAGGTTCCTTAAAAAACTAAAAATAGAATTATATGATCTTGCAATCCCACTCCTGGACATACATCTAGAAAAATCTCTAATTTGAAAAGACACATGCACCCCAATGTTCATAGCAGCACTATTTACAATAGCCAAGATAGGGAAACAACCTAGGTGTCCAGCAACAGAAGAATGGATAAGGAAGATGTGGTGTATTTATACAATGGAATATTACTCAGCTATAACAAAGAATGAAATAATGCCATTTGCAGCAACATGGATGGACCTAGAGATTATCACAGTAAGTGAAGTAAGTCAGACAGAGAAAGACAAATACCATATGATATCACGCATATGAGGAATCTAAAAAAATGATACAAATGAATTTATTTACAAAACAGAAATAGACTCACAGACATAGAAAACAATCTTATGGTACCGAAGGGGAAAGGGGGTGGGGAGGGATCAGTTAGGATTTTGGGATACACACTAATATATATATATATATATATATATATATATATATATATATATATATATATATATATAATAGGTAAAGAACAAGGACCTACTTATCGCATAGGGAACTATACTCAATATCTTGTAATAAACTATAATGAAAAAATATCTGAAAAAGAATATATATATACACATCTATATGTATAACTGAATCACTTTTCTCTACACCTGAAACATTGTAAATCGACTCTACTTCAATAAAGAATAAAGTTAAGAAAAGAATTTATAATAGTGAAGACTTGAAAACAACTTATATGTTCAACAATAGGGGCCTTGTCTAGAAAATTATCATATGTTCATATGATACAATACTCTATAGCTATCAAGAGTGTATTTCAGGATAATAGTTAATAATATGAGAAAGTGGATATGATATATTAAGTGAAAACCTGCAGGTCGTACACATACATACACAAATATATGGTCTAATCTTATAAAAAACTGTGCATGTCTAGGAAAAAAAGACTGAAAAGATGCAGTGCGTAATTTCTCAATGGGAAGATCATGAGTGACTTTTCTGTTTTTAACAAGATTTCTAAAATGAACATTTATTACTTTTGTATCTTAAAAAGTATGCTATTTTGAAGGATAGTCCCTTTGGTTGTTTCCAGGTGGGGTTTTGTATCTGAAGTTTATATTAAAGACTAGCTCAGGCCATCTGCTAATAGAGATGAACAAAGGGAAAAGAGGAAGTGTACAGTCATGGTCTTTAAAGTAGGCATTTAAAAGGTTGCTTTTAATTTAATCTCAAAAGGAAGAGGTAGGGGGTGTCTTCTCTGCAGATATTTATTAATGCTGGTTTGTACATTATCCAGGCATCTCTCACTTGCCCTAAAGCCTGTCTATAAAGAACCGGCATGTGTAGGCAGCACGTGTGTCTTCCATATCCATAAACTGTGTATTGCTCAAGGCCGGTCGTCTATCACGTCTGCCCAGGAATGAAGACCAACCTGTGGAATCTCATCTTTAAGTCAATAGCAGAAAAGCTTTTGGGGGGAGGAGGTTTATGAAGAGGAGAACTGTGGACCCTACTTTTGCTTATATCCTCCTGCTTGCCAGTCCCGTCTTGGAACCTGGGCCCCGATCAGGCATTTGGAGCAAACTTGTGATGCACAACCTCCTGCGTAAACCCATCTTGGTTAAAGACACGAGTTTTCTAAAGCCTGAGGGAGGAACAGTCTGACTCATAGTCACTGTTTTAACTTGAACAAACTATAATAGCTACACAGCCGGCTCCAATGATTAACAGCAGAATTTATCTTTCCTGGATTGCACTTACAGTGATACACTCAATGTTATCCGCCCAGATACAGCATCTATAAAGTCAGTTGTATCATGCTCACTATTTTTAACTATAAGAAGAGGAGCCATATCTAATGTAATCTATATAGTGCTGTAATTAAAATGTCCTGCATAATGAGAACATCTAATAAATACAGTACAGAAAGTATTATGTTTCAGAACAAACAAATGCTGAGATTTAGGCTGCCTTAAAATCTGCATTTGAGAAATGAGGACCAGCCTTTGATAGCAGAGAAAACAAGATTAGGGACACCTTTCCAACATGGGGTTTAGACAACTGTTGGAGAGATATAGAGAACACAATTTACTTGACAAAAACTGGTCATCTAAGGCAACCTGGAAAGATGAAAAGAAATGGATTAGAGATTGAATCTATTCTGATTCTACTGGAGAATCTGATAATGCTTTTTAAAAAATAATGATACATCAACAGCAAAATAAAATAAAATCAAAACATACTCTGCTTAGCTCTTTAGAATCAACTTTACTACCATTGCTAATTGTATCAAATTGTTCTGTCACTGCAGTTCTAAGGAAACTTTGGTGGCTATTGTCCTTACATTTCCACTTGAAATTTGCTTCTAGGAAACCCATGGATGTTATTGGTTTCCTCTTACATCTCCCACACGATCTTTGAAGTATCTTCTAGACAAGGAAAAAGATCAGTCCTTTAGTCCTATGAGACTTTTCACTTTAGAGTGGAGAGAATATGGAGGAGACCTTTCACATTAAAAGAGAGAATGGAAAATACAGTACATGAAGTAGAAAGTCAAGAAGACAAGAAAATACCCAGGGATGCTCTGCATCACCTTTTGGTGAAGAATTGCACTGTTTGTCGTCCCTCTGAGCGTGAGACTATGCCCAATGCCTCTGACTCTGAGCAGAATGACCATGGGAAATGGATAGGCTGTGATGTCCTGATTGCAGGAGAAACTAAATTCTGGGCAGCTCTTGTAGATCAGCAACTAGAGAACAGACAAGGCTGGCTCAGGATTTCCATGTTGGAGCTATTAGCAGCTACAGCTGTCCCCAGGAGCCCAGGGCTCTGCAGCTTCCATCTGAATGACTTCCACAATGCCAGATTAAGCATTTATTGAATGAATATATAAATCAATGAACTGCATAATTGGAGAAATGAAGGAAAGCTTCTCTAAGCCCTGAGGTTACAAAATTCCCTCTAAGTACCACTATCTACATCCTGTAAGTTTCAACATGCAGTATTATTATTACAATTCATAATGATTTTATTATCGTTTCATTATTATTTCATTTTTAACACACTAATAACATAGAGATAAGGTTTTAGTTTAAAATGAATGTTTTACGAAGTTTATCTTTTTATTATTCATTTTAAAGCTAATTGCACTTAGTTATAAAATATGGTCTGCAAATAGAACAGATTCTTCAAAGTGTATTGAGACTTACTTATTGACCATTATTCATACCTGTGTTTTCTGATTTTTAATCCAGGACTCTCTACATGTGCATTAAGTCAAACTGTTAATTGTGTGGTCAAACCTTTTATACTTTAATTTTTTTGCCTGCTAGATCTATTAGTTTCAAAGAGAGGTATGTTAAACTCTCCCACCATGTTTATGGATTTGTCAATGACACCTTATAATTCTATCAGATATGATTTATATATTTGATGCTATGTGATTAGTTCATACGAAATTAAAATTGTTATTTTTCCTAGTGAATTTAACATTTTATCGTTATGAAGTGGCTCCCTAACATTTAAAAGACTTAAAGTCTATTTTATCTATATTAATATAACTATATATGAATTCTTTTGGCTAATATTTGTATAATATTCATATTTAATTGGTTACTTTCAATTCAGTCTTTCCATTCTTTATATTTTAGATATGCCTCTTATAAACAGCATATAGTTGGATATTAAAAATGTAATCTGATAATCTCTAATTGGCAAC